>NC_081800.1:3673565-4018982 GCF_963082965.1 Carassius carassius | reverse complement strand
TTAGGGGAAAGAAAATTATCCTGTCCCAGCAGAGACCGCAGTTTTTTCCAAGTCTGAACTGAATGTCTAATCATGGGATTATTAGTTCTTGTTTTAATCAGTCTATCATCCCATGTATATAAAATATTGGCAGGACATTCCTCTTTTATCTCAGATATCTCCATATTCAGCCAAGAGGGAAAGGGGGTATTAGCAAACATCTGAGCTAAGTACCTGGATTGGGCTGCCCAATAATACATCTTAAAATTGGGAAGTCTCAGTCCTCCTTGCTTATAATCCAAAGACAGTTTATCAAGGCTGACCCTAGGTGTTTTACGATGCCAAATAAATGATCTTATTAACTTATTAAGAGAAGTGAAAAATGAATTAGGGATTAATATTGGAAGAGATTGAAACATATATAAGAATATTTGGGCAAAATATTCATTTTAACAGCATTTATTCTACCAAGTAATGTGAGTGGTAGATCCATCCAGTTGGTTAAATCTCTACCCACCTTCTCTAAAAGACTGGCCAAATTGAGTTTATAGAGATTCTTTAAGTCACCATCTACCTGAATACCCAAATATTTAATTCCAGTAGGAGAGCACTTAAAGGAAAAGCCGTCCAGTGCAGTAGAGTCGAACCCTGATAATGGCAAAATGACACTCTTGTCAATATTCACTTTGTATCCAGAGAAAGTGCTATATAATTGTAACACACTCTGTAGATTTGACAAAGAGTCTATGGGGTCGGTAAGAAATAAAAGAATATCATCTGCAAATAATGATATTTTATGCATTTCAGGGCCGATTCCAAAGCCTTTTATATCAGAGTTGCATCTAATAGCCTTGGCTAGAGGTTCGATAGCCAGTGCAAAGAGAGCTGGGCTTAGGGGGCATCCTTGCCTACATCCTCTGTACAAGGGAAATGTAGCAGAAGTAATTCCATTAGTAACTATTTTTGCTTTAGGAGATTTATAAAGTGAATAAATTAGGTCAATATATGCAGCTCCAAATCCAAATTTTTTCAGCACTTCAAAAAGATATGACCACTCGATGCGATCAAAAGCCTTTTCGGCATCAAGAGAAACAGCTACTCCCGGTATGCGTTTTTCTTTAGCAGTATGAATGACATTGAATAGTCTCCTCAAGTTGTTTGCTGAAAGTCTCTCCATTACGAAACCAGTTTGGTCTGGGTTAATCAGCAGAGGAAGACGGGTTTCTAACCTCTTGGCTATCATTTTAGTAACTAATTTATAATCCACATTAAGGAGAGAAATTGGCCTATAGGACGCACATTTCAGCGGATATTTACCTTTTTTATATATTACCGAAATTATTGCATTGGAGAAAGAGTCTGGAAAACACTTGTCCGTCCTAGACTGGTCAAGTACTTCCATCAAGTATGGCACAAGCAAATCTTTAAAAACTTTATAAAATTCGGATGGGAAGCCATCTTCACCCGGAGATTTATTATTAGGCATTATAAGAATGGCTTCAGTCAACTCAGAGGCAGAAAAAGGCTGATCCAAATCAAACCTGTCCTCCTCTGAAAGACATGGTAAGTGGATTGAGGATAAGAAAGAATCCATTTGTGTACTATCTGTACATGCCTGAGAAGTATATAACTCTGTGTAATATTGCTTAAATGCATCATTAATCTCTACAGGAATATATGTTTCCGCGTTACCTGTATTTATAGCATTTATCGTTCGTTTCTGTTCATCACGTTTTAATTGCCAGGCCAAAACTTTATGTGCTTTCTCGCCAAGCTCATAATAACGCTGATTAGAACTAATAATAGCCCTCTCTGCCTGGTAGGTGTTCATTTTATTATACTCCATTTTTTTATTAAGTAATTCCCTATAAACATCCTTATTCTGATCCTTATGGTATAGTTTTTCAAGTGCTAAGATTTCGGATTCTAGCTCATTCAATTTGGATTTTTTTGATTTTATTAACCCCTTAGTATATGCCATACAATGGCCCCTAAGATAAGCCTTTAAAGTGTCCCATAATATGAAGCTATTAGAACAAGAACGTTTATTTGTAGACGTAAAAATATCGATTTGTTCTCTAATAAATTTTTGGAATTCCAATTGTCTAAGAAGAATTGGATTTAGCCTCCACCTATAAGTTCGTCCTATTTTTTCTGGGATGGACAGTGACATTACAAGGGGAGAGTGGTCACTCAATAAACGAGGAAGATATTCAACATCCATCACACAATATAAAAGTTGGGTGGATAACAAAAAATAATCTATACGGGTGTGTGTATCATGAGGATGTGAATAAAAAGAGTAATCTCTATCTCTATCTATGCCTCCAAACATCAGTTAGATTTAAATCTCTCATAAAAGCAGTGGTTGATTGAGCTGCTTTAGAAAGAGGCAATGGTCTGGTTGAAGATCTATCAAGTACATTATCAAGACAAAAGTTAAAGTCCCCACCTACCAAAAGTGAGCCTGATGATTGAGCGATTTGAAGGAAAACATTTTGCGTAAACAAGTGATCATCAATATTTGGCGCATATATATTTAACATTGTCCACTGTTCAGAGTACATATGTCCTTGTATCATTACATATCTTCCTGACGGGTCGAGTACCGATTTTGTAACTGTAAAAGGGATATTTTTATTTATCAGTATAGCCGTTCCCCTTGACTTAGAATTAAACGAGGATGTAAACACTTGACCTACCCATTCTCTTTTTAATTTTTTATGCTCAAAATCCGTTAAATGGGTTTCCTGCAGAAAAACTATTTCTGCCCCCAACTTCTTAAGGTACATATAGACTCTTTTTCTTTTAACTGGACTATGTAGACCCTTAATATTAAATGTCACAAATTTCAAAGGCTTTGTTGTCATGTATAATCTATGGTATCAAAATCACCATATAAAACACCCTTATAAAAATTAAACATTATCCTGATTGATCCACTGTCACCCTGTATTTTAAATGTTGACATGTATCTCTCCGAAAAGGAAATAAATAAAATAAACATGATAATAATAATAAAAGAAATACACATATAAACACAGAAACCCTGCTAAAGCTGCTGAACCAGAACTATCAGCAGCTGAGTGGAAAAAAAACCCGTTGAGAAACGAATAGCTCGCACTTCCTTCCCAAGCAAAAATGAAGGGCTACCCCCGAGCTCCCTTTATATTTAAAACACACTGATATAAGCAACAGTCATTTATAATAATGACCCAAACATATTGAACTCTATTAGCTACAAATCTAATCAAGTGCAGCCGCCCGTCAGAGAAAAACTGTCCAAGTCTGTTTTTTTTTTTCAGTCCATTATCAGATGAAGCCCCTCACTGATATTGTACAAGGAAAAGAGAAAAACAAAATACAGTAGGCCCAACTCAATACTTGGGGAAAATAAACCAAAATAGGCCTTTACCCATTCAAAAAATAAAAATAAATAAATCGCAGGCGACCAAAGAATATTAAGTAAAGTTCCCAAAATATCAGTTTAACAATCACTCACCCGTCCAGATCTAACAACTAATCGCTGAGTCAAATCGATCTGGGACAAGTATGAGACTGTATCCATCCCAAAACGTCGCACACTCCGCCACGTCAACTACAACTTCAGTCACGTTCCGACAGAAACTTGAGGGCTTCGTCCGACGTGTGACAGAATCGTGTTCCACCATCCTCCGTAAAAATACGAATACGAGCGGGATATAACAAGATGACAATTGACATTCTTCTCCTTTAATGCCTTAAGCGCTGGAATCATCCCTCTTCTGCGGGTCATCACGTCTGATGAGAAATCCGGGAAAAAGCTGACTCTCTTTCCATCAACAGAAATTGGTGCTTTGTCTCGGGCGATACGTAGGATACTTTCACGGTCCTGGAATCGCAGAAGTCGAATCAGGATGGGCCGCGGAGCCCTTCCCGAGACTCGCACTGCCGGAACGCGGTGTGCACGCTCGATGACAATTGGAGCGCCGAAGTTCTCTTCTCCCAACACGCTCGGCAGCCATGTCTTAAAGAATTCAACCGTTTCCCGACCTTCAACTCCTTCACTCAGTCCAATCAAGCGGATGTTATTTCGCCTGTTGTAGTTCTCTATATATTCCAGCTTATTTCTGAGAACCTCGTTTTCTTTTTTGATGAGATCGAGAGACCGCTCACTTCCCGAAACTGCATCTTCCACATCACTGATTCTTTGCTCGGCCGTAGTGATCCGGCCTTGCATAGACGAGACAGACATGGTCAGGGTATCAATTGAACCCTGAATGGAGTTGCGAAGTTCCGACATTTGAGAGATCAGCTCTTGCTTAACACTCCCAATGATCTCCCGAAACTCTTTCAGCGCGGCGGCGAGAACCCCCGCTGAACTTTCCCCCTCAGAGACGATCCCCTCAGCAGCCATTTGCGGAGACTTTCTCTCAGTAGTTTCGGCGGCTTTATGCTCATCTTTCCTGGGTTTTGGTCGACGCTCCATTGTTCCGCGTTGCACACAAGTATCAGATATTTTTCAGAACTATTTGGGCAATGCTTCAGTGTTTAATTCAACATATATTAGGTGATTTCTAGAGAGCTCTCTTGGATACGTCTAACTACCTCGAGCGCATCACGTGACTCCTGTTTTTACATTTCATTGTTGAACTATGATTATCATTTAATACAAAACAAGGAGCTACACATATGAAATCCATAGTTTTTGGCTTTCGCCTCTTCCTAGGATGCAAAGTGATGAAGGAAATGAAATGTTAACTTTTAAAGCAAAATAATAGTTATGGGGGACTAATAAATCAATGCACAGATTAGTAAATCTTGCACTGTGATTTTCTGTAGACCAGTGGTTTTCAACCTGTGGGCCGCGATGGTATTGCAGATGTCATTGCAGGTGGGCCACCAATTACTATTAAAAGAAATAATAATATTGTTAATATAAAAATGTCTAAGTCATATCATAATATCATCATTTCATATATATATATATATATATATATATATATATATATATATATATAATTAAATAACAAAAAAGAAATATTAAACTGTAACTATGCTTACACTATTCGAGCTTGCTGGTTGGTTTATTTAAGAATAGACGAATTTATCTTAGATATTTTTGCTGCACATGCTACAGAACAACAGATTCAATCATGCATAAATGGCTGTCAACATGTTTCTCCTGTCTGCTTGCTCCACTGACTGTCTAAAAAACACATAGAAGTATCATAAAGATATTCCATACAACATCTCCCAATTGTCTTTCCTAGGAAAAGGAAAAATATGGACAACATGATGGAATTTATTTATTGGCTGCACTTTTTAAGAAATCTCATTATTTTAATAAATGATCAATGTTTGTCTTTGCATCTGTTTCTTTTTGTTTTGCACTACCGGTATTTAAAAATCCTTTCAAAATCGATGTATTTTAAGAATCCGCCTCTCATGTTTCTCCTTAAACTATTTCTCCGTCATCACACTTCAAAATTGCTTTATTTTCAGTGTCTCTCTCCCTCCCTCTCTTTCTCCTCTTTCAAGTTTTCCCTCTCTCTGGGCCTTTGGCGGTAACATAGTAGAGATCGATAACGCATCTGTGCCCTTGAATGGATGCAGCATATCACATACATCTTGCAAAGCCATAAACTAATTTGTAGACATACAATAAATTGTTACTCTGTCAGTTATTACAGTGATTGACATAAACTGTAAAAACATGTCATAAATGAGCTGTGGAGGTTTTCAGGCCAATATCTTTAAATATTGTCTTCTTACAGGCCTACTGAGCAGGTGGGTCAGTTTGTTTTTTGGTAAAAAAAAAAAAAGTCCTGGTTTACTTCAGAATTGGATTCCACTCGCATTCCTGGTGTTTATTTCTTCTTGTGGTGGTGACTGGCTGTTGAAACCAAAATCAATCAACAAGACCACCAGTCTTGATCCAGACTTTAGGCTATTATAGACAAAAGCAATGAGTACCATCTAGAATAAAACATACAACTCTCCATCCACTTGATGTCTCAAAGTTCAGTCTTAAACCTCAAGTATCATAAGCTCAGTAGCTACAGCTGGAAAAGCTCAGGGGCCCCTTATATAAGCACCAGTCCATGATTGACTCAATCAGAAGACTTACAACCATGACGATACAGGCCATGAAATTTCATTTTCAAAGCATATGTTTTGTGTTGATGTGCTGTATAGTACAGCACATCAACAGTACAGATCTGAGAGTGTCGCGTGGGATCGCTTCATGACATCGCGCATCGCGCTCTTTAGACAGTGAAGATGAGAGCTGTGTGGAGTTTCATCTTCGCAGCTCTTCTGTACAGTGGCCCAGTAGTGCACAACACAGCGACATTAAAAAAGCAAACATAAGCTCACAACACAACGACATTAAGCCACAACACAAATACATTAAGCCACAATACAAATACATTAGGCCACAACACAACGAAATTCTCACAACACAACAAAATTAAGCCACAACACAACGAAATTCTCACAACACAACGAAATTAAGCCACAATACAAATACATTAAGCCACAACACAAATAAATTCTCACAACACAACGAAATTAAGCCACAACACAAATACATTAAGCCACAATACAAATACATTAAGCCACAACACAACGAAATTCTCACAACACAACGACATTAAGCCACAACACATTAAGCCACAACACAACGAAATTCTCACAACACAACGAAATTCTCACAACACAACGAAATTAAGCCACAACACAACGGAAGTGCTCCCGACCACTAGGGGGCAGTGTTGAAAGTTAAACACCGATATTTCATCAAGACGTATGTGTAACTTAATATGTGTAATCGATTTTTAAATGAAAAACGTGTTTTTATTAAATGTTTTGATATCCTGATAATCTTAATGTATCGATTCATGAATCGAGCAAAAAATAAATTGATAATATTTTCAATTTGGACCGTTTAGCTCTGCTCTTGTACACAATGTTTTTCCTAAGGGGGCTTATTTAAATCCGGTGCTGTGCGGGGAAACCATTGCTCTTTACGTAGAGCTTTCAAATTGACAAGAGGAGAAGATATTTCATCTTACAAGAACTTCCCCTGATGACTGTAAATGAATTTCATCGCGCGGAGAAGGGCATTAAACGTGACATCAACAACTTTAGGGTGAGTATTGTTCTATCGTCTTCTAGCAAATCTAGCTAATAAGGCTGGATAACGCTGCTGCACTGACTTGATCAGCTCAAAAAGCAGGGCTAAGTTAGAGTTTAGCTTTAAACTCCGTCCACCTCATCGTTTTATAACTCGTAAGAGATAGTAGAAATAAAAGCAGGACTCCCGGTAATCCACGTTGATTTGCATCGGTGGTTCTGATAGGTGTTTGCTGTGATATAAACTTCTTCACTTGATATAAAGTATTTTAAATACTGTTGCCATTTTTAGATTGCCATGTATCATAATAAATCTTAAAGGACCGTTCACACCAAACTATAAAGAAAACGATAAAGATATTTAGTTTTAAAAATCGTTCTCCCTATTTAAAAAAAGAGTCCACACCACAGCTATAATGATAAAGAAGAGAAACAATATCATTGGAATTAAGAACTATTTTTTTTCCAGCTGATGAACGATTAAAAACATTGACAGCCAATCAGAATCCTGCTATAACGAGCTCAAGAATGTAAAGCAGCGGACGAGCGTGTGCGCGCTTAGAATAAACAGATTATATCGTTCGCTGCTGTGGACTCTATCGTTATCTTAATAGTTATCATTCATTGTGTGAACGGGACTTTAGTCTGACAGTTATTGTTATATTTTCAAATTATATTATTTGTAACCTGAAGCTTGAATTAATTGTTCACATTTATATAACAGTTTTCCAGGGATCCCCAACACAAGCATGATAAAGCTATTTAGTAAAAAGCAAAAATGATCAGAAATGGTTAAAAGAGATAGGGACATCCTTTGAAATATTACTGATCTCTTTACAGTCTATTGGCATGTTTGTAACATGGAACACTGAAAGTAATTCCAAATGTATCTGAAATCAATTAAATATGTAAACCAATGTTATTATCTTCACAGATTGTTTTAACGGACTCCCATCCATACTGTAGCAGACAGCACACTATTCAGAAGTGAGAATCAGTGCAGTTCCTCCTGTACAGAGCTGCACTGAAGGGAGCAGAGCTGGCACAAACCTACAACAATGGTAAGTAAGAGAATTATCAAATTATTTCATGTATGACATAACTAATAAACTTTGATTAATAATATTAACACGCCCCATTGGTATGCCTAGAGAGTCAAGCCAGGTCCTGTCAGTGGGATGGTGGTCCTGTTTTCAAGAGAGGAAACTCGCTGAGTGGTTAAGGTAGGAGGAAAGTGTCTAATATTGATATTGATCATCTTTTCATATCTTGCTTTTATTCATAATGTATAACATACCTATTTGATTAGCCCTAACAGAAAAAAGACAAAAACACAATCATAATGATTATGGCTCTATTCATTATGCATGCAACTTGTAATGATGGTGGAAATTTTTTATTTTTCTTAATGGTCAATTTACACTATACCTTTGTTTTTCATCTCAGGAGAATGTTTACAGTGATGTCACCAGTGATCTGCCTGACCTAGCAGTCCTCCAAGTGGCAGAAGTGTTATAAAAATATAGTAACACACCATTACACTGTCACAGTTATTAGTATTTGTATTTTACATAACTATTAAAACTGTATCAAAGTTTAAAAAATTTAATTGTGGATATTTACACGTTTACACTACACTGGTGAGCAAGAAAACATATTAAAGTTACATATATTTGCACTTACATAATATTTAATTTACATTTTATATTGTAGTCTGTACAAATAAAACCAAATGAATCCATCACAAGTTTTTTGTGTAAGGCCAGATCTCTCTGTGGAAGATCGACTGAAAGGTGGACCATGAAGAGGGGGAACTCATCGAAGGGCTGCAGAGACTGACACTGTCAAAATAAATGTTAAATAATTATGATACATGCATGTAATGTGTGCATCAAAAAGTGAAAATAAATATAACATTTTTTTTCTCTGTCACAAACTATACAATATCAATATTTACCATTGCATTGCTTGTTATTCCAACTTCTCTCCTCGCTTTAGCTGTCCTTGCTCTGGTCACACGAACCATGTGGAATGCAGGTTCAATAACTCTCCAAAAGGCCATTAAATTGATCTACTTCTCAAATCTAGATTGGATGAGACATGTTTTCAGAAAATACACACCAAACAATGTAAAAAGTTTGTTTGCCTACACTGAACCTGAAGGATACTTAAAAATGTATAATGTATTGACATACAAGTGGAAAAAAGGTAGGTCTGTAAAATGATTTTAGCTGGGGTTTTAGCTTATTCTCCCTCGTGTCATTCTAAACTGTTCTGAATTTATTCTGTGGGGTCTATCTAGATAGCTGGCTGACGGTAACATTTAAAACATTTCTGTATGCCAATGAACAAAGCAAGCCATATGGGTTTACAGCGGCATAATGTTGAGCATATGATGACAGCTTTATTTTTCTACTTTTGGGTTAATCATCTATTAACACGTGTTGCCTTGATCCATGGAAGAGGTTTTTAAACAAACAGGCAACCACAGCGACAATAAATAATGACAATTAAAAAATTCACAATAGGCCTACATTGTGCTCGTTAATATAGTAATAAAGGACTAGATCTTACCTAGTGTAGATTCGCATGCTGTTGTCATTCTTGAAGAGGTGCCTGCAGACTGAAGTATCAGAAGTGATGTTGAAATCCTGAAATCTTTCATTACTAATTTGAATCCACTTATTTCGAGTTTCTACATCCAGGGGAGAAGTGTGAAAAACCTTTGAGGAGCCTCACAAAACGGGTCACAGCAATAGCTGTGTAAACCACCCTCACAGATGTCTATGGAACTCTTCATTAAATAATTATATTGCTGTGGTATACTTAATTTGTTGTATTATAGCAAAATGTATAAATATTATTTAATATTCATCGTTTATGGATAAAAGTTTGCAGCTGGTAATGCACTCACACAGAATAAAGACAGGAACCTTTTATTCGCCCTGAGATTTCACAGGAAATACGTAGTCTATTGCCCGTTTCTGCAGACCAACTGCCCCCTAGTGGTCAGGAGCATTTCCGTTGTGTTGTGGCTTAATGTATTTGTGTTGTGAGAATTTCGTTGTGTTGTGGCTTAATGTGTTTGTGTTGTGGCTTAATGTATTTGTGTTGAGGCTTAATTTCGTTGTGTTGTGAGAATTTCGTTGTGTTGTGGGTTAATGTGTTTGTGTTGTGGCTTAATGTATTTGTGTTGTGGCTTAATGTCGTTGTGTTTTGAGCTTATGTTTGCTTTTTTAATGTCGTTGTGTTGTGCACTACTGGGCCACCGTACTTCTGCTCGCTCTGGTAAGACACTTTCAACTTTATTTTCACTGCTAGGCAGCTTTCAAAATCTTTCACTTTAAATAGCTATCATGAATCATTTCCAGGTGTATTTTTGCGTGTTATTGCTGTAATCAAGAAAGTGATTATGTATCCTAACAGAAAGTAGGCTACCTCACCGTATTTTCACGTACTAGGGATGCTAACAATTAATCCACGATCAGTTAATTGTCGATAAAGAAAAGCAATCGATTAAAGCTATTATTAAGCTCTTTTAGTTTTGGGCTGCGTGCGGCTCATGCTCTCAACACAGCCAGTACGTGCGTGAAGGTGACAGCTGGGTCTTCTGCACATAATTCACACAATGTAAGAATTGCGCATGTGATCCAAAATGTAAAAGTATATTAAATGAGAAACAACACAAAGGCCTGCAACATGGAAAGCAATACAAATTGTGTAGCTAAGTCAAGTTTATTGTGTCATCATAGGCTTTTGGGCTCTTGCCTTGTCATTATTTATGTTTTCTCCCAGTATTTCAAAGTATATGACACTGTAAATGGTAGGAAAAGCGAATTATATCTTCAGCACGAGTGACACATTGGATGTTGAGCTGCCGGGAAAGCATGTAACCTGCTGAAATTAAATACATTTATTAATTCTGGGTTTACTGACAATCGTGACATATAAAATAGCGTGTTTTCTTGGATATATGTACCATGGTAATACTATGGTATTCTATGAAGTACCCTGGAGTGTAAATAATATTAATTTTAATATTGAACTTGTAGTAAAATACAAAGACAATAAATTCTATTTTGCTTAAAGATAATGATGCCTGTTTTAGTGACAACAAAGATTTTCTTTAATTGCATTATACATTAGGCTGTATTATTAATTCAGGAGTGAATGATCCCAGCTTTTCAATCAAGCATCAAGCCAGTGTGTGATCTGGATTATTTCATATTCCGGGAAATCACTGGCAGTGTGAATGAACCAAAATCTAATGATCCGGGAGCAATTGCCGGGACACATTACCTGTGTATTATGCGGAATCTCAGTGTGAAAGGGGTTATAGAGTCATAATGTATAAAAAACACAGGATTCAGCAATAACATATGTTCTAATCTTTGGAGAGTTAAGTGTTGGTCTATCTTTCTGAAGGTTTGGTGTGAGTCTCCTGATGCTGATAGGCAGGGGCGGATCTAGAAAAATATTGATGGGGTGGCGAGTGTTACATTTATGAACTTTCTGTTCCCTTATTTGGTCACCCTCCTCCTTGTTTTGGTTAATTGATTATTCCCCACCTGTCTCCAGTTCCCTCATTACCTTCTGTGTGTTCAAATACCCGTTCTGTTCAGTTCCTCCTCGTCCGTGATTAAATGTGTCTATGTTAATGCTGTGACTTGTATGTTAACCTGAGATTGTATTATAAGTGTAGTATATTGTCTGTTTTATCCTTCTATCGTCAGTAAACTCATCATTTCATCCCGATCCTACTCTAGCACTTTGTCTTTCGTTTAGCACTACACCTATTTGTAACAGAATCACGGACCCAACAGTATAGTTTATTTAGCGCCGTTTTTCTTTCTTTTTGTTTTCCTCCCTCTCCCGGAATGGCCATCCCAGCAGTCCGTCTCCTATGCCTGGAGCAACTGGACCGTTCGCTGGAGGACCATACCAGGGACTTTCTCGATCTGGCGTGCCTTACCCACTTCCCCGACCGCTCGCTCTCCAACTTCTTCTACACCGGCCTGAGCGAGCGGAGTAAGGCACGTCTACCAGCGAACGGTCCCGAGAGGATTTCGCCGCTTTTGTGGAGTGGGTGCTGGAGAAAAATGGATCTTCATTTACCATCAGCACCGCCGAAGAGGATATCTCCAGCCCCACTCCCGACCCAGAGACCAGCCAGCCACCATCAAGCCGCATGGAGCAAGAGCCCACCGCAGCCGCAGAGCCCGAGCCTATGCAGGACCTCGAGAGCGCGAATGACCAGGTGTGTGAGCCGGCAACACCGTGCATCGTGGGAGTCCTAGTGGAGATCGAGGGCGTGGAGGAACGCCCTGCCCACACTTCCGTGACTGAAGGTGAGCTGTATGCGGTCTCGGGAAAGGATATGGAGCAATTTATGGATCTTATGGACTGGTCTATGGAGGTTATCCTTGAATTTTCTGTTTCTCCGCTGGTTCTGTCCGGCCCTGTTCCCCCTGTATGCCCTCTCGGTCTCCCACATCCCCGCCTCCTCCGGTCAGTTCCTCTGCTCCATTTCCGCTGGTTCTGCCCAGCCCTGAATTTTCTTTTTCTCCGCTGGTTCCGCCCAGCCCTGAGTTTTCTGTTTCTCCGCTTGTTCTGTCCAGCCCTAAATTTTCTGTATCTCCGCTGGTTCCGCCCAGCTCTGAACTTCCTGTGTCTCCGCTGGTTCCGCCCAGCTCTGAATTTCCTGTGTCTCCGCTGGTTCCGCCCAGCTCTGAATTTCCTGTTTCTCCGCTGGTTCCACCCAGCTCTGAATTTCCTGTGTCTCCTGTGTTCCCTCTCAGCCTCCCTCTCCCACCTCCTCCTAGACCTGCCAGTCCCTCTGCTCCACTTCCACTGGTTCCGTCGAGCCCTGAACCTCCTGTGTTTCCTCCCATCCTTCCTCTCTCTCCTCCTCCTAGACCAGCCATTTCCTCGACGTCATCTTTGCTGGTGCCAGTCAGTCCCGCAGCTCACCCTCAGTCCGCGCCATCTGGGCGCGATGGCTCGCCGCTGGACTGCCAGTCTCCAGCTCCGCCTTGGCATGTTAAGGCCCTGTCTCCGCCTCCAGCCTCCGAGCCCTGGACTCCTCCTTGGTCCTTCGACCCAGCAGCTCCGCCTTGGCTCTTAGCTCCCTCGTCTCCACCGTGGCCTGGCATCCCACCTGCTCCACCAGGCTCCCTCGTCCCTCCGGCTCCACCTTGGTCAGTCGTTGACCATCCGCCGCCTCGGGACTCCATTCCTCTGGTTTCACCTCGTCACTCCATCCCTCCGGCTCTGTCAGGCTCCTCCTTCCCTCCGGTTCCACCTCCATCCTCTGTCTCTCCGGCTCCACAGCGGTCTTCCAGGACCCCGCCTCCGCCTTGGTCGCCTGAGCCTTCTGCTCCACCTAGGCCCTCCGGATCCTCGACGTCACCCTGGCTCTGCGGCTGCGCTGCTCCATCTTGGGCTCCTCACCCACCGGTGCAGTCTCCTCCTGTCGACCCCCTGGTGTCGTCGGCCCCTTCTCCACCATGGCTCCTCCTGCCGTCGACTCCACCGTAGATTCTCCATCCTGGCTGGTCTCTGGAGAACCATCAGGCTCCTCCTGCTCCGGGCTCCTCCCTCCATCCACTCCACCCTGGTCCCTACCACCATGCTCCCTCTTCACCTGCTCCTCGCCCGCCTCCAGAACCCCCACCCTCCCTCCGCTGGTATTCCTCTTGCTGTGCGAGGACGCACCTTTCCGGGAGGGGGAGAACTGTTACATTTATGAACTTTCTGTTCCCTTATTTGGTCACCTTCCTCTTTGTTTTGGTTAATTGATTATTCCCCACCTGTCTCCAGTTCCCCCATTACCTTCTGTGTGTTCAAATACCCGTTCTATTCAGTTCCTCCTCGTCCATGATTAAATGTGTCTATGTTAATGCTGTGACTTGTATGTTAACCTGAGATTGTATATAAGTGTAGTATATTGTCTGTTTTATCCTTCTATCGTCAGTAAACTCATCATTTCATCCCGATCCTCCTCTAGCACTTTGTCTTTCATTTAGCACTACACCTATTTGTAACAGCGAGAAGGGGGCAGGAATTTTTGAGGGGTGGTAACATATGGCAGACATATAATGAATTTAGTCACAGTTATCACAGTTTGATGATAAATAGTATATGTGCACACTACAAAAGGGCACAGGCTGCCATTTACAAACTTAATCTCATGCAATCAATGTCTTGCATTTGAAACAGTTCATATAAGGAATAAGTGACCATACAATGTGATCTCACTTAATAGGAGACATTAGTGAAAGTGAAAAAAGTGAAAGTGACGTGACATTCAGCCCTAAAAAAAAAAAGTGAAAGTGACGTGACATTCAGCCAAGTATGGTGACCCATACTCAGAATTTGTGCTCTGCATTTAACCCATCCGAAATGCACACACACAGAGCAGTGAACACACACACACACACACACTGTGAGCACACACCCGGAGCAGTGGGCAGCCATTTATGCTGCGGCGCCCAGGGAGCAGTTGGGGGTTCGATGCCTTGCTCCTAAGTCATGGTATTGAAGGTGGAGAGAGAACTGTACATACACTCCCCCCAAACCCACCATTTCTGCCGGCCCGGGACTCGAATTCACAACCTTTCGATTGGGAGTCCGACTCTCTAACCATTAGGCCACAACTTCCCCCGTGCGATAGAAGTAAGGGGCATTATCACAAGGAAAGGCATTAAGGTTAAGACACAGGTGATGAGTGGCAGATGTGTGAGAGGGGAAGCAAACTTTTTTTTTTGACTGTGACTGTATATACAAAATAAGAAACAAAAAAAAACAACACTGCTTCATATTCAGCAGGATTTACACCATTTACACCAGTGTCACATTTTAAACTTTGTTTCTCACTGATACATACAGTATGCATCGACATGTAATTGAGAGCATTATAAAAGATTAAGTGTTATCAATATGTCTTTATTATAAGAAACACAAGACTTTAACAGCCAATGACATTTACAGCTGGGGAGACTCAACTGATTTTCTACTGTTTAGTGTTAATCACCATCTAACTCAACCAGTCAAGAGCTACATTTAGCTAGATGTTTTATGAATATGGTCCCTGAAGCATAGGTTTTATTAGCTGACAATAATAATAAATAAATAAATAAATAAACATTATAGGCACAAATACAAATGTACTTTTAGAAACCTTTTGTGAAAAATATGGTGTTATTGTTTTGGCAAGTTGAAATTAAAACATCTATGAAAACTTGTGTGATATTCCTTCAAAATAACATTTTAGTAGATATTTTTTTAAAGTATATTTTACTGTGCAATTTCTTACATAATTTCTTTGAGTTAGACCAATCTTTTATTTTGGTGGGTTGTAGACATTTGTGGTGGTGGGTTGTAGACAGAGTTTCTGTGTTTTTTAATATACTTTTATTATTATTAGCTATTAGGCCTACTTGAAGTATATCATAATCTACTGTGCAATAGTACTATGTTTCTGTTTAAATTTCTTGAAGTTAACCAAAATTTTATTTTGACAGGTTGTCATAAAGACATTGCAGTTTATGTCTGTGTACGATTCGAATAAATGATGATAGTTTTATCAAATGAAATGGTGAAATCCTCTCATAGCGCGCTGGTGTGCACATGTGTAGCCTACATCATGTGTCAATATAGTGAAGAGCTGAAGTGCTTCAGTGTGTGTGTAGTAGTAGAGCACACATAGATCCCAGAGACGTGTAGAACAACAATTGCAGTCTCTTTGACCTTTAATATTCACAGACACTAGTCCATATCGAGATTTGATTAAATGTACAGACCCACTTTTGATTTATTCATTCAAAAATGGCTGAATTCCGTGACATTCTGCTTTATACAGCAAGTTTTATTTGTGACTGAATTCCGCGATTCAATCCCTGTCGCTTTGCTAACACAGATGGGTGAATTTATGAATGAAAGTGTGAAAGTTTCGAAGTGGGTAACGTATCACGTAGTAGACGACACCACTGTAACATTAGTTAGCGAAATAACGTTCTTCAACCTGATATTTCTTGATAGACAGATAATCAATTGTTTACCTCTTTCCTCCTGTGTCTCCTCGCGACTCCTGATCCACCCCTGCTGATAGGACTCCCCATGGAGACTTTCTGCTGTTTGGACATGCTCCTGACAGAGTGATGGACAAATGTAGTGTACAGGTGCAATATAACTGCTCTGCTGCCTGTCGAAGTGGAGTTGAAATTGTTATTTCAACCCCAAGAAGGACCAGGAGTGGTAGTCTACAGAAGGACCTGGACTAACCATAAGAGATTTGGAAAACCCAGATCCAGAACGGTTCCTCTGGTGTTTCCTCCAGCTGTGCTGTACCGTAGAGACCATTTTGTCAGACGGCCACTGGAGACATGTGATGTGTTGCTGAGTGCCTGGATGATTTATTTGGTGGAAGAGGAAATTGGTGGCAGCTGTGCTAAAGGATATGAGCTTTAGTAACACCCTGGCAACGCCCCTACAGTAGAAAAGAGAATGCACTAGAATGCACTTAGAACACCTTAGCAACCTCTTAGCAACACCCTAGTCGTCATTCAGAATACATTAACAACACCCTCGACATAACTCGAAATATTCAGAAAACCTAAGCACACCCTAGTCATCACTCGGAATACCTTAGCAACACCCTAGTCCTCACTCGGAATACCTTAGCAACACCCTAGATGTCACTTGGAATACCTTAGCAACACCCTAGATGTCACTTGGAATACCTTAGCAACACCCTAGTCGTCATTCGGAATACCTTAGCAACACCCTAGTCCTCACTCGGAATACCTTAGTAACACCCTAGATGTCACTTGGAATACCTTAGCAACACCCTAGATGTCCCTTGGAATACATTAGCAACACCCTAGTCTTCACTCGGAATACCTTAGCGACACCCTAGATGTCACTCAGAATACCTTAGCAACACCCTAGATGTCACTTGGAATACATAAGCAACACCCTAGTCATCACTCTGAATACCTTAGCAACCTCCTAGTCTTCACTCGGAATACATTAGCCACACCCTAGTCTTCACTCAGAATACATTAGCAACACCCTAGTCCTCACTCGGAATACCTTAGTAACACCCTAGATGTCACTTGGAATACCTTAGCATCACCCTAGATGTCACTCGGAATACCTTAGTAACACCCTAGATGTCACTTGGAATACCTTAGCAACACCCTAGATGTCACTCGAAATACATTAGCAACACCCTAGTTGTCACTCGGAATACCTTAGCAACACCCTAGATGTCATTCGGAATACCTTAGCAACACCCTAGATGTCACTCGAAATACATTAGCAACACCCTAGTCATCACTCGGAATACCTTAGCAACACCCTAGATGTCACTCGAAATACATTAGCAACACCCTAATCATCACTCGGAATACCTTAGCAACACCCTAGATGTCACTCGAAATACCCTAGCAACACCCAAGATGTCACTCGGAATACATTAGCCACACCCTAGTCATCACTCGGAATACCTTAGCAACACCCTAGATGTCACTCGAAATACATTAGCAACACCCTAGTCGTCACTTGGAATACCTTAGCAACTCCCTAGATGTCACTCGGAATACATTAGCCACACCCTAGTCATCACTCGGAAAACCTTAGCAACACCATACTCGTCACTCGGAATAGCTAAGCAACACCCTAGATTTCACTAGAAATACATTAGCAACACCCTAGTCGTCACTTGGAATACCTTAGCAACACCCTAGATGTCACTCGGAATACATTAGCCACACCCTAGTCATCACTCGGAATACCTTAGCAACACCATACTCGTCACTCGGAATACCTTAGCAACACCCTAGATTTCACTAGAAATACATTAGCAACACCCTAGTCGTCACTTGGAATACCTTAGCAACACCCTAGATGTCACTCGGAATACATTAGCCACACCCTAGTCATCACTTGGAATACCTTAGCAACACCCTAGATTTCACTCGAAATACATTAGCAACACCCTAGTCGTCACTTGGAATACATTAGCCACACCCTAGTCATCACTCGGAATACCTTAGCAACACCATACTCGTCACTCGGAATACCTTAGCAACACCCTAGATTTCACTTGGAATACATTAGCAACACCATACTCGTCACTCGGAATACCTTAGCAACACCCTAGATGTAACTCGGAATACATTAGCCACACCCTAGTCATCACTCGGAATACCTTAGCAACACCATACTCGTCACTCGGAATACCTTAGCAACACCCTAGTCGTCACTCAGAATACATTAGCCACACCCTAGACATCACTCGAAATACTCAGAAAACCTAAGCACACCCTAGTCGTCACTCAGAGTACATTAGCAACACCCTAACAATACTATAGAAACAACTCTTGCAACACCCTTACAATCACACAAAATATTTAACTGACTCTTTATTACAGCCTGACAACTGTAATTAAAACATTGCTAGGCATTGTAGGCCCTAGCAACTATAATGCCTAGTAACACCCTAGAAACCAGAAACTCAGAACACCTTAATAATAGTCATACAACCTCTACATTATATCTAACATAATAGGTTTTTTAATGGAAAAAGTCAAATTCCTTTATTCTTTTAAATGCAATATGAGATAACATAACATAAATTACTGTGCTCACTATAAGCGCTTCATTTGTTCTTGCTGTCCTGATGATGTGATGTGATGTGTAAAGAGGGTGTTGGCCCGTCATGTCTGAAGCTCCCATCATCTGCTCTCTGCAGTATGACTCTGTCAGTGTGGCTGTACTTGCTGAGCTGGTGCAGTCAGTCTATGTGTGGAATAATCAGGCATGTCAATGAACACAGGAACTATGAAAGTCCTCTCATTTTGCTGTCTGACACAGGTAAGCCAGTCAGGGCGCATTCCATCATATGAGCTCACTTCAAGAAAATTCTCTAGCATATATAATGTAATAGTTCAGCCACATCTAGAACATTCTTAAATAATAATAAAAACTTATTTTGCTCAAACCATTAACATTTTGCTGTGGAACAGAATTTTTCATTAGTAGAATGTGTGTGTTATACAGTGAAAGTATACGTTATAAACTGTATTTCAAGCCAGACAATAGATTTGTATGAGAAACAGACTGAAATATAAGTTGTTATTTACTAAAATATATTACGTGTCAATATGTCTTGGTCCTCAGGCGATATAGTGTTTGAGGTGCAATTGGTTAATGGAGATGATCAGGCACTTACAGCACACGCAGCTTTACCCCTCCATACCTGGATCCGTCTGGACATCTTCTTTCAGGTTTCAGAGGTATTTCAGCTATATTTAAATGCAGACGTGCACTTTTCATACTAAGGGTGTATGTTTTAGGGTCACAGTTCGGTACAACAGGAAAAAGCAACAGACAGTAGTGCTACATAATCAGTGTTGGGAAGGTTACTTTGGAAATGTAATAGGTTACAGATTACAAGTTACCCTGTTTAAAATGTAATAGTAGTGTAACTTTTTTAATTACTTTAATAAAGTAATGTAACTAATTACTTTTGAGTACATTTTGATTACTTTTATAAATTTCTAATGAATGTTAATTTGTAACTGTTAATCATCTTCAACCATTTTACACCATGCAGGTTTAACCTTACAGTAGTGCTCAATACTGTCAGACTTTCACCATCCTTCATCACCTGAATTAAGATGATCACATTTGAACACATCCACCACACAATCAGACTTTACTTAGAGATTGATCTGAAGTTCAAAGCAGATTTAAAATCAAAAGAAATAGTTTATAGATACTGTTTTTGAAACCAAATCTTTGCATAACTACAGGCATCTAACTGCATCTAACAATGGTTTGGGGAAAAATAGTTAATAAAAAAATAAAAGCATATACATCAACTCAAATACGGTTATCTAATAAGCATGTGTCCTATTTTGTGTACTAAACTCCTGAAACATTGGTGTCTTTTTGAAACACTGCTGTCTCTTTGTATATGATATGATGATAGTTTCTCAAAATAAGTAAAAAATGCTCATGAAGTGACTGTTGTAGAGATTAATTTCCATGAGGGGCGGACTGGGAAAAAAATAGGCTGGGAAATCTCACACTCATACACCCACAACCCATTCTGAAACATGGACAACCCTATTTTTTTTTTTTTTTTTTTGGACCTGACATGAAAAAGATTTGAATCCTTAGGTTGGGGGACTTGCAACGTAATCAAGAGTTCTCTCCTAAACTGCACCTTCACTTCCATTATCCATCCATCCTCTCAAGACTTTAATACTGAAGATTTTTATTTGACTTTTACCATGTTTTGTAAGTGCAATTTTGTTTTTTTTGGCAAATGAATTACCACTTGTATTTATTTTTACTACAAATTCCATAGTTAAACCATTTTAGTGCCATACCATAGGCTACATTAATTTTCCTAAGGGTTGTGTTTTTGTATGCACTAGCTCCCCCTAAACCTATGATAAAATATGATGATTTGTCTGCTAACTTACTACTGTAACATTACAATAGATAATATTGACGTCGTTTATACAGTATTTTGAGTGATTGCGAGCAATGTGCTGCTGCTGCTTGACTAAGTAAACAAAGACAAAACTACATTAGCATATTTACAGATGAAACTGACCTGCACCTGAAACCCTGAACAGAAGTGTCGCTTCCCTGCTCCAGCTGTGCGCTTACACAGTTCACTCCGGTCTCTCTCTCGCATTGATTACTCGGAGTCTGATCCAAACCGTTCGGCGGAGGCGCAGAGAGCGCGCGAGCCCAACCATTGCCAGTCACGACTAACCGATTCATGATTTATTAGAGATTTAATTATCGAATGGCGGATTCGGAAATAATCGCTTTAGTATATTCGGCCTGCAATTATACAATAACAATAACAATAACATTATAAAAGTAGAAGTCCAAATCGTCTGCCAGGCCACCGGGAATAGTCCCGGTTCTCCCGATGTCCAGTCAGCGCCTGACTTCCACAGACACGCAGAACGTGCAAGATTCATATTCAGTCTTTTTGCGGCTTAATATTCACAGACATCAGTCCATATCGGGTTTTGATTCAAATGTACTGACCTACTTTTGATTTATTCGTCCAAAATGTGGCATATTGCGTCCGCGTTATAGGCTGAATTCCATTGACTGGATTCTACGAATGTGTTTTCCGCGTCTCGGATATTATGGGCCATATGTCTTAGTGCAATTTGGGAAAGAAATAAGCTGTATGTGGATGTGTGTAAATATTCAAATGTAATCCTCTTTGTAATCGTTACAATTTTAATATGTAACTGTAATTTAATTACTCATTTTTTCTTAGTAACTGTAACTGATTACTGTTACATTTATTTTGTAATTAAATTACGTAACGCCGTTACATGTAACTAGTTACTCCCCAACACTGTACATAATGTAGCATGAGCAGTTGTTTTTGAATTAGATAATTATGTAATTTAAAGATTTAAAGCAAAAACAGACTGGTTTGACTTTTGATTTGTGAAATTATGGTACATAAGACACCTGCACTAAACAAAAACAGCAGACGGGTTGAATGAGACACAGATTCACTCTCTGACAGCAGCTGGCGCTAAAGGAACAGCAGCGATACAACACTTCCTTGGTTACCGCTGTAAACAAAGCAGCGCTGCACTTATAAACACTACTTTAATATGCATTATATGCAGTTAAATAGAAAGAAAATGTCATCAAAACTTTTCTGAAGATGGTTTACAGAGATATATTCATATAACCCACCACCCACAATTCAATATTTATATTTTTCTTCCAATATTTTGCGCATCGCAAACATTTAGCTTGATCTGCCTGGTTCGGTATTGTGTCAGTCTTATCTCTAGCTATAGTATAGTTCCACAAAAATTTTGGAAAACGATTACAATGAAGTTGTGTGCAATTCTGGAATAGAGTTCAGCCGAAATAAAACTAAAAACCAAATTTTTCCAAATTATAGCCGGTTGACCAGTGCATCTCTGGAACCCTGTAAATTTTCAACACTGCTGATTTAAAACAAGCAGATGGTTCTTCCAGCTTTTGTGTGCCATCTGAACTCGTTCTTGTTTTAAGTTGGGGTGTTAGATCATCTCTTTTTCTGCTCTTTCCTGTTGTGATGGATAGCATTGCATTACTGCACACTCCCTCTTCTGGTTTAATCGCCTGCTATGACTGACAGAATTCATCATCTGACTGCATGAACCGTGTCTGACTGCACGGACAGTGACATCCGTACCGTGACTCTTTGAGACAAATACATGTACCGTTACACCCCTAATATATACAGAGGCACAACTGATGAAACAACATTTATTTGTGAATGTAGAAGAAACTGAGCTCTTGAACGTTTTTCTAATTTCAGGCAAAACTCACAATTATACCCACAGGAAAAACTTTGGAGATCACTCATTTTTTTGAGTAAGTCCTAACATCTCACATACACTAAAAGTAAATAAAAGAAAATAAGTAAATAAATAAATATTATTTAATAATAATTATTAGTATTATAATTAGGCTATTATTATTTTATCATTATTTCCCATAGCTCGAACAGTTTGTTGATAGCAACGCCAAACTCTTGGGTTTGATTCCCGTGGAAAGCAAGAACTGATAAAATGTAAATGTGTACCTTTAATGCAACATACTGTAAGTCACTTCAGATAAAAGCATCTGCCAAATGCATAAATGTAAATTATTATTATTTTATTATTTCTAGGGTGAACTATTCCAAAGTCTTTGTTGTGTTTCCTGTAAAATATAAATAAATAAAATAAAGTCTCTATAAATTAATAAATTGAATAAAATGTTTTCAGAGAATAGAATATAATTCTAATTAAAGTATATTGTATGTTCCAATTATGTTGTTTCTTTAGTTTTACGTAAACATCCAACTAAATTTATTTATGTATTTATGTATTGTTAAAAAAAACACTTTCTACAGCCATTTTATTTTTTGTGTTGTTCATGTTTAAACTTTCTTTCTTTCTTTCTTTCTTTCTTTCTTTCTTTCTTTCTTTCTTTCTTTCTTTCTTTCTTTCTTTCTTTCTTTCAGTTTTGATCGGCCAGTTCAATTCAATGACACATCAGGATATTTTGTTATTGGTGGATGCATCTACATGCAGGGGATTCATGGCTATATTGGACCAATCAAATACTATCGTTTAGGCTCAGAAAATGTGATTCATCTATTATCAATAGATACATTCATATGAATATATATATATATATATATATATATATATATATATATATACAGCATACATTCAGGCATTATTATGCGATAATATCTCATATCATTCCTATTCAAGGTGACAAACCCCCTGTCCCCTCTGAGGACGCCAAGAGAGCTGGACAGACTCCACAGACACTGTGAGGAAATGAACAGGTTACTGGATACTATCTGCAAGCACTGAGACAAAACCGAGACATCTCTAGAGGTCAGTTACTACGAACGTGGCCATAATATACCAAAGGATTTGGTATAATCACCTACCATAACATGACAAAGTTTGTTTTTTGCGATTCATTTTCATTCGCTGAAGAGCAAGTACTTTAGTATGTAGAAAAAAATAGCTTTGTTATTAGGCTCTTATTAAAGAGTTTGTTATTAATGGCAACCAACCTGGTACATTGGTGTACCCGCTTGAAAGACATTTGAGAGTTTCGGCTCTTCAAAATTTAGAAATAATGTAAACAAGGACAACGTTTTCATTTTGGGTGAACAGTACCTAAAGACTTTGTGTTTTTGGTCATCAGACGTTTGTGAGTCTTTTTATGGAGACCTTAAGAGGAAGTTTGATCGTAGGGAATGCACACAAACTTGGTCGTGGGACCAGCAAAGAAGATTCAACCTCACCCTGAGGCTTCTAGAAGAACATCAGGAGCTCATAACAGGTAGCAGTGGTTTAATGTGGTGATTTATAATGTGATACATGATGATTTCGGTGGAAAAGTTCCTCTGTTCCTCAGGTCTGGGCAACAGCAAAAGACATTTGCTACGTGTCAGCCGAGTGATTGGTAAACTGAAGTGTGTTAAGTTGGTTGTTAATGAAATATTGGAACTGTGTGTTGATTGTTTTGATGTGAAGTGATCTTGTCTGAATGTGTCTCTTCTCTGCAGCAAACTCTCACAGAACATGTTCATTTGAACAATGACGATGAGCTCCACTCTCAAACGGGTGAGCTGGGCGACATTGTGCAGTATTTGAAACACCAGGCTGACAGAGGAGATGTAGAAGCTCAGGTGGTCACTTTTTATCCTCACATTCTCATGATCTCGCTCTGTCTTTGGGTATCTCTCAAGTTAAACTTGTAATTTTGACTTCAGTTCTTCTGGTTTTGGGAATGTAGTGAGGGTTTGTTGAAGTGGATGAAGATCTGGGCCAGATTAAAGATTAGATTTCTTTTTATTTTCTAAAAATGTTAAGAATATATTGTATTACATTGTTACTTTTTTTGAAAAGAATGTTTGTGAAACCCCCCTCTTTTATGAAAACCAGAACTGGGGCCAGGGAAAACTCTGGCCAGGATGCTTTTTTGGGGAAGTAACGGGGTGGAGAAAGACATTCCAGCAGCAGTCATATGGTACACCAGAAGCACCCTGCAGATGGTCGATCCCACCGCCATGTACGACTACGCCATTCTCCTTCTGAAGGTGATCCACGGGTTACATGGAAATCTCTTGAGCTGTATCTTTTAGCTTTTGCAGTGTAAAAAAGGAAGACATGCTTGTTTTGTTTAAGTAGAAAGTCCTGACACAATATTAGGAAAATAAATGTAAAACGATGTATCTATAGATACATTCAAGACTGCCCATCATGTAGAAACAACTGCTTGCTTTGTGCTTGAACAGGGCACAGGAGTGAAGAAGAACCGAACGCTTGGCCTTGAGCTTCTGGAGAAAGCTGCCGACATGGTGAGTGCACGAGTATCAGCGTGTGTGTGTGTGTGTGTGTGTGGAAGTGTTGTGATTTCTACAATGGGCTATGTGTGTTTTTCTCAGGGTTCTGTAGAAGCTTTGAATGTCCTCGGATAGTACTACAGTACCATAATAAAGGATGGAAGAAAGGCCTTTCGATACTTTGAGCTGGCGGCTCAGAATGGCAGTTGTGATGGGCTCTTCAATGTGGGCATATACCAGTTAAATGGTGACAATCCTGACAAACCAGATAGGAATGAGGTCAGAGGTCACACATTTAAGGGAATAGTTCACCCAAAAACGAATTTGCTCTTAATTTATTCACCCTCAGGCCATCCAATATGTAGGGGACTTTTTTTGACAGAAGAACAGACAACATTATTACCTGTAATCCAGAGCCTCAGGCAATGGGGAAATATGATTCTTTTCCAAAAAACTGGTTCTTTGGTCCGAGTCGGAACTATTTCCCCAGTTCAGTGACTGTTGGAATAACTGGATCTCTGAGTTGGGAAAAACCAGCATCAAAGTATCATATACTGTACGCCGGTATACTGGCTCATGTATGAAAGTGAGTTTTGATTGAGTGACTTGTAGATCTGTGCTGCTCGAGCTGAGAGCTGAGATTTGCCAAAACATCTAAATGCAAATGTCAGGATCATCTTATGGATAGATCAGTATTTAAATATGTTTGTTTATTTGATATGTTTCCCTCTATTGTTCGTTTTCTCCATTTCTTCAGGCTGTTGAAGCAAGTGAGATGAATGGACACCTGGGTTTCATGGTTAAAGACGCTCTTCAAACTTATCAAAGAGGATCATGGTGAGATATCCATCTATCCCTTCACACTGTACATCTATGAATTGATCCATCCATGCATCCATCCCTTCATCCATCCATCCATCCATCCATCCATCCCTTCATCCACCCATGCATCCCTTCATCCCTTCATCCATCCATCCATCAATCCAACCATGCATCCATCCATCCATCCACCCATGCATCCCTTCATCCATCCATCCATCCATCCATCCATCCATCCCTTCATCCACCCATGCATCCCTTCATCCCTTCATCCATCCATCCATCAATCCAACCATGCATCCATCCATCCATCCACCCATGCATCCCTTCATCCATCCATCCATCCATCCATCCATCCATCCATGTTGGATAGTTGATAATTGATTACATGTCATCTGGATTACGTAACTAGATACCAGAAAATAAATACTTGTAATTAGATTTTATTACATTTTAAAAATAGTCATAATCAGACTACGTACACTTACTTTTTATTAATTAAATGACTACTTATTATTCACAAATTAGCAGAAACTTATTCCTAATTCATTGATTAATTCTTCTTTTGTATCTTTTGTATTTTCCTATTTGATTATATATATATATTTGCCTTCCGCTTTTGTGGAAATGCACACACACAGATTGACCACTAGTCTGATGGCTATAATTCTTTATATTATTTATTTATTTATAATTAATTATTAGCTTTTCATTCATTTACAAACACATTGTGTTGTAATGAAATGATTAATGTTCTTCCTGACAGAATTTTTTTTTTTGTCTTTGTATTTTTAGATCAGTAGGGTACAAGAATATATTATTTAAATCAGTGTGAAGTAATCTAAAAGTAATCAAATTTTAGTCAGAATATACTGTATTACCTAAAATGTGTTAAAATGTTAGTACAGTACTAACTACAATTTTAATCTTGTCACTTGTATTCAGTAAGTAATCTACTCGGTACTGTCCGTCCATCCATCCATCCCTATATCCATCAATGATCCATCCATTTCCTAGATAAAACCCTTGAACCAGCACATTATTGAAAATAGCTTTTCTTTGTGTTGCACAGAAGAAAAAGTTATATTTCTGAATGTGTATGTCATTTTTTTTTGTCTGTTCAAGGCATGAAGCGTTGGTGAAATATGTCATGCTGGCAGAAACTGGTCTCGGTGTGGCACAGCACAATTCTGCCCATCTGTGCGAGGTGAACAGTGTCTCCAAAACTGCCTGATCAACCATCTCAAGCCTATAAATTCATGGCTGTTGTTTCTGTTACATTGAATCATGTGTGTTTCTAGGTGTTGGGTCACAGTTCTGCCTGTCAGTGGAGGTACCACAACTACTCCACCTACAATAACATCCCTCAGGAAGTTGGTGAGCAGAAACACAGCAGTGTCACTGAAACATACAGATTCATTCAGATATATATATATATGGAAGTGGAAATGATGGTTGTGGAATAAAATGTAGTTTAGTATCTAGCATTTTGTGCATCCAAAATACACACAGTTCAAAATATTTACAAATTACAGCCTGATTTGAAATGATGCACAGTAGAAAAAAAATGTGCCCCAATGATATTTACATGTTACACCCATGATAATTTTCTTAGTCCACCTCCCTCTGTCTCTCTTTCTCTTTCTGCCTTTATCTACTCTTGTTTCTCTGCCTTCTGCAGGTTTGTAGCGGATGGGGGATTATTACAGTGAACTAGCTGATGTGGTGAAGGCCGTGGACGTGTACAGTACAGCAGCAGTGCATGGCAGTGCTCAGACACACACACACACACACACACACACACACACACACGGGCTATTGGTTATGGGTTTACATGGGTTATTGTGTTCATTCCATAGGTGTAATGGTTTATATACTTTACAAACTGTAGGGCTGCCCCTAATAAATTGACTAACCATTAGTAGACGAAAAGAGGCTTAGTCGAAGAACATTTTTAAAATACTACAAAATTTTGGTTGTACAGATATACATACAGTAATACATCTTTAAAATCTGTAAAAGGTCTACTTTTATTTGCATGCACTCACAATAACAACAAAACTTTGTGCTTTTGTAAAATTGTGAAAGCAATCAGGGTGCACTTTTTGTCATCTCGGTCTATGTGAATTTGATCACATCAAAAAAAAAAGAAAAAGAAAAAAAAACTCCCCAAAAAACTGCAAACGAAACTCCATGCTTGCCTCACAGGCATGAAAAATATATCCGGAGAAAGCAAAATGTCTGCTTTTAAATGAACCAGTTCAAATGGAAAATTGTATTTTCTCCTTACCCTTAAACCTGCCCCTTACACAAAACTTTCTGCATGATTTATAAGCAGTTTGTCAATGTCAAAATTTACTGGTATTACTATACATGTGTGGACATTTTGTCCTAATAACATAGGGAATACATGGCACTAACACACACACACACACACACACACACACACACACACACACACAAATGAGTCTGTCCAAAGCAGATTCTAGATTTTGGAAAAATCTAAATGCATCAATCATCAAATCAAATGTCTTCTTTCGAATATATATTTTTAAATTCAATCTATGCATGTGCTGATAATTGTTTGTGTGGATCGTCAGGGGCTCTTTAATCTGGCCATGCTAATTGAAGATGGCTATGACGTTCCTGACATCATTCTGGATCGGATGGGACTCTCAGCGGCACACAGATTGAGCCGGAGCGCTGTGGTGGCACATCTCTTATCCAGTTTTGTGTGCTTTATACTATCTGACATTTGCATGTTAGTTTCTCATGTTTATTGAAGAAAGTTCTTGAGCTCTGTGGTTGCTTTGAATTATGCAAAATGTGGTGCAAAACAAGTTTATGTGTATGTTGTGGATTGCTTTGCACATTATTATTTATGTGGCATTGGAATTTATTACAGCATGGTGTGTGTTTATACATAATTATTAAACTATAATTATAGTAGTGTAACCTATAGTACTGTATATAGGCCAAATTTGTGAAAATATCCTTATAATAAAATCTCTAAAACTAGAAAAAATGACAAAAGTGTAGGTTTGAAGAACTTTGATTATGAATACATTTAAAAGAGATTCACATCACATCACATTTGTCTTCGGTGTGTGACATTAGAAACAATTCTAATATAAAAGCTTTGTGTTTTTGTGAAATTTCTAATCATCAAAGAATCGTGGAAAAAAGTATAACGGTTCCACAAAAATATGAAGCAGCACAACTGTGTTCAACATTGATAATAATCAGAAATGTTTCTTGAGCAGTAAATCAGCATATTATTATGATTTCTGAAGATCATGTGACACTGAAGTCTGGAGTAATGATGCTGAAAATACACCTATACATTGCAGAAATAAATTACATTTTATTTAAAATTGCAATAATATTTAAAAACTGCCCCGGGGTTATTTTTTCTTTTTTACATTTTCTTTTTTAATCAAATAAATTCAGTCTTAAACATTAAACACTTAAAAAAATCTTAAGACCCCAAACTTTTGACAGTTAATGTACTGTATGTCACACATTTTGGGGACTTTAGTATGGTTTTGTTTTTGGAATATGGATGCTTTTTTTGTTTTTACATAGAATATGTAAAAATATTTTTAGTGGAACAGAAAGTTTAATTTTCTGTAAACAATTTTTCCTTATAAAAAGTGCCAGTAAATCATTCACAAAAAGACAGAAAGATATTATTGTGCCCTAAAAGATCCTTTCTCAATTCATGTTGACTTTAAGAACAATGCAAGTCAATGGAAGTCAAGTAGAAGCGAACACACCTGCTTGTGTGTGCACAGGTGCATGAATCTGCTCTGTCACGCTCAGGTTCCTCTACCTTTTTTAGTAACCTGTGTTGTTCACACTCAGATTCATCTACTTTCTTTAGGTGAAATAATGTTTGAATACTAGAATATTTGCAGTGCAATTAAATGCCAAGATACCTGACGATTCCCTTCCTGATTTATTTCATCTGTATGGCTACAGTCCGTTTCATACAGCATGTGACAGTTCACACGGCACACGAGCAGAAAACACATCGAAATGGCTCAATATACATATTTAGTAACAGGCTTTTACAATATAGGGTTTTGAGAAGCAACATATCAAAATCCGGTCCTGCTTTGATAAGATTTCACACCTGTTAAGTTTAACTGGTCCAAGGCCTTGTGAAAGTAGTGAAGTGTGTTATGAACCACGAGAGGGTGCCACAGCTCAGGATGAGCTACCCGAGCTTGAGTCGTATTTGTCTTTTTTTTGTCTTGAGATTAGGCTTCTATTCTCATCTTGACTTCTTTCTTTTTCTGCACAAGTCGCAAGAGATTATTTTGTGATACTTCTGCATCCTTGAATGGAGGGTCACGTTTCACTAAGGTTATATGAACCTATATTTCTCCTTTTTTGTTCCAAAATACAAAGCCAATCAGATTTGAGGACCAGAAAGAACTGGTGTGTGTAATATATATATATATATATATATATATATATATATATATATATATATATATATATATATATATATATATATATATATATATTAATCGATTATTTATAATAGCAATAATGAATGAGGCCTATAAATGGGTTCAAACAGAGTGTACCTTATTACTTATTGCCATTATAAATTTTAAATGGATGAAAATGAGGCTGTGAGGGATATATTTACAGTTTTATAAAGGGTACTAGGTACTGAAAGTAAGTATCATAATTTTAGAAAATCGCAATTTTCAAAAAAAATTTGTATAGTCCTATATGCATTTATTTAAAAGACGTTTTGTCTGTTGAACAACTGGCATGCTGTTAAACCACGGTACAACCCACTGAAAACACTGTATTTCTCTCTCTGCAGCCTCATTTTCATTCCTGTCAAAAATAAAATATGGTGCTACCCCGACTAAGGTTTATATCTTAATAAATTAATTAACAGCATACTGCAGTTACTGGCATTGTTTGGCAACTTGTGGGAAGACATATTTTAAGAGAATTTATGATGCTTATTTTATAGTATGTTTGTATTAGGCATGTCAAGTATGACATGTCATTTGTCCTTTTGACATGTTATTGTGATGTTTTTTTCTTTTAATTTGGGTTGACGTCATAACATGTATAGCCTACCTATCTGATATATAACTCTCAAGAATGATATCAGTTATTTACTTGATAGTGTTCTTCCCCTCACTTTTTGGGTGATCAATAATCTTTTGAATCATCCCTACACCCTTGTTCGTCTCCCATTGCCATACCCACTTCAGAAAATAAGAGGCCCTGTAAGTAGGCGAATAGATTGGATTTCACCTTTTTAATATGTAATCTATTAGATGCTGTAGACTGTTCCTTGTAAAAGGTGCTGATAGTTAACAAAAGTTCTGTCTTGGCGTCAAAATCATCAGAGAGAAGTTCCACAGCTTCATGATAACATATGGTAATGATTTCTCAACTGACCAGATTATTTCACAGTTAGATGTGTGATTATATAAACAAATAAAAAAAAATCTTGATGGATAACTCAAAATTTCCATCCAGCCAGACAGCCCCATCCCCCAGTGCTCCTCTGAAACATCACAAGGGTTGTTTGTCTCATGGACCAACTGTAGATCAATATATAATGAATGCCCTTGTCTTGGAGTCCCAACCATGGCTCTGGAAGATGCATGCATCAAAAGGAGGTGCCCCCTTCAGAAAACCATGCAAAAGAGGACTCCATCTTTTCATCACTAACACCAACAAAATGCAATGGGAAAACTGTGGCAAACTTTTGCTAAAGTTAGCACAACATCCATCTGTGTAGGCTACACAATTAACACATTTTGTTGTTGCTTTGACACGAAATGCATTCAAATTCAACACAAATTTAAAATGCGTTTAAAACTTCTCTTACACACAAACTCAACCAAGACCAAAAAAATAGATTTGTTCTGACAAATTTACAAATGCTTTCACAATGTATGCCCAAACAGTTAAACCTAACTTGTAGGCTAAAGTCAAAGTGAGCTTTTCATATTGTGAATAAAAACACAAATACATCCACTGTATTTTATTCCATTTTTTATGAGGGGACATCTGATTGAAGTTATGGAAATATATATTTTACAACTAGGAAACACACTCTGGTGTTGAGGTTTTTTTTTTCAGTTGCATGACCATATGCTTTGCAGTAAAAGACCAATATTTTGGCCTGATCTTGTGTGTAAAAGTGCTCTTCTGCATAAATGTGATCACACGGGACAATATGACATTCCACCATCCCTGTGCAGTCAGAGTCTTGTTTGACACACATCCGAGGATGATGTCCCTTTTCACTCCCCTTTCATCAAAAGAGTTTTTCTCAGCCTGGAGAAGGAAGGTTTTTGACCATCATCCACAGGACCAAATGTCCCTCTTGAATGCAATGGATTCTGCTTGCGAAGACATCGAAACTGAACACTGCAGGGATGGATAAGGGATGCCTTGCCAGAGAAGAAATCAAGTGTGAAGTTGATGTGAACGTGGCCAAACGCAGAAGCCCGGATTATTTTTTGTTTATTTATTTTATTTTTCCTATGGCTTATATTATATATATATATATACACACACACACACTCACTGGCCACTTTATTAGATACACCTTGCTAGTACTGGGTTGGCCCCCTTCAGAACTGCCTTAATTCTTTGTGGAACAGATTTGCCACTCACTGGATATTTTCTCTTTTACTGATCATTCTCTGTTAATCCTAGAGATGCCCGTCTGGCACCAACAACCATTCCACATATTGAAAATATGTATTCCAGACTTTTCAAGGGCCCTCTCATCCTTTGGGGCCCTGGTAATCAGTACTGGTTTTACCCCCAGTCCAACGCCCCTGAGTGTATATATAGCGTGTGTGTGTGTATATATATATATATATATATGTATATATATATATATATATATATATATATACAGTACAGACCAAAAGTTTGGACACACCTTCTCATTCAAAGAGTTTTCTTTATTTTCATGACTATGAAAATTGTAGAGTCACACTGAAGGCATCAAGGGCTATTTGACCAAGAAGGAGAGTGATGGGGTGCTGCGCCAGATGACCTGGCCTCCACAGTCACCGGACCTGAACCCAATCGAGATGGTTTAGGGGTGAGCTGGACCGCAGACAGAAGGCAAAAGGGCCAACAAGTGCTAAGCATCTCTCGGGGAACTCCTTCAAGACTGTTGGAAGACCATTTCAGGTGACTACCTCTTGAAGCTCATCAAGAGAATGCCAAGAGTGTGCAAAGCAGTAATCAAAGCAAAAGGTGGCTACTTTGAAGAACCTACAATATGACATATTTTCAGTTGTTTCACACTTTTTTGTTATGTATATAATTCCATATATAATTCCACATGTGTTAATTCATAGTTTTGATGCCTTCAGTGTGACTCTACAATTTTCATAGTCATGAAAATAAAGAAAACTCTTTGAATGAGAAGGTGTGTCCAAACTTTTGGTCTGTACTGTATATATCTTGCAGTAATTTCTTATAAATGAAGCATTTAATGCATTAAGTCTGACTGTTTAGTTTTTGTTTTTATGACATTGTGTTATGATGAACTAAATGTTCCTGTTAGAAAATAAAACGTGTTAGTGTTTTGGAATAATCATTTGATTTTGAGACATGTTTGCAGTGTTTTGGTAGTCATGGTGTATTGTGTTAATTTAATATTGTATTTTGAAAATTAGTGTTGGAGTTTTGTTTACAATGTGTGATTTTGACTATAAAATGAACTGTTTTGACAATTGTGTGTTGTAGGTGTGTTGGTGCATTAAGAATTTAGGAAAGTGGTTAAAAGTATTGAAAAAATTGTCATAGCAATCGTAAAAAAACTGTAACATCACAATTAACCTTTGAAGGACCAAATCAATAATGAAAAGTTAAATGAAATCACAGAATAAAGAGTTCTCTGGACTGTCCTCCAGGTAGTGTTGTCACGATACTAGAATTTCTAACTTCGATACAATACCTTGAAAAATATCGATATTCGCTACCATTTTCGATACCACGGAGAAAAAAACTGCCACAATATTAAGGGGTTATTTTTTTTATTTAAAGCTAAATATAACAAGTCTAGAACATATATTTTACATTAACAAAAATGTCCTGAGGTAGTGCACTTGTTCAAAAGCCTCTCAGATTGCATTACATTCAAAAACCAATAAAGTGCAAGTAAAAAAAAGTGCAATCTTTTGTATTTCCAAGTAAAATCAAATCACAGTGTCAACAAAAGATACTTAAACTTCAAGCAAAAACAAAATCAGTGCAATCTTATGCATCAAGTATCAAATTAGTAAACAAAATAATTAAATGGAATCTGTTGCTGCAGTTTTATGCAGATTTCTTCTACAGAGGTGAGTGAGAATGACACCCATTACTGTATCCTACAGTTGTTTTGCAACTTTCAGATTTTGAGCTAGGAACACCAGCATGTCAATGTGCTCCTCTTTAAGTCGTGCCCTTCTTGCACTGCAAATGAGCCCTGATGTACTAAATACACGCTCTGAAGCTGAACTTGAAGCAGAGATACACAGATACTTCTTAGCAAACTGGGCAAGGTGAGGTAAAGTTGTCTCATGTGTCCTCCACCGTGTGAGTTGGTCCTCTCCTGCACTGATTTCAGGCATCTTTTCATATACTGAAAACTCATTTTTGAGTTCTGTTTCTGCACCCTCATCTTCTCTGGATGATGAACCCTCTCCATGTTCACTCTTTTCCCCCCCTGTATGTTTGCTAACAGACTCTTCAGATCTGATTTAGTTTTTTTTTGCTGGTTGCTGCTTGTCATCTGGAGATGATGTTTGCTGACTTTGGCCCCCTGCTTTTAGCAAATCGACACTGATCATAAGATTCTGTTTAACCTCCTCTCTTAAGGTTACAAAACTGTCCTTGAACCTTGGGTCAGGAAATGTGGCAGTGTTTAATATCAGCTGCAGATGTGTGTTCTCATATCTCTGTCTGAGATCTTCTCTGATGTTGTCTTTAAGTTGACGTTTTAGGTTGCTGTCACCTTCCTCAACTGTCAAAGTAGAGAAGATCTTCCAACTCAGAGGCAGGACTGCAGAGAGAGTGGTGTGTTTTTCACCACTAAGGGCATCCGTGAAAGAGCTGACGGGGCTCAATACCTCTTTTACGGTCTCAAGAACTGTAATATCTGAATCTTTTGGCATGAGGTGCCATTTCTTCCGATCATCAGCTAGAACTGAACAGACAGCTTGCTGCTGTTCTATAAATCTCTCCACCATCTCATAAGCTGAGTCCCAGCGTGTGGGCTCATCATGGATCATTCTGTGTTCAGGCAGTTGCAAATCCTTTTGTTTTTTCTTCAGCTTTCACAACATCTTTGGTGACCTGCTGAAGGCAGACACTGTCTTTCTCAACCTCGACAGTGATCCAGACACACGGTCTATATCCAGGCCCTTGTTAATGGCAAGGTGCAAGTTATGCCCAAAGCAGGTGACCCATGTGAAGTCTTGCTGAAATGCTTTCTTGTTTGCTGAAGCATTATCAGTAGTGATACCAGCCATGTATGACATGTCCAGCTTCCATGCTTCTTGTATCATCTCTTCCAATGCTTCCCTCAAGCATTCTGCTGTGTGCTCAGTGTTGAGCCCAACACAGTCCAAACACCAACTCTGCATGTCCCAGGTTTCAGTGACAAATTGCAGAGTTACTGCCATGAACGTGGAAGTGGCTCTGCTTGTCCACAGATCAGTGGTGCATGAAAAAAAGGTTTTCCTTCCAAGATGGTTCATGACTATTTCTTTTGTTTCGTTATATAGGGCTGGGATTCAGTGTGCATGAAAAAGTTGCATGAAGGAAGGGCATACCTGTTGTTCAAATGTTCAAGAAGTTGTTTGAAGCCAGGTTTCTCAACAGTATACACAGGAACCTGATCAATGCATATGTACACTGCTACAGCCCTGTTCAGCTTCTTGGATTCATTTGAGTTTGCTTCATACTTTCTTTGCTGTTCAAATACAGCTGGTAGTGTAGGTTGTGATTGTGTTGTTTTTGTTGCAAATTTTTTTTTAGACCATACTTTTAAAATGAACTGAATGAACTAATCTAAGAACTTAGGTTAATGGTAATAGATATCTGTTAACACGAATAAGCAATGAAAAATACTTACAAAACATTTGTTAATCAAAGTTAAAAGTTGATTTAAACTAACATTCACTAATACATGTACTAATTAAAATCCAAAGTTCTATTTGTTAATATTTTTTCATTGGACCAGAGCTAACATGATCCGTTATATTTTTATTACCTAATACCTACTGTTATCAAAGATTAAAATATACTGTAACAAATGCATTGCTCATCGGTCATAAAAGCTGGTTAATACATTAACGTTATTTGATGAACAGATTTAAACGCAAACGTGCGTGCATCACACGCGAAAACAGTGCTCACTGGATCGACATGAAGTCGTCAAGTCACCTTTATTTATATAGTGCTTTTAACAATACAGATTGTGTCAAAGCTCTTAACAGTATCAAATTGGAGGATAGAGTGTCAGTAATGTATAATAATAATACCAACCTCGAGAAATTCTTTATACAGATCCGGGTGTCGGTCTCTCATGTGCTTTGCTATATTAGTGGTGTTAGCGCCTTTTGTTAGCACTGTTCTGTAGCATCTCTTGCATATTGGCTTGCTTGTGTCCTTCGGCTTTCCATGTTCATTTGCCTCATATGCAAAATATTTCCAGATAGCACTCCTGCTGTGTTCATTATCAACCAAAGCCGGTCGCGCGGGTGCTGCACTTGCCATCTTTCCATTCACTTCACTTTTGCTAACCAGAGCGAATGAGAAGAGTGCGAGTGCGAGTGCGCGTGTGGTGGTTGTCAACGCGCCTTTGGAGAGAAGTGAAAGTGAAAGCGTGGCTAGTACCGATACTTCGGGAAATTAGTATTGGTACCGTTCAGATATTTCAGTATCGATATTTATCGAAATATCGATATTTTTGACAACACTACCTCCAGGTCAGTGATTTCACTAGTCATCACTACGAGTAAAGGCCCTACTTCCTTTTCCACATTCCACTCAGTCTCTGCATAGCTGAGCACACAAGCCTTTCAAAGTATATCCTAGATACACAGATACTATTTGAACTGAACTGAGTTGGGTGATGACATCACTGAATCAACAATGAACTAACTTTGATAAACTGACTGTTTTCTATTGTCCTCTTGACTTGCATTATCAGCACGTTTTTCCTGTTTAACACTGTGAAGCTACTTTGACACAATCTGTATTGTAACAGTGTACTACAGTAGGGGTTCTCAACTCTGGCCCTCGAAGTCCACTTTCCTGCAAAGTTTAGAAGCAACCCTAATTGAATATACCTGAACAAACTAATCAAGGTCTTCAGGATAACTAGAACATTACAGGTAGGTGAGTTTGATCAAGATTGTAGCTCAACTCTGCAGGACCTAAGATTTCACACCTATTACACCTAGTTGACCTCAACGGCAAGAGTTGAGGACTCCTGTCCTTCAGTGCACACCCACCGTAAGAAGAGTGTGACAGAAAGTTTAACACAATGCCAGAACTTAGTTGGAGCCTTTATCAAAGGCTAAACTTAATTTACTGAGTTCTGCATCGTCTTGCACACAGTTGAGCTTTCAAGAATGATATCAGTTATTTACTTGATAGTGTTCTTCCACTCACATTTTGGGTGATCAGTAATCTATTGAATCATCCCTACACCCCTGTGTGGATGGATGCACTCGGTTAGTGGACTTCTTTTCAAGCTCTCAAATCTGTTGCACATACACTGTTGTAGCTGGACAAGTCTGCATGGACAAACACTAGTCTGCACACAGATATTGTGTAAGGACATCAGTAGAACAAAGGGATTATTATTTTGGCTGAAAGCCCAGGTGTGATTCATTTTCCACAGTCCACTCTGTTTAGCACACCGTCAAAGAATACTCTAACACAAAGCTACAAATGTCCCAAGCCTGGTCCTATCTTTGCCTCAACTGTCATTGCTCTTCCTTATATCCTTCTGGACCTCATCTGTGGGACCTGAGACTGCTGTGCTGTACAGGTGTTACACATAAGTATTCGCTCCACCAGCTGAGAGGACCACACTTGTAATGCCACACAGCGGAACTGGACAACCCTCGTTGGACGGCTTCACTTCTCCGCCTCACCTGTGGACAGCAACAGCTCCTCCAAATGTATTTCTTCCATTTCTGAACAATCACACCAACAGTTGTCTCCTTCTCACCAAGCTTCTCACTGATTGGCCTTGTAGCCCATTGCATATCTCTGACATCCTTTGACAGGTCTTTGGTCTTGCCCATGGTGGTGGAAGAGGTTGGAATGGAAGATACAGATTGTGTGGACAGGTGTCTTATACAACTAACAAGCTGACATGATAAGTAACTTCTTAAAGAGACAGGACTAATCTGTAGCACCTTCCACACTGCGATTCTAGATAATACAGTTAATGTGTCCCGGCAATTGTTCCTGGGTCGCTAGATTTTGCCCCTTTTACACTGCTAGTGATTACCCAGAATATGTGCGTGCGTTCACAAGCGTACACAACCTGTAAAGGTCCCGTAAAGACACGCGACATCAGGATGTTACGTGTAATGTACGAGTCTACAACGCTAGGCATGTTAAAGTTCCTTTAAACTGGTGAACGATCTCAGCGTCAGCGCAGAAAGTGAGGAACTAACTGATCTCTGCTTCATTACAGTTTGCACATATATATTTTTTTCCGCAAACTCTGATCTGCCTTCAAAACACTTGGTAAAAGAGTAAAATCATCACTATGACACACCCTTCATGGCATTAGTTCTGTCTTTTGTTCACACAGAGCTCATTCCGGTATTGAACCCGGCAATGTTACTAGGTCCCCAACCCAGGATCGATCCAGGAATCAATCTTGGGACTTGTTTGCGTTCACACAGAAGGCAACCTGGCAATGTTCCGGGTCCAACGTGCAGTGTGAAAGGGGCTTGTGTTTCACATGGGCACATAACCAATCTGTGGAAGCCAGAATTCATGCTTGTTGGTAGGGGATCAAATACTTATTTCACTCACTGAAATGAAAATCAATTTCTAACCTTTATATAATTATTTTGGTTGATATTCTGTCTCTATCCGTTGAAATAAACCTTCCATAAAAATTACAGACCCTTCATTTCTTTGTAAGTGGGCATACTTACAAAATCATTGGGGGATCAATTAAATATTTTCCCCACTATACATGCTATTTGACTGTTTGTTGTAGTTTTTGTCCAATTCAGTGGGAAAGTGTTAGGTCCACACACAGGCGACGTGGGATAACAACATAATTGGTTTTCATCCCAGCTAGTTTTATCAGTCTGCCTTGTTGGTCGGCAGAATCACTTTTTGAGAATTAATAACTGCAAGTTGATACATTAATACCATGAAATATTTGATTATTCAAAGTTTTGCTTTGAGCCACTTAATGGTAAATACACAAGATATACATGAGCACAACTGTAATTTCTTCTGTATTTTCAGATTTTTTTGGGGGAAGTAATCTTAACTTAATGCCTCTGCTGTGGAGTACATAGGTTAAGTAATGAGATACCAACCAGAAACTCTATGATTACATCAACATCATTTCAAAACTCACCCACACAAGCTGATAAGTAGATGCAATAACATCTCAAACAAATAATAAGACACTGGAGCATGTTTGACTCGTAAAACAATAAAGGGATAAGAAGTCATAAATTAAGAGTTTAGTGGTTTTAAGAAGGTCTTGAAGTAAACATCAGGTTTTAAACGGCACAATGTTTTTTCAAAGATGCAAAATAAGATCCAATGTCCTTATGTCATCTGAAATATTTAAAAGAAAATATCTTACATCTGAGTAAAGAAATGTTTTAAACTTAATCTTCAATGCAACAGTACAACCAGAGGAAAAAAAATAACAAACAAAAAAACTTTAAAAACCTATACAAATGCATAGTTCCACATAATGTGCAAAATTACTGCCAAGAGTGTGCATTTTTCACTGGCCTGCTTACTATTTTCAGACATAAATACTGATTAATTATACAAAGACAGTCTTTTCAATTATATGAAAGCCCTGACTCCCCCCACTGGTACATCATGTACAAAGAACAATAACATCTTCATCAACAGTTAGAGATTGAGTTTAACCTCTGCACTGTGATTCCACTTTATTATAGTCAATGCACCTGATGGATTTTCTTTGTCCTTAAAGACCTCATGAAATCGATTGACAGGTTCAATACTCTTTCCTGTTCAGACGTATTTGCTATTGAAACAGGAAGTTGGAGCGGGACATACTGATTTCACAGGGTCTTCGCTTGAAGTCTATTCTTTTGCAAAGATTTAAATGTAATGTAGCGATTAAATATTTTGCAGTCATCAACAACAAAGTCACACATGGACCCAATTTGTTATAAATAACATTATAAATGCGTTGCTGTTACATTGGCCTCATCCTCTATAGTGAGTGCTGGGTTGTCATACATCTCTAAACTCTTATCCTTGGTTTTCATGTCATCCTTCTCTTCATCCTTCTCTTTTTCTTTGCAGCACTTGCAGCAGCAGCAGCAGCGAGTCCTGCAGAAGGTCATGCCGCTGGTCACCACTTTGTCCCAGGGTTTGAAGGAGTGCAGCGGTTTGGGCAGGAAGTCCCAGTTGCGGAGGAATGATGGCAGGAAACGTGGGCAGCGTTTCTGCATAATGTTCACTATGATCACAAAGATCACAAAGACCAACACGGGCACTCCGACCCCCACCAAGACCTGCCACCCCGCGATGGAGAGGCCAAGGACTGACAGCGGGAAGAGGAGGAAGCACAGGATGAGGTACAGCGCAGCGAACCAGCGGTACTTGGCAGTGCGGTTGCCCAGGGCTTTGGCCAATCTGATAGGGATGCGTGTGAAGGGGATGGGATACCAGAGCAGGATACCGCTGATGTTGAAGAAGAAGTGACAGAGAGAAATCTGGAAGAAAACACAAATGATAGTCTTTAATCTACAATCACAGTAATAAGATAAAGTCAAAGGAAAATAAGTGCAGTAACAAACCTGTAGAGAGTTGGCCAGTGTCTCTCCAGGACTGGCGAGAGCAGCTAGAAGAGCAGTGGTGGTGGTGCCAATGTTGGAGCCCAGAGTGAGTGGATATGCCCTCTCAAGGCTAATGACACCAATACCTGAACAGAGAGAAAATCACTGCAATAAGCATAATATACAGCATGCAAATACTAGATAAAGCTGGTTGGAGGGGATGCACAGATGTGCTGGCTGTGATGTCACATCATGAATATTAATTTGGTTATACATTTGATCTTTTACTGTTTTTTTTTTAAATAGTCTGTGAAGATGAGTTGGAAGTTAATCATCAAATACATCAATGTAATCAATAACTTAGTGATTATAAATAATCTAAATTACAAATACAAATCGCACACAGTGTCTAATTTGTTCTTATTAAATACACTACTATTCAAAAGTTTGGGAGTGGGATTATATTCAAGTCTCTTCTGCTCACTAAGGCTGCATTTATTTAATAAGAAATAAAGTCAAAACTATAATATTGCTAAATATTATTACAATTTAAAATGACTGATTTCTGTTCGAACACATTTTAAAATGTAATTTATTTCTGTGACCAAAGCTGAATTTTCAGCATCATTACTCCATTCTTCAGTATCACATGATCTTCAGAAATCATTTGAATATGATGATTTGCTGCTCAATATACTTTTCTGTTATTATCAGTGTATTACTAGCATTTAGTTCAAAAGCCGTTCAAAAAGCATTTTTATAAATAATATTAATATAAATTCATGTAAACTTTTATTCAGCAAGGATGCATTAAAGCATGTATTCATTTCTTAAAGTCAAACAAACAAAAAAAACTTGTTGACCCCAACAGTAGTGGTGTATTTACACAGTGATTAAAATCAACAATCATCCGATTCTGTAGGACATTCTGGGATTGTCTTTTCCAAGAGGGATACATGCAATACCTTAAAATGCTACATAAAAAGTCTAGGTAGGCTTATTCTATTGAGTTAACCATAATATGTTTTAACCTTCAACAATTTAGTAACCAGTCCAATCAATCAGGGTTCCTTACTGACCGACTAGTGGAGTGATGGCTGAGGTGAAGACAGAGCTGCTCTGGACAATGAAGGTCATTCCGGCTCCAACAAGGATGGCAATGTATCCAGTGACCCAGGCGAAGGGGAAGGGGAAATCTGGCAACAGTCAAAGCCGTATTAGAAAGGTCATGGACAGTACATTTAGTACATGGATTTATTCCTGATATTAAGTGATAGTTGCATTAAAACTCCTCACAAATCATTGGCTAAAATGCAAGTACAGTATGTGAGGAGTTAAGAGCATGTACCTGAGTATGGTCTGAAACCAACAGCACATGCACATAAAAACACACACACATCTGTGGCACTCAGACACACACAGGCTCATATAATGTTCCTGTTCAGCTCATCAGACAGCAGGACTGGAACACCTGCGCCGACTATCATATGACAGGATACATGCTAACACACTTCCAGCAAGTGCTACGCCTACAGGAATGAGATAAGATTGAACTCCGGGAAGGGTGGGGAATTGCCACATGTCTGTTTTTAGTTCAAGGTCAGATATTGTCTACATGTTTTTTTGTCTCCAACTTTCAACTTAAAAGTTTAGTGTTGATACACATTGTCACAAAGAGTGTGTATCAGAGGTTAATGTTAGCAATTAGCAGCAGAGCTTATCAGCAGAGGATACATCTCCCATGTTGACTCACCAGTGTTGAGCACTTTTTTGATGACGACCGCCACCTGACCCTTCAACATGGAGTTCAGCAGCTTGACGATCAGAATCAGGCAGGTACAGAGGGCCAGCAACGACAGAGCCAACAAAATCAAGCCCACCGCTAGGTCAGGTAGATTAGCGTACACAAACATGTGAGAACCTGAAGAGAGAGCGATGAGGATGACTTTGTCAGGACTTACATAAATTATAAATCAACGCACATGAAACTTCTGTAAATGTAGTGTCCAGTGTTCCTGCTGGTGATGGTCAGGTGTAGTCTGAAGGTTTTAGAGTAGGGGTGTCCAAACCTGTTCCTAGAGGACGACCTACTTGCTCAGTTCAGTTCCAGCCCAGCTGTCTGCAGTTATCAAGAGCTCCTGAAGATCTTAATTAGCTGGATAAGTTGTGCTTGATCAGGACTGGAGCTGCACTTCACAAGAAGGTAGGTGTCTAGGAACAGGATTGTGCAACCCTCTTTTAGTGCAGGGGTGTCCAGACTCGGTCCTGTCCTGCAGAGTTCAGCTCCAACCAGTGGTGTTATGTAATGATGTAAAACTACTTTGTTACAGTAATTAAGTATTTTTGGGGAGTATCTATACTTTCCTTGAGTTTTTACATTTCAGGCTACTTTTACTTTTACTCCTCTACAATTCCTAATTAAAATGTATACTTTTACTTTACTTTTACACATTTCCCCTAAGTATATTCATTACTTACTACAATAGTCAGAAGAAGACGGACTGCAAGAAACCAGGTTTGATGAATCAGTGGTCTGGCGTTTGCAAGTTAGACTCCTAAAAACACTTTTTCTCACGAGCAAGCAAGTGCGCGCCTCGCACAACTGCGGATGATTTCATTTTCAACTCAAGTCGAGTCTGAGGTGTGTGATACAGTATATCTGTGATAATATGGTAAGTGTTATTGTAATGATGTGCCACCAGATATCACCGAACACACAGAGTGCATGCACATTGATTTATTAGTATATTAAAACTCAAAATTCCAGGCATTCTAAATTGTAGACGGCAAAAATCCTTCTGTATGCTTTTTATATTTATAGAATTTCATGTAGGCCTAGTTAACTTAATCTATATCACACAAAGAGTACCGGTTTTCTGCAGATGCATGAACATTAACTTGCATAAAATAATACTTTTATGCAAGTTAATAAAGCTAAAGATGACTTACATTTTAGAAATAATATTGCTTGTTTTTTTCCACATTTTGCCAACGAAAATAGTTCCAAAACAGATCACAGCACTATTTTGCATCTCTGAGCAATGGATGGTGTTTACTTATTGAATGAATCAGCTTTTTGAACAAATCGGTTGATTAAATGATTCAGTGATTCACTCATTAACACAGTTGCTTTGTTTCTGAATGAATCAGCCGTTTAAATAAATTGGTTGAATCTCAACTCACTCATTAACATTCACTTGTTGTCACCTACTGGCGGTTTTAATTTCACAATTCAACCTTTTTTCATGTTTAAAATTATTTCAAATATTTCAAATATTTTCAACGTTTTATGTTAAAAACAAAACATAAGGTCTATTTATACATCTGTATCTGCAGTTTAAATGCATATCCCCTCTGAGATACATAAACTGTGTAAATAAATGCTATTTCAGATGCAGATTCCAGAAATGTTTTCTTATGTTGGAATGAAAGACACTAAGTACCGGATGAAGTGCTTCTTATTCTGACCCAAATACTTTTTGTACTAAAGTACAATAAATATCACATACTTTAAGACCTTTACTCATGTAATATTCCAAACGGTGACTTCAACTTCTACCAAAGTCATTTTCTGGTGAGATATCTGTACTTTTACTTGAGTATGACTTTCAGGTACTTTATACACCACTGGCTCCAACCCTAATCAAACACACCTGAACTAGCTAATCAAGGTCTAGGCATACTAGAATCTTCCAGAGGGAGCTAAGCTCTGCAGGACCACGTTTGGAGACCCAGATTTTTTTTTTTTTTTGGTTTGTCATTTATCAGATGTAAAACCAGCAAACCTGATAAATTACCTTTTATTTCTTTAATATATTATCTGCAGGTGCAGTTTATACATATATAAAAATAAGTGTAGATTTAAGATTTGAAGTGCACTAAAAGTGCACAATTAATACAATTAATACACACTTCTACAATGGAAATGCTGCAGTGTTTGCAGGGTCAAAGCAAACAATGCTAGCTTTTGTTTTGCAAGAGTAAGATTATCAATAAAGATAATTTACAATGCTTTATTCGTCTGCCTAAGCAAACATTGCTAAAACTTTATCATCATGTAATAATTAGCTGATTACACTCTGATTACAAAGTCAATGCACATTTGCTACTAATTTCTAAAGAGTAATTTTTGTGACTCTTGCAGTATTATTTGAATAAGCTATTACTTTAAACATGCTGCAGACTGTGTCATTGATGTAAATCACAGAATGAAAGATAAAGAAATCACTGCTGTACTGGCTGGTTAACTTTTGGTGCTATATTCACGTTATAGTTTATGCATATACAATTAAGAGTTTATATTAAGATTGTTTTAAGTTTACTTAAATCAGTTATGTTTTTCAAAGCTTATAAAATGTTAAAAATAATGGCTTTCAATAATGTTCTGTTATGTTGAATAGCTATAATTAATTACTTGAATTGAGGGAAAATTGTGTTTAAAAGAGTCATCAGCAGCAGTATCGGCATCTATGATATGGCGTTTATTAATAACAGGCTACTTAGTAAAAAGATGCCATTAAACACATTTAAAATATGCCACCTTTATGTTATTTCAACATTAATTTGGAGATTCAATTTGAAATCATAACATAAATACATTATATTAATAAGCAAATAATTGTGATTAATTACAGGTTTTTTTGTTTGTTTTTTGAATCGAGCTCTACTATTTTTGTCAGATTACTAACAAAGCTTTATGCAAATAGTTATATGCTGATTCTGGTTAAAAATCTCAATTAAGTGGAGCAAATAATATTGCAAATCTTAAAAGATACAGAGGGCTATTTTCAGATATTAAGTACACCTTGATCATTATGCTTGCTTTGAGATTGCGATCATTGCTATTACTACATCAAACCACGCAAATCACACTCAATAGCTGCAGTTGCTTGCTTTATTTGATAGTTAAAACATTTTTTTTAAATGGTTGCACCAGGGTCAGTAAAAAAAAACCATGGAAGGAAAAAAAGTGCAAAAGGTGTAAAAAACTAAACTAAAACAAATTAATTTTAAGATAAATAAATAAATGACACTTACAATTTTTTCTGACACTGTTTAAATAGCATAAAAATAGTATAAATGGGTGATATATATGTAGATGCCTTTATCTTTTAAGAAATGGGCATCAACAAATTTGGGGGTCCTTGGCATTAAAGATTTAAAAACCTGCGACATAATATACCAACAATGATCTTCAAATTCTCAGTCGAGGAGCTGCTGAATGGTGCATCTTGAAAGAGCATACTCTTTCACAGTTGACGGACTACAGAATGATTACATACTCAAACCCACTGAACCAAGTCAAGGCTGGAATTTCAACATGCGATCTAACTACTTGCATTGATTTAAATCACTCGAATTCATACCCAGAGCAAAAGCCCTGCTGCCAAACTGGCAAAGGCTCTTTGTTCAGGTGCACTGGCCTCAGGTGCCCGAGGCTGTCATGAAGAATAGCCCTATTGAAAAGGTAGAGTAGATGGATGGGATGGGGGGGGGGGGGGGTGAAGCTCAGCATTTAAGAGAAGCCATTGTACTCATGGAGGTTAGAGCGAATGGCGATCGGTGGCTTAAGAGCTGAAATAAGTCAACTATGTAAGGAAGACGGGAAATGGATTGATATTAGGCTTCAGCTTCTGTTGATTCGGGAAGTTCCTGCGCTGGTTGCTACAAGAGCCACAAAGAAAGCAGAGGCACTTACATTTGTTCAAGTTGATGGTTTCCGTTTGGTTCTCTTGAGTCCAGATCTGGCCGTCCTCCTCCCAGCAGAGGGCGTCAGGCGTGCAGTTTGCGAATCCAGGGACCGTTATATTCACGAGGTTCTGAAATGGACAAAAATACATCTGCCTAAACCTTTCATGACAGAGAGAAAATGAAGCTTTTGTCCTGGCTATCACTGAATAAATACGTTAATTTAACAGAAATATACACAATAATAATGGCGCAGAAATAAACTTATCTTAGCATTATGCTAACACCACAAGCTATTGGGAGTTAAAATGTGCTGCACTCAATGAACCCACTTTCAGATTCTCACCGTGACCTTTTTTGTTTTACACCAGATCTTAATCAGACTTTTGTTTCGGGCTGCTGGGTCTCCAGTGGCGATGTCACGGATCACAGAGGTGTCCAGCTGGAAAAAAAGGAAAAAGATTCTCAAAGAAAATACATGTGCTACAGCAGAGAGCAAAGCGGGTGTTTAAAGATCAATTTCTCTAGTTTAAGTATTTTTTGTTTTATTTTTAACTCTACTTTTGCAAAATAAAGAATGTGCATCAATGTGTTTTTGGCTACAGTTTTTATTTATGAATTGTTGTTTATTCTAATTGAAAATGTAAAATACTGTCGTATTTAAGTGAATTCTGTACTCTTCCAGATAAAAACACCGTTATGACAAAATTCACATCTCAGCAAATGCCCTTGTAAACAGTTGGTTTGAGAAAAAAATAAAATAAAAAGTTAGTGTCAGTATATTTGATCTGTGCATTAGGTCTTAAAGTGACAGCAGCCTAAAAAACCAGCTTCTGTCAAATGTTAATTTATAGGACAATAACAATGACACAGTGGATCTTATGTGATCAGCTGCATGATACAGTTCCATTTGGATGCTGTTGAATAGTAAAACAGATCCACTGATCTCACCTCAATGATGTTTTTGGTGAGGGGTTCGGTGATGACCTTTAACAGGTCTGGAGCATCTGCACCCGTCTGGATGTTAAAGGAATCAATTATAAGTTTGGTGAGTCTGTAGAGGTATCCTGAAGCCACCTCCAGAGGCAACAGCACCAGGACAGACAGCCAGTTAAAGAAGTCATGGACCGTAGCTCCAGCAAATGCCCTGAGGCGCACAGAATCAATGACAAAACCCATTTCTAAAAGGTTCAACTCAAGTTCCTTCATCAGAAAGTAAATTCAAAGTAACTGAAAAAATGCTAGATCAACTTTTGCACCACTCAATGACTCAATGCTTTCCATGACTGCATGGATACAAAACTAACTCCTTAGTTGGTTTTACCTGCGAAACTCGTTGCGGTCTCCCGCTTGCATCACAGCCACGATGGTGTTTGTCACAGAAGTGCCGATGTTAGCACCCATGATGATTGGCACTGCAGACTTCACCTCCAACACTGTAATTTACAATGAAATATAATATATACATTTTTTTAAGAAGTCTAGACTTCTCTCCAAAGGTGCATTTATTTAGTCAAAAAGAGTAAAAAAAATATTTATTTAGGAATTTATTTAAAACTGAAATAATTTGTAACATTATAAATGTATTTACCATCACATTTGTTTAAATGAATGTATTCTTGCTGAAAATCTATAATAATTTCTTTAAAAAAAGAATACGGACCCCAAAATTTTGAACTGTAGTGAGTGAACAATATAAGCCAATACATGTAAAATAGAAAAATAAGACAGAATCAATCTGAATGTGATAGAATGCGCACACATTCATTTTCAAGGGTGAAATCAGGTAGAAGTGACTTAAGGTAACAACAATTTTACAGCACATTTTACAGAGGATTTTGATTTTCAATCAGTTACAATTTGTGCTACTGTTCTTACATGTAAGTGCTTATCATGAGGGATGAAATATCTGTGTAAATATGAGTCACACACACACACAGAGAAACTCACATCCAGACGACACCATGCTGACCACAATGGAGGACGAGGTGCTTGAGCTTTGAACCAGAACCGTGACCAGGACTCCAATCACCAGGCCAGCCACAGGGTTCGACAGAACCGCATTGTCCTGGAAGATATCACCAGCTGCCTTCCCTGAGCACAATGACAAAACCAGCAAACCATGCTATTTGTGTCCATAGCACCTCCGTTTCTGCTCAGAGACAACCACACTCCATTATACATTAACCATGTTAAACCGATTTCATATGATAAGGCACCGTTGTTTGAAGTAGGCAAGGCAAGGCAAAGCAAGTTTATTTATATAGCACATTTCGTACACAATGGTAATTCAAAGTGCTTTACATAAAAGAAATTAAAATAATAATGAAGAAAAATAATAACAAGAATAAAACAAGCAAAAACTTTTAAAGTTATTAAAAAATTTACTTATTTAAAATGAATTTAAAACAGTTAGAAAATGATTTTACAAAATAAATTTAAAAAACAGTGAAAATATAGTGCAATCAGTTCGGACATTGCACAGTGCTCATTCAATAAATGCACAGCTAAACAGATGAGTTTTAAGTCTAGATTTAAATGTGACTAGTGTTTTAGCACATCTGATCTCTTCTGGAAGCTGATTCCAACTGCGGGCGGCATGGTAACTAAAGGAGGACTCCCCTTGTTTTGTGTGAACCCTTGGTATTTCTAACTGACTCGACCCTAATGATCTGAGTGGTCGGTTAGGCTTATATTCAGTGAGCATATCTGAAATATATTTCGGTCCTAGGTCATTTAGTAACTTATATATGAGTAAAAGTACTTTAAAATCCATACTAAATGTAACTGGAAGCCAGTGTAAGGTCCTGAGGACTGGTGTGATATGCTCAGATTTTCTGGTTCTAGTCAGAATCCTGGCAGCAGCGTTCTGGATGAGCTGCAGCTGTCTAATGGTCTTTTTGGGAAGGCCGGTAAGGAGCCCATTACAGTCGTGCCAAAAGTTTTGAGAATTACATAAATATTAGTTTTCAAAAAGATTGCTGCTAAACTGCTTTTAGATCTTTGTTTCAGTTGTTTCTGTGATTTACTGAAATATAATTACAAGCACTTCATACGTTTCAAAGGCTTTTATCGCCAATTACATGACATTTATGCAAAGAGTCAGTATTTGCAGTGTTGGCCCTTCTTTTTCAGGACCTCTGCAATTCGACTGGGCATGCTCTCAATCAACTTCTGGGCCAAATCCTGACTGATAGCAACCCATTCTTTCATAATCACTTCTTGGAGTTTGTCAGAATTAGTGGGGTTTTGTTTGTCCACCCACCTCTTGAGGATTGACCACAAGTTCTCAATGGGATTAAGATCTGGGGAGTTTCCAGGCCATGGACCCAAAATTTCAACATTCTGGTCCCCGAGCCACTTAGTTATTACTTTTGCCTTATGGCACGGTGCTCCATCGTGCTGGAAAATGCATTGTTCTTCACCAAACTGTTGTTGGTTTGTTGGAAGAAGTTGCTGTTGGAGGGTGTTTTGGTACCATTCTTTATTCATGGCTGTGTTTTTGGGCAGAATTGTGAGTGAGCCCACTTGCTTTGATGAGAAGCAACCCCACACTTGAATGGTGTCAGGATGCTTTACTGTTGGCATGACACAGGACTGATGGTAGTGCTCACCTTTTCTTCTCCGGACAAGCCTTTTTCCAGATGCCCCAAACAATCGGAAAGGGGCTTCATTGGAGAATATGACTTTGCCCCAGTCCTCAGCAGTCCATTCACTATACTTTCTGCAGAAGATCAATCTGTCCCTGATGTTTTTTTTGGAGAGAAGTGGCTTCTTTGCTGCCCTTCTTGACACCAGGCCATCTTCCAAAAGTCTTGGCCTCACTGTGCGTGCAGATGCGCTCACACCTGCCTGCTGCCATTCCTGAGCAAGCTCTGCACTGGAGGCACTCCGATCCTGCAGCTGAATCCTCTTTAGGAGACGATCCTGGCGCTTGCTGGACTTTCTTGGACGCCCTGAAGCCTTCTTTACAAGAATTGAACCTCTTTCCTTGAAGTTCTTAATGATCCTATAAATTGTTGATTTAGGTGCAATCTTAGTAGCCACAATATCCTTGCCTGTGAAGCCATTTTTATGCAACGCAATGATGGCTGCACAAGTTTCTTTGCAGGTCACCATGGTTAACAATGGAAGAACAATGATTTCAAGCATCACCCTCCTTTTATGCTGATTTAGTTACTGCTTTGACATGACTACTGAAACTAAGGTCTGTCTCCAGAATCACACCAAGATTCCTGACTTGATTTTTAGTTGTTTGACCCCTAAAGTCAAGGTATGCATTCACCTTGAACACTTTATCTGTGTTTCCAAATGCAATGACTTCAGTTTTTTCCTTGTTTAACTAAAGAAAGTTTTGGCACATCCAACTATTAATTTCATCAATGCATTGGCAGAGGGAGTCAATGGGGCTGTAGTCATTTGGAGATAAGGCTAGGTAAATCTGGGTATCATCAGCATAGCTGTGATAGGCAATTTGGTTCTTTCTCATTATTTGACTTAGTGGGAGCATACAGGCTAAACAAGAGCGGTGCAAGATTTGACCCTTGTGGGACTCCGCATGTCATGGACGTCCACTTAGACTTATGCTCTCCGATACTCACATAATACCCTCTCCCTTCTAAGTATGACCTGAACCATTTGAGTACCATCGCAGAAAGCCCGACCCAGTTTTCCAGTCTCTCTAGTAGTATGTTATGATCGACAGTGTCAAACGCAGCACTGAGATCTAGCAATACAAGCACCGATATTTTGCCAGAGTCACAATTTAAGCAAATATCATTTATTATCTTAATAAGTGCTGTCTCTGTGCTGTGATGCGGTCGAAAACCAGATTGAAAATTATCCAGGTATCCATTTGAGTTTAAGTATTCGTTCAGCTGATTAAAAACTCTCTTTTCCAAATGGTGTTATCAAGATTGCTCTTTTTCAGGAGGGGCTTAACAACTGCAGTTTTTAAGGAGTTTGGAAATGTCCCAGAAAGAAGTGAGGCGTTCACCACTTCTAAAAGATCTGCTTCTAAGCAGTTAAGCACACTTTTGAAAAAAGATGTGGGAAGTGTGTCAAGATAGCAGGTTGATGATTTTAGGTGCTGCACTATGTCTTCCAGAAATTTGTTATCAATTGCTTCAAAAATAGACATAGTATCTTTTTGATATTGTGGCCTAATCTGTCTGACCTCTGCATTACTTGAGGATGTGCTAATCGCCTTCCTGATATTGATGATCTTCTCAGAAAAGAAGGATGCAAACTCATTGCATTTGCTGTCTGAGAGCATTTCACTGGGAATCTGACTTGGGGGGTTGTCAGTCTCTCAACAGTGGCAAAAAGAGTATGAGTGTTATTTAAGTTACTGTTTATAAGGTTTGAAAAGAAATTCTGTCTAGCTGTGGCTAGTTTCACATTAAAAGCATGAAGGTTGTCTTTATAGATGCTATAGTAAATTTCAAGTTTTGTCTTCCGCCACATCTGCTCTGCTTTTTTGCATTGTCTTTTCATAGTCTGAACTGCTGTTGATCTTCTTCAAACTGATTTCTGTCTGTTTTCTTACTGACTATTATTGGAGCAATATCATCAATAAAATTCTTAACTTTTGAGTTAAAGGAATCAAGGAGAGTATCAACAGAGTCTGAAGAAATGCTTGGTGTTAAAGATATAGACTCAAAAAATAGTACACTTGTGTTCTCATTAATGCATCTCCTTCTGACAGAGACCGATCTAGATTCAGTTGTAGCAGACAGCAAAATATCAAAGAAAATACAGAAGTGATCAGATAGTGCTATGTCCTTAATAACAATTGATGAAATGTTTAGACCCCTACTGATGATTAAGTCTAGAGTGTGTCCACCTTTGTGGGTGGGTCCATGCACATGCTGAGTCAAGTCAAAAGTGTTTAGAACCATTATCATTTCTTTTGTAGTTTTGTTTTCTGCATTATCTATGTGAATATTAAAATCCCCTGCAATAGCAAAACAGTCAAACTCTGAGGAAATCATTGATAACATTTCTGTGACCTCTTCAAAAAGGCTGGAGAGTATTTTGGAGGCCTGTAAATAATAATAAACAGAATGCGTGGAGCACCTTTCAGCACAATCCCTAGATATTCAAAAGACAAGTACTGACCAAATGACACTTGCTTGCATTGATAGACATCTTTAAATAGAGCAGCTACACCCCCACCTCTCCTAACAGTCCTGCATACACTCATGTAAGTGATGTTAGGAGGGGCTGCTTCATTAAAGACTGTTGCATTGCAGCTGTCGTCAAGCCATGTTTCGTTTAGAAACATAAAATCCAGATTGTTTGTGGTTATAAAGTAATTGATTAGAAATGATTTATTTTTTATTGAGCGAATGTTTAAAGATGCTAAGTTGATGGCTGTGCTTTGTGTCTTTCCATCAATCTCAGTTTGATGCATAATAGGCCGCAGATTAGATGAGTTTGCCCTTCGGCTTGAGATGGCCTTAGACTTTCTATCACGTAATAAAACTGAAATAGAGAAAGCTACAGGCACACTGGGTTCCCGCTTGTTCTCTAGGCATTTGTGAATGTTGCTGTTATTATAGCGGGGACCCGACACATATCACTGAGAGCTGCTATCAGTTGTTTTTGATTCACCTTCAGCAGATAGAGGGTTTGGGCCCTGGCATTGAGGCAGTGGTCGAAGAGATCTCGCAGGAGCAGGGAACACTGGCTTTGATGGTTGTGTTTTTGCCGTGTTTTTGTTGATATCTGCGGGCTTGCAGCAAATGAGTGAGAGAGTTTAGTCCCAGCATACACCAATTCCTCCATTTTTTGTGAAAAGCACAGAAGTGGAGATGATGGAGAAAGGGATAATGTGTCTGGTGAGATGGGCTGTGTCTCTGGTGTTTCCGGTGGCTGTGATATGTTGTACTGGCTTCCCTGGCTGTTTTCCAGAAAGTCATCCCTGGGTGGTGAATCTTGTAGCTGTTTTGATACATCACAGTCTGTCTGTGAGGAGCTCTGTGGGCAGGGCTCAGCCGGGATAGTGTCTATCAACAGTGCTTGTTTTGGCTGCATGGTGTTATCAGTGTCCTTGTGGGATATGTCAACCACATGATGACTTGGACCCGGTGTGTGTGTGCTGAATGGATTGACACACTCTGCTGAAGGATGATGGAGGGAAAAGTAGATATTGTCCTTAAACACTCTAGCACCAAGTTTGTTTGGGTGGAGGCCATCCGGTTTAAACAATTGTCTATGGCCCCAGAAAAAAGATTGAAGTTGTCGATGAAATTCACTCCTTTTATACTGCAAGATCTTTGTAGCCATGTGTTCAGTCCAAGCATCCGTGAAAACATATTTGTTCCCCTTGCTGGGAGTGGTCCACTGATGAACGACTGAAATTTGAGTCTTCGAAGTGTTTCAAAGTGTTCACTGAAGTCCTTCTTAAGGAGTTCTGACTGCTTTTTCCGAATATCATTCTTCCCCACATGGATGATGATTCGATTTGCAGTCTTGTGCTTCATCAGAATGTTCTGAAGTTCCTTGTTCACATCAGAGACCATTGCTTGAGGAAGGCAGCATGTTGTTGTAGTCCTGCTACGGATGTTTCTGATAACAGAGTCACCCACTATCAGAGTCCTTGGCTCGGCTGCGCTCTGAGCTGAATGCCACTGTCTGCTCGACCTTGAGCGCCTGTTAGTAGTGGTGTTAGCTGCTGGCAGATCCAATAGATGTTTATCACATTTGGGGATTCCTCACCCACATTCATTAATGCTTCAAATCTGTTCTCAAGATGTATAGGGGGTGGTTGAATGCCAGTATTCACAAGCCTTGTCATAGTCGAATCTGGGGTAGAGGAAGCTACGGCAGCAATACGAGAAACTCGTGACAATTTAATGTCTCGTGTTCCTTTGGGTCTCACTCCCTGTTTGTGCCATCGTTTAGTGTGGCAATCAGTTTCGGCTTGTTCCTCTACACTTGGTATAAACTGTTGAGATTCAGAGGATTCATGGGACTCACCGTCTGTATGCTGAGAGGGTCCATGACGATTAAGTGTTCCGTCTGTTTTGGAAGTCCAGCAAGTAACTTTGTTTCAAGAATCACAATCCTTTGTAGAAGTTTGCAGCAGTTCATGCAACAAGTAGATCCAACAGGAGGCATTTTTTCTCTCTTCTGTTTGAATGTAGGCAGTTGTTTTCCCGTCTCCGTAATGTAAGCTGCTGGCAGTGGGAGGTAAAGTTTTCTTTTTGTAGTATTATTCCAGTCCCAAAGAGTTTTTAGTTTTAGCGTTTGTGCCAAAAATCTGTTGTTTGAGCACTGTGCTGATCTGCTGATGTAGAAATCTTAGAAAAATCAGAGAAAAGTACAGAAATAAGAAGCAAAGCGCAGAGCAATAAGCTAGAACGTCCGAACGGTAGCAAAGCCGGAAGCCAAGGGTACATGATCAATGGTGACCTGCAAAAAATCATTTACTTGTCAACATATAGTTTCTAAAGTTAAAAATAGGATTTCTTGTACGTTTCGATGGTTGTTTAGCTTTATAGTATAGGCAAGTACTACAGAATATAGTCTAGTAAAGTATAGTAGTATAAAGTTAAAATAAATTTCTGATAAAAAAGTTCTAACACTATTGTAGACATTGCTGTGATTACACCAGCATTGTAGGAAAAAAAAATACCTCAGCACTTTCAAGCAAAAGGAATTTTCAAATTCAAATTAAAAATTCAAATAAATTATTTAAAATATTCACACTCCAATTCAAATAAAAAAGCTAAAAAATGCATAACATCAAGCTGTAAACTGAAATCATATTTCTTTTCCCCTAAACACCCGCTTCCACAGAGGAAGATCTTGCTTCTACAGCACTGCCTGTTTTAGCCCCACCCACCAATTCTACATCACTGCCTGTTTTAGCCCCACCCACCAGTTCTATATCACTGCCTGTTTAGCGCCGCCCACCAATTCTATATCACGGACTGTTTAGCCCCACCCACCAATTCTACATCACTGCCTGTTTAGCCCCACCCACCAATTCTACATCACTGCCTGTTTAGCCCTGCCCACCTATTCTAAATCACTGACTGTTTAGCCCCACCCACCAATTCTACATCACTGCCTGTTTAGCCCCACCCACCAATTATATATAATGGACTGTTTAGCCCCACCCACCAATTCTATATCCCTGACTGTTTAGCCCCACCCACCAATTCTACATCACTGCCTGTTTAGCCCTGCCCACCTATTCTAAATCACTGACTGTTTAGCCCCACCCACCAATTCTACATCACTGCCTGTTTAGCCCTGCCCACCAATTCTACTACACTCAGGGTTTCCCATACATTCATTAATTTGTGGCGGCCTGCAACAATATCAACGCTGACCGCCACGGATTGATTTAGATTTTAAAACTATTTAATATGGGTACAATTGTATTTTATTGTAGAGCTGCGCGCTGCTTGCTCCCTCCCTCTCACAAACTGACAACGGAGGCACACACAACTAGCCCCTCCTCTTCGAACACGATCTGAATCAAAACATGAGCATGCGTTAGTTAAAGATTGTTGCCGGTGCTTAATGCTTATTCCCCCAGCGAAGATTCCAGAATCAATCCGGAGTTGAATGGTTAGTAATGAACACTGTTGCTCAACATAACTCTGAGAAGTTAGTCTATGTTAAGCGCTGTCGCGTTTCCATTACAGATTCGTGCAAAACTTTTGTGTTTTTTTTCTTAATATCAATAAACAACTATTGCGAAATGACGGCGTTTCCATTAACCGATGTTATGCGACTAAAACGTAATTTTTTCCTCTCGCAATCAGTCATTCCAAAAATGTGTGTGTGTGTGTGTCCATCTCATCTATATATGATATATTTAACTTAATCACCACCCCCCCCCCCCTTCCCCGGTCCCCAAACACCACACCACCGCAAATAGAATATAATTCTGTGGGAAACACTGTCACTGCCTGTTTAGCCCTGCCCACCAATTCTATATCACTGACTGTTTAGCCCCACCCACCAATTCTATATCACTGACTGTTTAGCCCCACCCACCAATTCCACATGACTACCTGTTTAGTCCTGCCCACCAATTCTATATCACAAACTGTTTAGCCCCACCCACCAATTCTACATCACTGCCTGTTTAGCCCCGCCTACCGATTCACACACGTAGTGTAAATAACGAGAGAGGCAAACAGGTCCATGCAGAAATCATAAACCATAAAGATGTTCCACAGAAAACAAGATGCTGTTCAGTGTCAAGATTTGGAAAAACACATGCTCTTGAGCTTGTGAATCAGTGTACACAAACACGTATCTGCAGGTTGAATCCAGTTGTTTATTAGTCAGTTATTGACGCTTTTCTTTCCATCCATAACGTGTCCGTATCTAGTATAGCGTTGTTCCCACAGCCGTGATATAAAGCGCTGTTTCTCTGGCATTTTCAAAGGCACCAGAAATATAATACTGTGGCTTGGATTGATACACAGTCTAATGGTTTAACGAAATCCAAATTTAAACATCTTTACTGTAACAATTTTTATGGTCCTTATATTTCCTATTTAAGCCAATGGAGATGAATGAAGTTATCAAGACCACACTGATTGTAAAGCAAAACGTGATTGGCAAGAGTGAGAACGTTCTATAACTGGTCAGCGAAGTATTGCTGTTATATGATTGGCTCGAACAGATGGTGGGTGGAGTCACGTGTTTGTGGATGTCAGCATTTTGATGGTAAAAGGTTTCAAAATCCACAAACACATGCCTGCAATGCCAGACAAAGTTGTGTTTGTGGCATAAAAAGATATTGTGAATAGGATTTTTATTCGCAAATCTCATTTTATTTATTTGTGAATTTAATGTTTGTGAAACTTTAAAGGGGGGGTACAATGGGGGTTTCATGTATTCAGAGTTGTTCACATTGTTAAAGAAATGGATTCTCATGCTAAACATGGCTAAAGTTTAAAAAAAAAAAAAATTAGAAGAATGACTGAGAATTTCTGTGCCGAAAATCTTTCTTCCGGGTTGGTACAAGTTTCGGATGTTTTTTTTCGATCGTGGATCTAATGACGTAGACGAGAGCAGAACTCCTTATATGAGCATTTCTCCCGGAAGAGCGCGCACACACATTGACCAGAGGAGAGTGAGACCGCGCACATCAACGCGTTTCCTCTGGAAATGGTTGGCACCGCTGCATAGGATTTGTTCGAGAATGTCTCCAAATAACAGCATTTTTGAATGTGAGGGAAAGTTTACCATTTTCTGATTCCCCAAGGACCCAGCGTTACACGAACAGTGGATGCAGTTTGTTTTTCTGGGGCAGCAACGGAGTGTATCAAGTGTGTTTGTGTGTTCTGGTCATTTGAGGGACGAATGTTTTATAAACAAGGCCCAAGTCGATGCTGGATTTGCACATTGTTTGCTATTAAAACATGGAGCCGTCCCTGTGATAAAACACCCCATTCATGTAAGTACAATTGCATCGGATTTCTGTCTTTGGTTGGAAATCAGCACATAAATCAATATATGTTAATGGAAACAACAGGAAACATCAGTATTATAGCTCCGCTCACGGTACGCCTCCAGGAGCTCGGCTTTTTCCGGAGAGAATTGGAAAGCTGTATTTTTCTTTTATAAAAATGACCAAACTTAAGACGTTTTGGATATATGAAGGACGCAGTACTACTCTACAGGTACTCAAGATTAACATGAGATTAGGTGAAACTGTGTATGTTATGTACCCTTTAAGATTTATTTGCGGATCTCATTCTATTTATTTGTCAATATGTTTGATTTTTGTTCATCTCTTTACATTTATTAGTGGATAATAATTTATTTGGAATTATGCAACAATTCTACCTCACTGTTTAATCGAATATTAGTTTAGCACAATCACAGAGTTCTAAAAAAGGACCAACAACATTGAAAAAAGTTGGAAGTTTCAAAGAAAGTTCAAGAAAGTTTACTGCACCTCCTACAAGCTGGAAAGCGGAGCTCAGGATGTCCAGAGAGCAGACGAACACGTAGAGCAAACCCAGCAGAAGAATAAACTTCACGATAGACTTGAGAACGCGCAGAACCTTCCCCTTCGTGTCGAGATCTGCAGAACCAGATAAACACAGACAGAGAGCGTGACGCGCAGGAGTTCAGCTCGCGCCCCGCGCTTCATTCACACTGTAACACTGACCTGACCATTTCACCCCGGTATCCCGGAGCTCGGGCAGGTCCCACGGGTCCAGCTCCTCCTCCGGCTCCGACTCTTCTGTCGGCGGGTCGGGCTCGGTCGCATCTTTGCGCGCGCGGTGTGCATCTGTGGGAGAAAAGACACGCGTCTGAAGACGGACAGAAACCAGGAATAGAGGAGAGGACGGAAGTGCGCCTCTGTGTGGACGTGGTTTGGTACCGGACACGTACCGAGTTCCGCAGGCGGCGAAGCGGGATGAGTCTCAGGCAGCGGAGGCATCGTCTTCAGCCACATAAACATACAAATAACATGTTACGATCAAGCCGTTTAACAAGTAACATTTTCTTAACATTCACATTTTCACGACATAAATGCTTTGCTTTTTTTGGTGTCCCAAAAGTTTGGTAACATCTGGCAAAACGAAACTGGAAAGTAAATCGAACATCTTTTTTTCTTTCTTTCTTTGAATTACGCAGTGTTCAACACTAGTGTAATTTAACACTAAAGTAGCCTAACAAAGTAACACAAATAAAAGTAAAAAGATGTTTCTCATTGTTTCTCATTGTCATTGTGATATCATTAAAAACAATAAACAATTTAAAGTAAACAAATGTAAACGCAACCATAGTATAAAGGAAAAAAGTTATTTGTTTCACATTTAAGCAGTGATTAAAACAGAAAACACTATCTATTAAAAACTGAAAATGTAAAGGATACAAGTATAGTCTTTTCTTAGAAACAATTGTTTAAAACAATGAACAGTTTAAAGTAAAATAGTAAGCGTAGAAGTTCAAGTAAAAAGTTATTTCTTTCTCATTAAGAAAACGGTAATGAACAAATAAAGTATAATTAAATAAAAACGGAAACATAAAGGGGAAAAGTCTTTCTTTCTTTGAAAACTTTCTTGTTTAAAAACAACGAACAGTTTAATGTAAGAAAAGTGAATGTAAAGTGAAAAAAGAGCTTAGTAAAAAAAGTACAAAGTAAAAAGGTATTTCTTTCTCATTTAAAAAGCAGTGATTAAAAACAATAACATTTGAAGTAAAAAAATTCTTTCTTTCTTTCTTTCTTTCTTTCTTTCTTTCTTTCTTTCTTTCTTTCTTTCTTTCTTTCTTACTTTCTTTATTTCTTTCTTTCTTTGATCGTTGGCTCACCTGTTGTGATTGTGTTGAATTGCCCATGTGTTAATTATCTTACAAATGCACACAGCTTCTTTGTATTTGCTTAAAGAAACAATGATCAATCTGTCAGCAGATTTACGCCAATATTTATCCGTTTCCACCACACAGTTAAGCAACAGTTTGATGACAGATACAAAGCACTCCCTGACACTCATGATTCAAACTCATCGACAGTGATCACATCCTTACTAAGATACACCCAGACCACTAAAGACACTGCACTGCACTGCCCTGGAAACAGCTCAAGAGCCTCAAATCTTTGTCTTAGACATATAAAAAAGCACATATTAATTTGCTTTTGAAGTTATCAGGTAATACCAAGCATGCTTTGCCAAGCACTGAGCAGCATTATTTTAGTGTGGTTGTCCTACCTGTCCTGTGCGGTGTGTGTGTCTGCTGCTAGTCCAGTGGACATACCTGTGGAGGAGGCGCAGGTGTCTTATATACACCTGCAGCAGGACAGTCCTGCTCGTGTCACTGATCTAAAGTCCGGAGCGGGTGGAACTACACACTCACAGCGCATGCATGCAGACTCAAATATAGGCCAGTAACCAGCTCAAACAATCTGACAGAAACTCTAAATAACACACAATCCTGCAGCCATGCAGACATTTCATGCACATTAATTAATGTGGGGAAAAAAGCTTTCGCAAAATTGCATCCTGATTTTTCTGTCTGCATCAGTAAAACGTTTACTATTCTATTCTATTCTATTCTATTCTATTCTATTCTATTCTATTCTATTCTATTCTATTCTAGCAGCATATGTAGTTCTCATATCATGAAGTTTTGATCTGTCACTATCAGAGTCTGCCCTCTATTGAAAAAAAAGGGCATATTACAGCTGGGGTCTGAAAGCTTACCTCAACTTCAAGATGAGCCTAAATGTGTGCATGGCCACATCTTAAACTGTTATTATTACTCAGTAGGGGTCAAACACTGCCTCTTAATGACATCATGCTAACAAACCAGTGTGAGTGTTAAAGTGACCATGATTAATGTTCAGTGATTAAGAGTCATATTTGTCAGTATTTGTGAGCTGCAGTCCCTCCCATCTCATTCTATACACACTGTGTGCAGTCAAAGGTGAGGACCAGGTATATTCATGTACATAACACACACACTTCCCTAAATCACAGCATTACTTTAGACATTCTGCCACAGCATGTAAAGGTAGTTCTTTTATATATACTGATACAGAAAATAATAAACTAACAGAGGGGTCTTGAAATAGTATTTATATTCTTCCTCAAATGATTATTACTATATTGTATTTTACTATAAATGTTAGTATTAATAGTATTTAGTATTTATGCCAATATATTACCTGTGGATAGTCAGTTTGATCATTTCACAGTAAATAGCTAGTAGATATTTGATACATAAATATCAAACAAAAAAGTTACTTAGCCAAATTTTGTTTGAAAATGCATATAATGTGCACACAATAATTATGTATTTAAACTAAATTTAAATTTACAAAATACTTACAATATATAAAATGTAAGCATAAAAGTGTCACTGTAATGAAAGTCATTAAGATACAATTATTATTTTTGTTTGGAAAATTTGAATGAGACAGAAAAAATTTGTCAGGAACTCACAGTCACAGCCATCCCAATCATCACCCGCACCTGATCCTAATCACGCCCGATACCAATCGCTGGAGTACTGATCACCTGCACCCTGCAATCACTCACCTGGATAAAGCAACCATCACACCAGTACTGTGTCCGGTCTACCATTCACTACCCCGAACTGGTGCCCGACCATTCTCCACTAACCTGTCATTTTTATGTTCTCAGATTCTTCTTTGCTGACATTCCTTGTGTTAATCTCCAGAACTCTGAGAGTGATTCTTATAATGATTCAAGATTACCTTGTCACATATCCACCTGTAAATAAACTGTTCACTTGCACTAGACCCTCTGCCTTCGTCTTGGTTTCGTCCATGGCGCTGCCTGCGTCATATGTGGGGAACCAGCTGGATGTGGCGGGTTTCTCCTACAAGTCTCGCTATACAGCAAGGTGCAACCGCAGAAGTTCTCTACCGATCGTTCCAAGGTAGCCTTCTTAATTTTGCTATTGTCGGGGCGTGCCCTGCTATGGGCAAAGGCCATATGGGATGCTAATAATGTCATGAATAACTCTTATGAAGCGATTACTGCTACACTGTAAAAAATGACCTGAAAAAAAAAAACCTGTTTACTGGTTAACGGTAATTTCCTGTAAACTTTACAGGGAAAAACCGTAAACTTACGTTCCCAGAATTCTCTGCATTGCATTTCAAATTTTGTTTGAATTTGATGTATTTTCTTTGAAATAACTATGTTTCTTCTTAATTTTTTCTCATCTGTTATGTTTATTAGGTTTGTATGTTACGTAAAATGTTGTTAAATTAATGTTTATTGCATATTTCAGTTTAATGAGTCTCACCATGATGGTGTTTAGTGCTTGTGTGAATGACACCGTGCACCGTCTATGTATCTTATTATTTAAAAGCTGCTCGTGATGGGCTTTGTTTCACCACATGACTCTCTCATCACCACCTGCTTTTGGTGGTTACCAGTGTAATACAAAGGTACAAAACAGATTTCAGTGCTTCAATAAGTTTGTATATTAATATTATATCAATTCAATTATGGTATTAAACTGTAAATATAAAGTAAAACCGTTAAACCTACAACAGTGTAACTGTATTTTTTACGGTATTAAACCGTTAAACGGTTTTACCGTATTTTTTACGGTAATATTCTGGCAACCACAGCTGCCGGTTTTTTACCGTATATTTTACGGAATATTTTTAACAGTGTACTTCAAGGAAGTATTCAGCTCATCTGTAGATTAAATATCCACAGCCATCAGCTACTGTGGTTGCGTCGGGGAGAGACAACGACGAGTAAATACACTATCCAGTTTTGAACTTTGGCGGTGGCTAGTGGATGGAATGAAGCAGCACTTATGAGCACTTATTGTCAAGGTCTTAATCCCCGGATCCGAGCTCAGATGGCAATGTATGAGGATTCCTACTATGATGCTTAAGGCTAATCGCATATCACAGCACCTAGACGCCTGTCCAACCGTTGAAGCCACCCACTAGTCTGGCTCTCGAACCAGCAGCCCTCCAGTACCAGAGCCTATGCAAATTGAATCCACTCGTCTATCCACTGAAGAACGCAGGCTTGCGGCAGGACTCTGCCTTTACTGTGCTGCACCTGATCATGTCAACCGTGCCTGCCCCGTCAAGCCCCCATGTCCTTCGGTGAGTACTATCCATCAGAACCCTGTAATTTCCTGATTATGTGGCATTTCCAGGATGTGTTCAGTAAGCAGGCAGCCACCCTCTTACCACCTCACAGGTCATGTGACTGTGCCATCGACCTGCTGCCTGATGCTAAACTCCCCAAGGGTAGAGTATATCCACTGTCCATCACGGAGCGCAAGGCTACGGAGGAATACATCAAGGAGGCCCACAAGCAGGGATTCATTCATTCATCCAGCTCACCGGCTGCCTCCAGCTTCTTTGTGGGCAAGAAGGACGGGGGCTTGAGGCCATGCATGGACTACAGAACCCTAAACTCACAAACTATTAAACTCCCTTATCCACTTCCCCTGGTCCCTGCCACCCTCGAAGAACTCCATGGAGCCCACATCTTCTCTAAGCTGGACCTGCGGAGCGACTATAACTTAATTTGCATACGTCAAGGCGATGAATGGAAGATGGCCTTCATCACCCCTTCTGGACACTACAAGTACTGTGTTATGCCATATGGACTCACCAACACCCCCTCTGTCTTCCAAGGATTCACGGATAATGATATCCTAATATATTCCCGGAACCTGGCTGAACATTGCCATCACGTGATGCAGGTCCTACAGAAGCTACGACAACACCATTTCTTTCTGAAGCTGGATAAATGTAAGTTCCACCACTCCACGGTTCAGTTCGTCGGCTATAACATCAGCCCAGAAGGTATTCAGATGGACCAGGGGAAGGTAACCGCCATCAAGGAGTGGCCAGTTTCACAGTCCATGAAGGAACTCCAGAGGTTCTTAGGATTTGCTAACTTCTATCGATGCTTTATATAAGATTTCAGTCTACATACTGCCCCACTGACATCTCTCCTTTAAGGTAAGCCCAAGTCCCTGTCCTGGACTTCCACTGCCCACAAAGCCTTTCAAGCTCTGAAGGAAACCTTCAGCATGGCTCCCATCCTTCGCCACCAAAAATCCTGAGTCTCCGTTTGGGGTCGAAGGTGATGCCATCAGAGCCGTACTATCCCAGCAGTTTGGTGAGCCTCCATGCCTCCAGCCTTGTACGTACTTTTCCAGGAAACTGACCCCAGCAGAGCAGAATTACGACATCGGGAACAGGAAGCTGTTAGCGATGAAGCTCTCTCTGGATGAATGGAGACATTGGCTGGAGGGAGCTAACCACCCCTTTACTGTCATTATAGATCATAAAAATCCCGGGATGTCATCAGGTACGTCCGCAGTTGCTCAGTCTGTGCCATGTCTTCCACTTCACGTCAGCTCCCAGCAGGCAAGCTCGTACCCCTACCTGTTCCTCGGAGGCCCTGGTCCCATCTGGGGATTGACTTTGTGACTTACCTGCCCAATTACGAAGGTAACACATGCATCTTGATGGTTGTGGATCAATTCTCTAAACCCTGTAAATTAAATCCCCTGCCAGGATTACCAACTGCCCTGGAAAAAGCGGAACACCTATTCACCCATGTCTTCAGCAACTTCGGCTTACCTGAGGATATTGTGTCAGACCAGGGTCCCCAGTTCATCTCAAGGGTATGGAAAGCCTTCTTCCATTTACTAGGGGTCATGGTGAACTTATCTACTGGGTACCATCCCCAGACAAACAGCCAGACTGAGCAGAAGATTCAAAAACTCAGACGATACCTCCGGGCATACTACAAAGGAGACCAGCACAGCTGGAACCATTTCCTTCCCTGGGCTGAGTATGCAGAGAACTCCCTTCGACAAGGTACCACCAGCCTCACTCCCTTCCAGTGCATGCTCGGCTATCAGCCCCCTTTGTTTCCTTGGACAGGTGAACCTTTAGATGTTCCAGCTGTGGACTACTGGTTCCGAGCGAGAGAGTGTGGGACTCAGCTCACATCCACCTCCAGTGCGTCATACATGGACACAAGGCCTTTGCAGATGCTCGATGTGCTGCCACTCCTCCGACCAACCGGGAGAGAAGGTATGGCTATCTACAAGAGATCTGCGTCTCCGTCAGCAACACAGAAAGCTGAGTCCCGATACATTGGTCCATTCACAGTCGAGAGGCAGATCAACAAGGTCACCTAAAGGATTCTCTTACCCCCCAGGTACCGCAAAATTTTCAAATAAAGAAAAAAAAACATTAAGAAAAATAAACTGCAGAAAGAAAAGAAAACAACAAAGAAAAACAAACAATGAAATAAAAAAGCAATGAAAGAAAAATAATGAAATGTATATCTTTTTTGTAATTTGTTTTATTATAAATTCGGTGAAACCGTGAAAATAAAATTATATACATACAGTCAGGGCTCCGAACCGTTTCAAGGAATGAAAACGAAAACCGGAAAACGAACGAAATTTTGACAGGAACAGAAACGGAAACAAAATCAAATTTTATAGTTCCGAACAGAATCGAAAATTTGAAATGGCCATTAACCGGTTAATAACGTTATTTTATCGTTCCATTTAATATTTGAAATTTGCTGTCAACCAATCATGAATTCCAGTAGACTCCGGCATATGCTAATGTGACGCTGAAGCCAGCGAGTGAAATGTCCGTTCAGCTGTGAACTCATCATAGGCAAGTCGCAATGGCAATGCACCGCCTTCAGGGCAGGATTAAGACCAAATTAGGCCTGATGTTGCAGCGCAAAAAGATTGGTTTTTTCTCGACGTTGGTGAATGTGCATTCGACACTCAAGCGCCTGTCACAGTGTCTGGGTTATGTTCCCTGGGTTTCCACTAGATGTCCTCAGTTCCCACGGTGTTTATCATATTATCACTTCCTGTCTCCTTATTTGGTCACCTTACTCAACTCTGGAGAGTTCACTGGCACCTAGGTGACCAAATAAGGAGACAGGAAGTGATAATATGATAAACACCGTGGTAACTGAGGACACCTAGTGGAAACCCAGGCAACACAACCCAGACACTGTGACAGCGCCAGCATGCTTAGCCTTTCCTGCCCAACTGAGGACCGCAGCTCTCCTTTGATTATTCCCAACTTTGAGAAGCTCCGCTTGCCGGGGGCATTGGACATCATCATGCACTGATAGATGCGCTAACCAATATCGACATTTGCAAACGTCTGAGAAAGATTCAGGGATGACAAAAGCTCGTACAAGCTCTGCTGATTCGTTCACAGTCACCGGTTTCTGAGTGCGCATAAATGCAACAAACTGTATCAGCTAATTTTGACCGATTAATAATCAGTTAAACGGTTTAAAAAGTCATTTATTTAGCTTAGCCCCGCCCACCCGGAGACGTTGCAATATTTACAAACTTTTAAGGGGTCTACGTTTTTTAGAGAGAAAAAAAATATTTCATTCAGAAATAGACATAAAGCAGACACAAAATGTTTACAAACATTAGTCTATAATAAACACTAGGCTATTATGTATAATAACATTGCAAATACGTAAACCTTGATTTTGTGTCGAATGGGAGACCCGCTGGTTTCAGTTTCGTTTTAGCCTAAATTAATTAGTTTTAGTTTGTCATTAATATTGCTATAGCTTTTTATATTTTTAATTCTTGTTCTTTTCTAAATTCTGTTAATTGAAATTATTTTTTTGTGGAGGGATGTGAACTAAAATAGCCTAGCGGAGCATCTCAAATTTCCTGGAAGCTGAACAGTTTTCATTTGCTATATTAACCTCAAAATAATTCTTAGAATGAAATTTGGAGTCCAACTTTTGAACGCATATATAACGTTACTTATTATACATTTACTATTATTCTATATTCTCTATATTAAATAACATTTTAGCATCCAGATATGTCGGGAACATGGAAACATTTGGATTTGTGCCGAAAGAGAGATTAGAGACCTTAGACTAATATGTTTTTGGATTGATGTTTTTATAGCCTAAACTAATAACTGTTTTTATAAAGTTTTTAAACATTTTGTTTTAGACTTCAGGCATTTTAGCCTTTATTATTTTGGAAGTAATAGGGCTAATAAAGTGCGACGTCAGCCGCAACTTTTTTTTTTTTTTTTACTCTTAAAACGCAATCTTATAATGTTTTTTTTTTTCTTTTAACAATGCACCAGAAATTTTTAAATATCTTAAAATTACTTTGTCTTTAAAGAGGTAATACATATATATATATATATATATATATATATATATATATATATATATATATATATATATATATATATATATATAATATATATATTATCTTAATATTATCTTAATCTGAAAATACTAAACTCTGAACATAATATACTACACATTAAATACTAAACTCACATATTTTAAATATGCAAGATATATTTCAAGCATGTTGATGGAGCATTTGAATTTGAATATTTACAACAAATTATTACAATATACACTTAAAAACACAAAAAGTATAATGTCATGCAGCGTTTTTTTTTTTGTTTTTTTTGGTGAAGTTGTAGGACTATTGTGAATTTTCAACTCTCTATGCTGCAGTGCTTATTTTATCTTTATGTAATCAGATAAAAAAAATCATAAGAAAGTAAAAGGCACGTGTTATACTACTCTGACTAGCTAAATATTAAATGTAATAAACACCGTTTGTTGTTTTCAGGTCCACAGTAAAATAATTCAGATAAAAGCTTAATTAGCTTATCTGCAGGTTCACTGAGTTTGTGTGGTTCAACTCTTGAAACTAAAGAGAACAGATGTTAGAATATATCACAGTCTTACTCTAACAAGGTGAAAGGTTGATGCACACATAACTTAAAGCTTTAAATGCTTTTAAAACTCCCCACCCATCTGAGCAGTTCATTTTTTCTTCACTATTCAGATGTTTTGCTTGTCATATTTCAGGCATGCAGGCACACTAAATATAAACATGCTTTTTCCCATTTTATAAAACAGAAGCCTTAAAATATATTTTCATAGATACATATTAAAGCCACATACCAGATTTAGTGGTATTTGCTACTCACTACATAACACTACAAAAAAAAAATAGCTTAAAATACCTCTGGATGAATGGATGGTAAAAAAGAAAAATAATAATAATAATAATTAATAAAAAAAAGATAAAAACATGAAAAAATGTACTACTTTGCAGATGCTTGACACTGATCTGATTTGCATGGAAAATTGAGTAAACAAAATCAAAGAAAACCCTTGACCTGTGAAACCAAATATCTCTGCCCACACAGTCATAAAAAGATAACTGCTTTGAATGCAGAATTCAGCACATATGATTGCCAGCTGCTCACTGCTGGCACCTTATGTCACTAATTCTTAAAAATAAAATTTGTTCTGGATCCAAATGATTTATTCCATTAGCACTGAGTGTGTATAGTGTGTGTGACTTGTAAACAGTAGGGTCCTGCTGTGACACACTGATCATCCAGAGGTTGGTTCATCATTGTGTTCACTGAACAAAACACATAACCTCAGGTTATTTCAGGGAGTTTACCTGTAATAAGTGTACTAGTCACATGGGTAAAGTGTCTGTTAACTGACTACTTATTAGTCTATATTAGTGTAAGAATAAATCTTTCAAATTATGTATAAAAGATTTGTTGGTCATTCCTTTTCTGCCGAACCCACTGAACCCTGTACATTTAAAAATGTATAGTGTTGTCATATTTCCATAAAAGAATATACCTTCTCTTGTGGAAAAGAAGTGCACTTTGTGCTGAGTGTGCACTTTTGAATTCAAATCATAAATGCATAAAAAAAAAAAATTCTAATATTAATTAAATAAAAGGCCACTAGGTGAACATAAATAGAGACAGTTTGGTTAATTTTTTTCTCACTGAAGTACACTTTTAAATAGTGCAATTTGTAACGCCAAGATAAAAGTTTTACTTTAAAGTGCATTTAAAATGTTTGTTTTAAAAATCTTTTATCGCACTTTAAAGTATATTTATTTTGACTAACATACTTAGCACATAGTACTTGTGTGATATATACACACACACATATATATATATATATATATATATATATATATATATATATATATATATATATATATATATTTTTTTTTTTTTTTTTTTTAAATATACTCTAATACAGCTTCATCATTACAAATATAAATATAGAATATAAATACAAATAAACATAGATATGACATTAAAGTATATTTTAGTTTGCCATAAATGCTTGTCGGTGCATTTAGCAGTGCACTTTAACCAATAAAATGATGAAATGACATACAAAGTTAGTCAGACTCAGACACCTGCTTACTGATATGATGGGAAGAAAAAGAACGGATGGAAATAGTTTGTCATCACTATCATACGAGGACATCAGTCTGAAGGGGTTATCATGAAAAACAGCCATTAAAAGCCAATTAGAAAGCCTGGTCTCAAATGTCATCATTGTTTCTGGTTAATCATTAATTTTAAAAAGATAAGGTAAAATTACAAAAAAATTACTGTAGCTGAATCCAAGTCATCTGAATTACACTATAGAAAGGTATTTTATGAATTTTATTCTAGCTGATATGTCTCTTGAGGAGATAGCACAAGACTGTAATATCAGATATCAAAACAGTTAAAATAATTATTCAATTTACATGATAAAAACACGAGCAATAACATGCCATGCCACTCTTAAAAAGAATGGTTCTAAAAGGTACCAGGGAAGGGTTTTAGTGCTGAACAGAACCCTTTCTAAAGCTCCATGAAGAACTTTCCTACAAAGCTACAGTACTGTTAGAAGTTTTAGGCAGTTGTGTAAAAATACTGTAATGTGAGGATGCTTTTAAAATGTCATAAATAGATTTTACTTTTACAATTATCTTCTATTAACTAAATCAAATCAACATTTGGTGTGAGCACCATTTAGGTTTAAAATGGTAGTCAGACCAAACATGCTTTTGTCCTCGGTGTACTTGCAGATAGTTTTTCAGGAAGCTTTCATCAAGTGTCTTGGAGACATTGCCACGGTTCTTCTGGATTGAGTCTGTCTCAGTTTGTTTTGTGTCTTCATGTAATCACAGACAGACTGTTGATGATCAGATCAGATCAGATCTCTGTGTGGAGCACTGGCTGCTGCCAGACTCCTCTTGCATGAATTATGACAATTAATGGCAAAAGGAATGTTTGGAAATGTAAACTGATATTTCCTACGGACACACCAAATAACTGGCTTAAACACTTATTGGTTGGAGAAAACTAATGGCCTGATGTTTGCAGAGTGAGTGAAACACACAAGTTGTATCACACAAGTTATCACTTGGAGTTTATACTCTAGTTATTTATTAGTTTAAACATAAAGCAATTTCCTTTACTTTTTGTTCTGATTTCCTTCATTTCCTGAAGTTTTCCTGATTTCCTTATTTGTTATTGTTTCATACCTTTTATTATGTTTTGCGATGTGATGCAAAATGTGATGTTAAAAAAAGTTTATGAAAGCCAAAAAGGATATAAAGTCATGACATCTTAGCTTTGATCTTTATTTTTTTTTTCTGTAAAATGACAAATATAAAGTCTTCATGAAAACAACCAAAAGGATTTATAATGTGGTTTTATTATGTATAAGTGTTCTTTGTTTGCTTTAAAGTAACTTCACTTTAAATACTTAACCACTTATAAATAATAACAATAGTATTTTTTTTTCCTCAGAGTCATAAGATCTGATATCATATCAATGCTTTGAACTATTTTTATGTTATATTAGTAAGGTTATTATGATGCTACCCTTTAGACCACTGTTGATAAGTAACTTTGCAACTACATGTCAGCTAGCAGTCATCGGACTATTAGTAGAATGTCTGCTAAATATCTGCTAACACTTTATTTTCATGTGTCTGCAACAGACATTCAACTGAATATTAGCAAATATGCAAGTACGTCAACTTATTCCATCAAACCTAACCTTAACCCAAGTCTACTAATAATCTGAGAGTTATTTTTTCTTACAATCAGTAGACTAAGGGGACGATATAAATAAAATGTTATTTAAAAAATAAACAAACTAATTTTTATATATTTTTTTTACAATGCATTATACATTCATTATAATACCATTATAATATATCATAAGTACGGGCTTCATGGAAAGTGTTACCAGCCATTTTTTCTTAGTGTAATAAACATTGTTATATTCCAAAGAACAGTTTTTCCACAAGTTGCAATGACTCTTAAAGGTTCCTCATGCTACCATTAATGTCAATAAAAATATTATTTTTAATTGCGTACTTAAGCATTTTTCACTACTTCAATTAGATTAATTCAATTAGTATCAATTAGAACATTTGCAACAACACCTATAATAATTAAAAAGAAAAAGAGATCAAGCAAAAACAGCAGTACCAGTATCAGAAAATCGTGATATCTCTGGAACAGTAACTTTGAGTGACATTAGCTGGTGATGTCTGGCCTGATATGGGGTACATTTATGAGGAACCAGTCGTCTGTACTTCATTGTGCTGCGCCAATGTGAGCGGACTTCTTCTGAGATGTCATTCCACCAGATTACAACACAGTATATTATTATTAATATTAATAAACACAACCAATGACATTTTTGTTGTTGCTTGCTACTGACATAACATCACCAAAAACAGACCAGAGAATGTTCTCCAAGAACATTCCTCCAAATATTTAATATTACCTAGTCAAAGCACTGACAAAAATACTACTGGAAGAAATCTGTCATGAATATCAAAGCTAAAAGGATTACAACTAGCACTCTGATACAAAATAAATGTCAGAGATAAATACAGATAACAAAAATCTACCTCAAGTTGTGATATATTTCATGTATTACACATAAAAACAAGTTCAGAGTGTTCCCAAGCAACTATTTCCCAGGCAGCTTACTAGTGTTTTTGTAATCTGCAAAAGTTAAATAAAAGTGTTATAAAACTCTTTACAGCATATGAGTCTTTAAACTGCAGTTAAGATATCAAGTTGAGTTACTAATTAACTGATAAGCAAATGCACTTCTAATGGCACAATTTTCCACAAAGTCCAAACAGGTAAGGATGTTTCTTGTAGCCATACCACCTCTGACCTTTGAAACCCTGAAATGTGATGAATGAACAGAGCAAGATGAGCATCTGCACACGCACACACACGACTGACTGCACATGAACAGTTGATCACAATACAATAAAAAGATTTGATCACAATCATTTGGTCAGAACTGAATTGTTGGTGCCCTTGGTAAATATGGAAAAAAAAAAAAAAGGCTGTGAAAATAAATCTGCATTGTTAATCCTACTGATCTTATCTTTAAAAATGTTCCAAAATCTAATCTTTCACTGAAGAAAAAACAAAAAAGTAATAATCACGTTTCTTAATAGTTTTGTCATGTTTGTTATCAGACATGATAACATGCTGTGGTTACCAGAATAATTGTGCGAAAAAAGAAAAAAAAGGACAGAACAAACTGTAAACTTTTAAAACTGTAAAACAAGAAAATTTTAACGTTTAAACTAGTAATTTAAACAATGCACTAAAATACTAAAATATGCTACTAAAATCTGTTTTGTATCTTTATCATAAACTGACAACAACCACCATAATAATGCAGATGATAAATAAAAAATAAAAAAACAGCTATATAAAGAATCAGTTCAACATAAGTAGCTTTTCCACAAACTGAAATATATACTAATATATTGAAGGTGCATAGAGTCATTCACGCAAACACTAAACACCATCATGGTAATACACACCACTTAAATAATGCAATAAACATTCATGTAGATGCAACATAAACCCACATGTACATAACTGATAAGAAACATGACAAAACTATTAAGAAATGTGATTATTTAAACAAAATACCCAAATTTGCACCACTCTTAATGACTGATGAAGATGTTAAAGCTATGACAACCACCTTCAACAAAGTCATGAGAGAAACTGCCAAAGACATAAACCTTGGGTAACAGAAGAGAATCTCAAAATGTGTGATACCCAGAGAGATCTCAAAAACTGCAGGCACACGATTGGGGCAGCAGAATACCAAGAAATCAATAAAATGATCAGAAAAAAAACATGAAAAAGGCTAAAGAAGACTGGATAAAACAGCAGTGCACAGAAATAGAAAATATTTTGAAAAAGAACAACAGCAGAAAACCTAAACAAACAAAAACAATGAAAAAAAGATCAGCCCCGTACTAGGTAAAGGCGGGAAATGCATCACAGAAGCAAGTGACATTACAGGCAGATGGACTGTCAAGAACTCTATAACCATCAGACCAAAGGAGACCCAGAAGTGCTAGAGGTAACAGAGTCTTCAAATGACGACAACTTCCCCATTCTCAAGGAAGAGGTTGAGGCAGCATTGATGATTTGGCATGATTTAGCTTCAACCCAAACATCCTCCCCACTAACTCCGATCTAGCGGTGCTGGATGACGAAACCATCTCTTACTTCATAAAGCAAAGTAAAACAGAGCAGACATAGAAAGGCCATCTCATTTTCATTTTCAACCTTCAATCACTCATACACTAAACCAAGCCATCCTAGCCTTCATCCAGCTCCTACCCGCTATTTACAGACAAATCCAACCGCCCGTCACTCGTTTCTGGGTTCAAAAGCACCTTAAGTCTGTTCTGCTCCTATTGGGTACCCCAGCTGATATTTTTTCCAGCCATTCATTCCGAATTGGTATGGCAACCTAAATGGCCTAAAAAAGGCCCCTCCAAGCAGCCGATACAAGCATTTGGTCGGTTTTAAGCTAAATTTGATTGGACCTCTCCCACATCAAAAAAGCACACTGAACCCTCATTGGCCAAACCTTATAACGTCAGTACAGCCCTGTTCACTCAAACTTCAGACCCACCATATCTAACCCTCTTTAAACATCACCTAATCCATCTATAATGGCCCATTCTCACTCCAGCCATCCCAGCAGCACCCCGCTCCCCCAGGTGCCTTACCTAATTCCCACTCTGCTGCAGCAGGCCCTTCCCCCTTCCATATTTCCCCACTGCCACAGCAGTCCCCGTTCCCAAAGGAGCTCTTCCATATTTCCCCACTATCACAGCAGTTGTCACTCCTACAGGAGCCATTGTCTGTATTTTACTGCTCATTGCTCACTTCCGCATAAGCCTGTTTCTCTTTTCAGATGCCGTAGCAGGTAATACTCCCACAGGAGTTTTCTTTTCATATGCCGCAGCAGCGCCCGCTTCCGCAGAAGCCTCTAGTTCTCTCTTCTAAAGCCTCAGCAGTGCAGCTACTACAAGTGATGTCCAGGACCCCACCAATCTTAACTCACTGATTCAAGTGAACTGTTTAGTCTCCAGTGAACTGAATTCACAAGTAAGAACCAGGAAATCTTGTGTCTTGTTTACTGATGCTGCTAAAAGTGAGATACTAATGTCATTTTTTTTATTAATTATTATAACTGAAAACCATATTTAGTTCAATACTGTCAGTTGTTTGTGAACTAAATCTGCTGTAAAGGGTGATTTTTTAAGCCCACTGAAATGATAGAATGCAGACACATCAACATCAGTGACATGTTTTAGGTAAAAAAAGGAAACAATAAAGTAACACAGATTTAATTAAACAAATAACTCATGCACGTTCAAATTCCCCGCTGCCGTAACGTTAACAGTTCTACTAAAATGCTACATGTGATGTCTGTTTTTGTTTTGTTTATCAACAGTTTTCTTTTGTACTGTATATTGTTTGGATTAACTATAGCTGAGTAGACAGATATAAATGTTTCTTCATAACCATACTGGAAATAAGTAAATATTGTTAGCTAATGCTAACTGTCTAGCTAACAAGCTTGCTGGTGCTAAATTGGGGTAATCTTTAGATAAAATTTATAAAATATTTTTATTCAACCACCTAAATAAATTACATCTGGGGGAAACAGAAAGGATGTGCCGTTCAGAGCATGGTAACTACAGTACTTATCAAAGTGGGAAGTGATGCCCCTCTGGGGGCATTTGGTCAGTGGTGTTTTTAATTATATTACATATATAATATAATAATGATATTTTCTTAATGGTGTTTTTCTTCTCAAACCTTGTCTGTTTTTACACCACAGACACAATTATATATTTCCTTTAAAATGTTCTTCCTAACTTCAGGCCTTATTCTCATGTCATATATAACTGTGATGTTCTGCAAAACAACACATTTTAAAACACTTTTTTCTTACTGGTGAAAATCAGATGGTCAAATCTTTTTTCTCTCAGGTACATCGCAGTGTAAGCTTCAGTGAACATGACTCTCGTCAATGTAGTCCATATCAACAAAAGAGATATATCTTGGTGGTTATTTTGGTAAAATCCCAGCCAGGCATTTTGAGCAGTAGGATTATAAAAAATATGTGCTAAAATAAAATAAAATTAAGTAGCCTATAAAAAATAGCAAAATAAATATATCTACTGTATCAGTACTTTTTTACTTAAGTACATAAAATTGAGCACTTTTGTATTTTCACAAGAGTAAAATTGTTAAAGGAGTACTTTTAATGAAGTAATATTTTATGATACGTATCTGTACTTTTACTCAAGTACTTGATTTGTGTACTTCGTCCACCCACTGATCCCCGGACAGCATGCCAAACACACATGACTTTTACTCAGTTTATGTGTGAGTGTTAACTCGTGAAGTGATGTTTTATTGACAAATTTTGCACATGAAGATAATTAACATGGGCAATTCATCATCAGTAATTACACCATCTATCCAACCAGCACAAGAGAGAACCCCTATAAATGATCAAAGCAGTCTTACCTTCACTATCTCTAGTTTTTCAGCATCCCTCCTCCACCCCGACACCACTAAACCAAGCCATCCTAGCCTTCATCCAGCTCCTACCCGCTATTTACAGACAAATCCAACCGCCCGTCACTCGTTTCTGGGTTCAAAAGCACCTTAAGTCTGTTCTGCTCCTATTGGGTACCCCAGCTGATATTTTTTCCAGCCATTCATTCCGAATTGGTATGGCAACCTAAATGGCCTAAAAAGGCCCCTCCAAGCAGCCGATACAAGCATTTGGTCGGTTTTAAGCTAAATTTGATTGGACCTCTCCCACATCAAAAAAGCACACTGAACCCTCATTGGCCAAACCTTATAATGTCAGTACAGCCCTGTTCACTCAAACTTCAGACCCACCATATCTAACCCTCTTTAAACATCACCTAATCCATCTATAATGGCCCATTCTCACTCCAGCCATCCCAGCAGCACCCCGCTCCCCCAGGTGCCTTACCTAATTCCCACTCTGCTGCAGCAGGCCCTTCCCCCTTCCATATTTCCCCACTGCCACAGCAGTCCCCGTTCCCAAAGGAGCCTATTTTCGTATTTCCCCACTGCCACAGGAGTCCTCGCACCCGCAGAAGCTCTTCCATATCTCCCCACTGCCGCAGCAGTCCCCGCTCCAATGGGAGCTCTTCCATATCTCCCCAGTGCTGCAGCAGTCCCCGCTCCCACAGGAGTTCTTCCATATCTCCCCAGTGCTGCAGCAGTCCCCGCTCCCACAGGAGCTCTTCCATATGTCCCCACTTCCGCAGCAGTCCCCGCTCCCACAGGAGCTCTTCCATATCTCCCCACTGCCGTAGCAGTCCCCGCTCCCACAGGAGATCTTCCATATCTCCCCACTGCCGCAGCAGCCCCCTCTCCCACAGGAACTCTTCCAAATCTCCCCACTGCCGCAGCAGAACCCGCTCCCTCAGGAGCCTTTTTCCGTATTCCCCACTGCCCCAGCAGTCCCCGCTCCAACAGGAGCTCTTCCATATCTTCCCACGGCCGCAGCAGTTCCGACTCCCACAGGAGCTCTACCATATCTCCCCACTGCCGTAGAAGTCCCTGCTCCCACAGGAGCTCTTCCATATCTCCCCACTGCCGCAGAAGTCCCTGCTCCCACAGGAGCTCTTCCATATCTCCCCACTGCCACAGCAGTCCCCGCTCCAACAGGATCTCTTCCATATCTCCCCACTGCCGCAGCAGTCCCTGCTCCCGCAGGAGCTCTTCCATAACTCCCCACAGCCGCAGCATTCCCTGCTCCCGCAGGAGCTCTTCTATATATCCCCATTGCCGCAGCAGTCCCCGCTCCCACAGGAGCTCTTCCATATCTCCCCACTGCCGTAGCAGTCCCAGCTCCCACAAGAGCTCTTCCATATCTCCCCACTGCCGCAGCATTCCCTGCTCCCGCAGGAGCTCTTCTATATATCCCCACTGCCGCAGCAGTCCCCGCTCCCACAGGAGCTCTTCCATATCTCCCCACTGCCGCAGCAGTCCCCGCTCCCACAGGAGCTTTTCCATATCTCCCCACTGCCGCAAAAGTTCCCGCTCCGACAGGAGCTCTTCCATATCTCCCCACTGCCGTAGCAGTCCCAGCTCCCACAAGAGCTCTTCCATATCTCCCCACTGCCGCAGCAGTCCCTGCTCCCGCTGGAGCTCTTCTATATATCCCCACTGCCGAAGCCGAACCCACTCCCGCAGGAGCCTTTTTTCGTATTTCCCCACTGCCGCAGCAGTCCCCGCTCTCATAGGAGCTCTTCCATATCTCCCCACTGCCGCAAAAGTTCCCGCTCCGACAGGAGCTCTTCCATATCTCCCCACTGTCACAGAAGTTCCCGCTTCCACAGGAGCTTTTCCATATTTCCCCACTATCACAGCAGTTGTCACTCCTACAGGAGCCATTGTCTGTATTTTACTGCTCATTGCTCACTTCCGCATAAGCCTGTTTCTCTTTTCAGATGCCGTAGCAGGTAATACTCCCACAGGAGTTTTCTTTTCATATGCCGCAGCAGCGCCCGCTTCCGCAGAAGCCTCTAGTTCTCTCTTCTAAAGCCTCAGCAGTGCAGCTACTACAAGTGATGTCCAGGACCCCACCAATCTTAACTCACTGATTCAAATGAACTGTTTAGTATCCAGTGAACTGAATTCACAAGTAAGAACCAGGAAATCTTGTGTCTTGTTGACTGATGCTGCTAAAAGTGAGATACTAATGTCATTTTTTTTATTAATTATTATAACTGAAAACCATATTTAGTTCAATACTGTCAGTTGTTTGTGAACTAAATCTGCTGTAAAGGGTGATTTTTTAAGCCCACTGAAATGATAGAATGCAGACACATCAACATCAGTGACATGTTTTAGGTAAAAAAGGAAACATTAAAGTAACACAGATTTAATTAAACAAATAACTCATGCACGTTCAAATTCCCCGCTGCCGTAACGTTAACAGTTCTACTAAAATGCTACATGTGATGTCTGTTTTTGTTTTGTTTATCAACAGTTTTCTTTTGTACTGTATATTGTTTGGATTAACTATAGCTGAGTAGACAGATATAAATGTTTCTTCATAACAATAGTGGAAATAAGTAAATATTGTTAGCTAATGCTAACTGTCTAGCTAACAAGCTTGCTGGTGCTAAATTGGGGTAATCTTTAGATAATATGTATAAAATATTTTTATTCAACCACCTAAATAAATTACATCTGGGGGAAACAGAAAGGATGTGCCGTTCAGAGCATGGTAACTACAGTACTTATCAAAGTGGGAAGTGATGCCCCTCTGGGGGCATTTGGTCAGTGGTGTTTCTAATTATATTACATATATAATATAATAATGATATTTTCTTAATGGTGTTTTTCTTCTCAAACCTTGTCTGTTTTTACACCACAGAAACAATTATATATTTCCTTTAAAATGTTCTTCCTAACTTCAGGCCTTATTCTCATGTCATATATAACTGTGATGTTCTGCAAAACAACAAATTTTAAAACACTTTTTTCTTACTGGTGAAAATCAGATGGTCAAATCTTTTTTCTCTCAGGTACATCGCAGTGTAAGCTTCAGTGAACATGACTCTCGTCAATGTAGTCCATATCAACAAAAGAGATATATCTTGGTGGTTATTTTGGTAAAATCCCAGCCAGGCATTTTGAGCAGTAGGATTATAAAAAATATGTGCTAAAATAAAATAAAATTAAGTAGCCTATAAAAAATAGCAAAATAAATATATCTACTGTATCAGTACTTTTTTACTTAAGTACATAAAATTGAGCACTTTTGTATTTTCACAAGAGTAAAATTGTTAAAGGAGTACTTTTAATGAAGTAATATTTTATGATACGTATCTGTACTTTTACTCAAGTACTTGATTTGTGTACTTCGTCCACCCACTGATCCCCGGACAGCATGCCAAACACACATGACTTTTACTCAGTTTATGTGTGAGTGTTAACTCGTGAAGTGATGTTTTATTGACAAATTTTGCACATGAAGATAATTAACATGGGCAATTCATCATCAGTAATTACACCATCTATCCAACCAGCACAAGAGAGAACCCCTATAAATGATCAAAGCAGTCTTACCTTCACTATCTCTAGTTTTTCAGCATCCCTCCTCCACCCCGACACCTCTCCTTCAGCACGTTCCTACCCCAGCACGGGAAGGAGCACTTGGGGGGAGCACTCTGGATCCAGTCTAAAAAACTGAGCTCGGAGCCCATGCACTCCCCATACAGCACGCCAAATACACATAACCTTTAACCTATTTATTATATCTAAGTGTGAACTTGTGAATTATCCTATATTGAAATTGTCTGCTGGTTCAATTTTATGTTTTTAAAATAGAAGTCATCTGGATTTCACAGTTGAAGTATGCTCAAAAGTTATTGGCTTTCTTTTCAGGGCTTTTTAAGTGTACAGAAAAATGATGAGGTTGGCTGGCAGGATCTTACAAGACCCTTCACTTGTCCTATTTTCTGTTTTTGAGTGGCTCCTCTCAGGGCAGCAGCTTTTCTGTCCAGCCTGCTGAACACATAAGAGTAAGGCCAACCAACATTGTTTACCACATAGTATAAAAATAGTATATATATAGCAGCTTTTTTGCTTGTTCAGTGGATTTAATTTACATGGATGCATGTGGAATAAATTAATTCAGAAGACATAAATGTATCATGTGATACTGACCGTTTGCATGACTGTTGACAGTTACTGTTAGTGTGCTGTAATCTGGGGCATGACAGTGTTTAATACTAAACCTCAGCTACTGGCCTTGACACGACCCCTACAGGTGACATCACTGTGGAGGAGCACAGCGTGTGACAGACAATTTGACAGTTATGTAAGCAGAAAAAAATCTTACAAATAAATCAAAGTTACTTGTAATGTTTGATACTCGAGTAGAATCTGATTTCACTGCCTACGCAATAAACATACCACATTTAAAACAATATAAAGTATTATGGCAGTACAGTATAATATCAGATGGCCTTTCAGATATACCAAGTTACTGTATGTACTGTATTTTTATCACTAAACTTTACTAAAAATGACACAAAAATTACAAAAATAAAGAAGGTTTTATCAGATAAAGTCACATGTCTTCTACAGGACAGAAAAGATGTAATGTTGATGTTAAAGAATATAGTTTGGTACTTCTGAAGTATGAATCATAATCATAGTGAAATCATAATGACACAGTACTATTTATACTCTTTATCTTGGGTGTGTTTGCTATCTCCACTGCCTATAGCTTAACTAGCCTGCATATATCAAAGCTGAGATGGATAAAATACATTATGGGGTTGCACTTTATTTACAGTATGTGATCTAACATATACTTACAGTGTATTTATGTTAGAAAGTACTAGTAGTACATGGTAACTACATGGATTAAGTTAGGTTTAGGGGTACATTAAGTGTTAGTATTGGGTTATTATCCAGTTATTGTAATGCATGTAATAAGTAAATATGATGTATATGCGAAATAACCATGAACTGTGAAAGTAAGTGCTACCCATTATGGAATGCTGTATCGATCAGGTCAGGTCAGTTCAGGTCACTTTTATTTACATAGTGCTTTATATAGTTCTGGTTGTGTTAAAGCAGCTTTAAAGTGTCAAACAGGAAAATAATTTGTCAATAATGCAAAAATAACAGGGTCATTTTTCCAGCTTAAGTCAGGTCATTGATGATTCAGTGATGTCATCATCTAGTTCGCCCTCTTCCAATAATTTCTGTGTAATCAGTCAAGCTTCCCCAACTAAGCAAGCCAGAGGCGACAGCGGCAAGGAACCAAAACTCCATCGGTGACAGAATGGAGAAAAAAACCTTGGGAGAAACCAGGCTCAGTTGGGGGCCAGTTCTCCTCTGACCAGACGAAACCAGTCGTTCAATTCCAGGCTGCAGCAAAGTCAGATTGTGCAGAAGAATCATCTGTTTCCTGTGGTCTTGTCCTGGTGGTCCTCTGAGACAAGGTCTTTACAGGGGATCTGTATCTGGGGCTCTAGTTGTCCTGGTCTCCGCTGTCTTTCAGGGATGTAGAGGTCCTTTCTAGGTGCTGATCCAGCATCTGGTCTGGATACGTACTGGATCCGGGTGACTGCAGTGACCCTCTGATCTGGACACAGACTGGATCTGGTGGCTGCGGTGACCTTGGAACAAGAGAGAAACAGACAAATATTAGTGTAGATGCCATTCTTCTAATGATGTAGCAAGTACATCGAGTGTTATGGGAAGTGTTTCCGGTTCCGGTTTATCTAATTAATGCAGCCTAAAAATCCTTGAACGGATTTGGATATTAAAAGCATATTAGTATGTTATGTGTAAGCCAGGTTAAAGAGATGGGTCTTTAATCTAGATTTAAACTGCAAGAGTGTGTCTGCCTCCCGAACAATGTTAGGTAGGTTATTCCAGAGTTTGGGTGCTAAATAGGAAAAGGATTTGCCGCCCGCAGTTGATTTTGATATTCTAGGTATTATCAAATAGTCAGAGTTTCGAGAATGCAGCGGACGCGAATGACTATAATGTGATAAGAGCTCACCCAAGTATTGAAGAGCTAAACCATTCAGGCCTTTATAAGTAATTTAGCATAATTTTGAAATGTTTTGCTATAGTGTGTTAGTCAACAAGTCAAAATAGTTATTTAAAACATGATAAAAGATTATTAGATTAAAAGGTACTTCAGAAATGAACTTTTAGTCATCAGTTACTTCCCCTCACAGTGTTCCACACCTGTATGAATTTCTTTCCTGTTTTGAACACAAAAGAAGATATTCTGAAGAATGTTGGTTACCAAACAGTTGCTGGTTGCCATTGACTTCCACAGTATTTTTCATCATTTAGTAAGAAAGTCAGTGGCTGTTTGCTTACTAACATTCTTCATTAAGTGTATTAGGATATTATATATAAGTGTATATATATATATATATTTATATAGACAGCATAGGCTTCCAAATCTTGTATATAAATATTGTGTTTCATGAAAAACCTCAAAGGCATTTATCACAAATCTACCACAAACGTTTGTATATTTTGGATGCAATCACGTCTTCTTTAGGGCATCTCTGTCTGACCACTAGAGGACACTCTATGACAAACACAACAGTCTTGCCGGAGCTCTTAAAGAAATAGTTCACCCACACATTCTGTCATTACTTGCTCCACTCATGGTGTTTCAAACATGAATGAATTTCATTCTTCTGTAGAACACAATAGAAAATATTAGGTAGAATTACAGACCATTCACTTTTATTTAAGATTTTGTGCTCAACAGAAGAAAGTCAAACAGATTTTAAATTATATTAGCATGAGTAAATGAAGACAGAATTAATATTTGTTGAATGAACTATACCTATAACGGCATTTAATGAAAAGTAAAGCTTGTCACTTATAAGTAAACCATTTGAAGTTTGATTCCCCCTCAATAGTGTAAACACTGTGATGCTTTAAGTAGAACTTTATATGTCATTTCCTTTCAGTTAATTACCCTTGCTTCGTTGTTTCTGAAATATGGTGAACATGTGATGCCGAATGTACTGACAAGCATTTATGGTAAACATTTATATTGAAATTTGTTGAAATACATTGTGTCATGTATTTAAATATATTTATTTGTACACATTTGCATTGTTGAGGTTACATTTTCTAAATATATTAACTTTAAATGTTTAATGTAATGTAGAATAACACAGTTGAAGTTAAAGTTTATTTTGTTTGTTTTAATTTGATGATTACAAAGTGTTCTTTTTTATAGTATGTAAGTGTGTTAATGAGACACTAGTCATGAGAGTACTTTTTTATGTTCACTTATATGGCCTTTTATTTCATCACACACTTTATGCAGCACAGAAATTTTCAATGAACATATAAAAAGCAATTATTTCATTATTTCATTGTAAGGTAAAAAATGGACTTACTTTTTCCTTAGTCTTTTACGTCACTGGTTTGAGACCCATCGTCTAATCAGTGAGGATATGACAGTGTTCCTGCAGAGTAATTAGTCACATGACATTTACTGCTCAGGTGATAGTGTCAGAAATCCTACGTCTGGAAGTGAATACATTTATTATCCTATTATTATTCTTTAGCTTGGGTTAAACTAATTAATTTTACTTTGTTGGATCAGCAGCTATGCTATGATGTCTCTATTTGTTTCTATGTTTTAGGATTTACACAAGCTCCAGTCTGGATCCAGAACACCTGAGATGAGATGATGCTGACCCTCAGAGGACCTCAGATGATGCTAACCCTGAAACAACACCACAACTAACAAATATTTCTACAAGTGTGACTGCATCATATAATAATTGCTGTTAATAGTGTTCATCGTCAGTTTGATTACGTCTTTGCTTTTTCCTTACTTTTTTGCAATAGCTACATAAACTGACAGTCACCACTGATAAAATAAAATAAAACAAAATTGACTGTTCCCTTAATGTTTGAAATATAACAACACATTTTTTAAAAACCTTTAAAAACTCAAAATATTTGTAAATTAATAACGTTAGCAAAATGTTCTCGGAACATATTTTTGGGGAGTGTTCAAGAAACCTGTTTGAAAACAGTAAACATGAGTATAGCTATGCTATGCTAACTCTGCACATGAGTTCACTAATGTGAGTGGGTTTGAGTTCCCGGCTGAAGTCACTGTGCTCTAAACTCAAGAATTTCCAACTTGGGACTAGACGTGCTTCTCATAAATCAGACCAAAGCACACATATCCATTCACAAACACCTAACACAAAGACCCTTCAACACATATTAGCAAACATCAGATGAGGTCAGTGCGGTTCACTGTCAGTGGTCTGAGATGTGCTTTTAGAGGAAACTTATTAAATAGATTGATCCTGTTTGTTATGTGAAGAAAGCCTCTCTCCCATGAGCCACACTAACACTTAACCCAACCCTGTAATCACACACACACACACACACACACACACACACACACACACACACACACACACACACACACAGCGGCTGTCTCTCCTCTGGTTTAAGGGAGGTTTCCTGGGCTCCGTTGCTTCCAGAAACACAGTTCCTACCAAACAGACCCTCCACGGTTCAGACGCGGTGGAAAACTCTTTTGACAGTAATCGCTTCACACACACACACACACACACACTTGTCAACTCAAGGCAGTGCAAAAGCCAAATAAATGTAGAGAGAGTGGGGGATGCTGGGAGTTCATATTTTTCCACGTCAGGACTTCATTTGATCTTGCCTTGGTGTTGAGTTAGTGGTAGCAATTTCCAGTCAAGGTTACCCATCAACACTAATTTATCAGCTCGTGCTGGTTTACCCGAGTGCTCTATCTTTTTATATTTTCACTGCTCACACACACACACACACACACACACACACACACACACACAGAGAAATTCAGCATTTGGAAGTACAAGTCATCAGTGTGATGAATCATTATTCAATTTCTCCCCTGGTTGGGAGTCTATGGCAGCCCTCAGAACCATGTGTTAAAACCTTTTTTATCAAAGGTTGTATCTTGGCAGCTGATTAAAATTAAAATTAGTAAGCGCCACCTCAATTGTGTTGGGACAAATTTGTTTTGGTGAAAGCGCCTCCTGCTGGTTAAAAGTTGTAAATTAGGATTAAATCTGCTCATACCGTTTTGAATAAAACTGTTCCACTGTTCTTTGGGTCAAATTTAATGAGTTGTACATGGTGTCCTTAATGTGCATAATGCTCTATCAGATGATACTGCATGAATTACAGTGGTCAAGCGAGATTACAGGTGATGGTGATGATGATGAAGGTGGCTGAGCCAGCTGTGTTCTGTGTGGTTTTACCTTCTTTACATTCATCATTTGGTTGCTGATGGGCTGAACAACTTACACACATACATGCTTGTGTGCATACACACTCCTGCCAGACCACAAAGTGCACATTACAAACACACACTAGAGAATGATATCATATGGTTAAACTTTTCCAGAGCTATTACAGGAAACTTCATAATTCTGTGTGTGATTTATAGCTAAAATAAAGTTTCAAAAACGGTAATAATCTTCAATTAATAAGGGTTGTACAATCTGATTTCGCAGCAAATTTTTAATTTAACAAAACAACACAGTTGAGCCTTCCTGTTAGAGTGTTTTATTTTAATTATAAATTAATTATAAGAAATATATAAATTATTATATTTCTGACATATATATATATAGACAATATTTAACAATTTACCATAACGCATGCTCTTGGATTTCATGAAAAATATCTTAATTTGTGTTTCGAAGATGAATGTAGGTCTTAAGTGTTTGGAACAACATGAGGGTGAATTATTAATGACAGTATTGTCATTTTTGAGCACCTTTTAGACTTTCACTCTATAATTAATTACTATCTGCTTGTTTTAGTAAAATAGAAAATAAAAGCTTCTCTAATATTTCTGTTTTCGATCTATTTGTTTTCATTTTATAATATATAATTAACAAAAGCAAAAAAAGGCCTGTAACATAGCTTGTTTTATCATTTTTCTATTCTATCATTTTATTTACACATATATATAACCTTGCTATGTGTACTGCGTTAAGCTAACTGAGACTTATTATTGCTCTCTTGATGATTTTGATTGGTTCCATTGTCCTAATTTGTAAGTCGCTTCGGATAAATGACTAAATGTAAATGTAATGTAAATGTAATTATAAAATAACATTCTATAGTTCGTACTGCTTCAGTTTGAGAGAAACATCAGTTGTTTTTCTCCCACAAAGTCAATAGATTAGAGGTGAATCATTGTAATAATGGCCCATTAAATAATAAAAATGAATTAAATCCTGTGGTTTGGTGCTTATGAATAGTACTTGAGCTGAACGTTGAATCGATAATTAGTCTAATTTAGGAACAGGACAGACTGTTCCTTCTAAGAAGGTTTAAGATTGAGGAAAAAGTAGAGTGAGAGGCAGATGCAGTTGTCGTGATCCATTTATCGTAGCGCCGTGTGCTAATTCACAGTGGTATGACCGCATTCCTGAACACTCTCTGGCTCAAACTCAAGAGCAACAATCCTGCATCAGCAGTCCTCCATTACTTATGCTAAAGCCGGAGAATCTTTACGTCCTTCCTCCTTCCCCTCTCTGCTCTGCTCTGTGTTATCTTGTCATCTGAGGCCGAATTATGATCCTCTTGAGAAGCCAGTGTGTTCTCATAAATCACTTTGCTAAAGAGCCATGGCAAATTGCTGTTTGGCTGAGGGTCTACACAGCTCTGTTTGTTTTTCTACTGTGTTAGCCTCATTCTCCACGGCAGATCATTTGTGAACTGATTTATGCAGTGGACATGTGCACCAGAGTTGTATGAGTATGTTTTGGTGATTTCCTCACAAGATGCTCCTCTGTCTATTCTCTGAGTAGAAACTGTTACTCTAAGAAATATCCCAGGTGGCCCATCAGTACCTTTCCATGTTCCTCACAAGTGTATGTGTGTTTAAGACACTCTGAACTTTGAAAAACTATAAAAGTTCTTCATCCCTAAGTCATGTAAATTCATTGGATAGCTTTGTGTGAGTAACAGACCAAAATTTAATTCAGTACTGAAGTTGAAATTTCTCTTAATCAATACTGAATTGGTGCTAGTGAAAGTTTAGAGCTATGACAGAAAATATGATTAAATACATTTTGTGTGTTTTTTGTTTTGAAGTGACACATCTTTATGTATATTTTTAACATGCAAATTCGATTTTGGAGCTGCAGCAGAGGGCAAACAGTGTAAAATGATTTCAGATTTCAAAAGTTTTGCAAGTGAATGCTAAGTTTGATTGGGGAACAGAAAAGCACAAGATAGAACTTTACCATCCCCTTGTCCCTTTAAGGGGCTCCATAGATTTCAGAGATGCGAGGAATGATTTTAAACAACAAAATCTAAATGTAATTTATTTTTTTATAATTATTTAAAACTGGTGCAACACATTGTAATGCACCATATTTTAATATACACAAATGTAAATGAAATTTACAATGAACAGTTTTAATTAACCTGGTGTCAATGCATCTTCTGATGTGCGAATGTGCACAATTACAAAACGTCTCTAGGTTATGTATGTAACCCTAGTTCCTCGAGGGAACGAGACGCTGCGTTGAAACGCTTTGGGGAACGCGTTTAGCATGAGCGACTCTGAATATCATATCTAATCTGTTTTATAGAAAAGCGTGACGTCACGGGCTGGGTGACATAAGCAACCAGGAAGCTATAAAGGCACGAGCTGCGTGGCTGGCATCAGCTTCGAATATCAGCAAGCGCTGGCAGGGGTGCTGGGGGTATGGCCTCGAGACGCAGCGTCTTGTTCCCTTGAGGAACTAGGGTTACATACGTAACCTAGAGACGTTCTTCTTCAGGAACTCGAGCTGCGTCGAAACGCTTTGGGGAAAGAGTACCAACGCTGCCAGAATACCAAACTCCTGCCTATTGTGTATCCGAAGAGCACAGCTTAGGACGAGAGGACTGAAGCACCTGGAGTGACTGGCATGTCTAAACCATAGAATCTTGCAAAGTAGAAGGTGTGGACCATCCCGCAGCATTGCAGATGTCCAGCATGGACACACCTGCTAGGAAGGCCTTGGATGCCGCCATACCTCGTGTGGAGCGACCAGAGGACTCATAGGTGGCGTTGATAGCATGGTAGGCCGCAATGGCCGCAACGTAAACCTTCAGCATGGAGTGGGTCAACCCTGCAGAGAGCCTGGCCTGTAGAAACTCCAGAACTGTACCAACTTGGCAGTTTGCTGGGTCAAGCTGGCGGTCTCTGCACCATGAGGTGAAGAGTTTCCACCTCAGGGCGTACAGTTTCCTCGTTGAGGGAGCTCTGGGTTGGAGGATGGTCTCAACAATCTGGATGCTAAGACCGGATGCTATGAGTTGTGCCCCCTCAGGGGCCACACCCACAGCTTCCACAACTCCGGGCGAGGGTGAATTAGTGTGCCCTGCGCCTTGTGAGAGTAGGTCTGTCCTGATTGGTATCTCCCATGGAGAGCCGTCGAGGAGCGAGACCAGATTTGCGAACCATACTCGGCCCGGCCAGAATGGGGCTACTAGCAACAGACGGACCCCGTCCCGGCGTACTCTCACCAGAACTGGGAGGAAGTGCTTCAGTGCACGATAAACTGCTAGCATCTCTAGACAATTGATATGCCATGTCAGATGGCGAGCGCTCCACAGACCACGGGCAGGGTGGCCACTCATGACCGCACCCCAACCAGTGAGGGATGCATCTGTTGCTAGTATTACATGGCAACAAGGAGCTCCCAGCACCGGGCCCTGATTCAAGAACCAAGGTTTCTTCCACATTTCTAAGGCACGGAGGCAGTGCTGCGTGACCTTGATAGTTCGAAGGGGATTGCCCCTCAGGGAAAATCCCTTGGTCTTGAGCCACCACTGTAGGGGTCACATGTACAGCATTCCAAGAGGTATCACGTTGGACGCAGCTGTCATCAGACCCAACGATCTCTGAAATTGTTTGACAGTGAGTGACTGGCCTTCTTTGACTCTCTTGACTGAGATGATGATCGACTCGATACGAGCAGGGGACAATCGTGCCTGCATCGCGGTCGAATCCCATACTACGCCTAGATAGGTGGTTCTCTGAACTGGAGAAAGTACACTCTTTTTGGCATTCAGTCTCAAACCCAGCTCCCCCATATGTGCGAGAACGACATCTCGATGCCGAGCTGCAACCTGCTCTGACTGAGCTCAAATCAACCAATCGTTGATATAGTTGAGAATGTGGAGACCAGAGCCGCATCTACACATTTTGTGAACGTGCGGGGTGAGAGTGCAAAGCCGAAGGGAAGTACTCGATATTGGTAAGCTTCGCCCCCGAAAGCGAACCTCAGAAACTTCCTATGTTGTGGAAGGATGGATATGTGGAAGTATGCATCTTTGAGATCTATTTTGACAAACCAGTCCTCGGACCTGATCTGAGCTACAACATGCGTGATCGTGAGCATTTGAACTTCAGTCTCATAACTGATCGATTTAAGACCTGCAGATCTATGATTGGACGCAACCCCCCATCCTTCTTTGGAACTATGAAAAACCGGCAATAAAACCCGGACTCCCTGTCTTGAGGAGGGACCACCTCGATGGCCTCCTTCTCTAATAGGGTTTTCACTTTCTGTTCCCATAACCAGAGCCTGTTCGGGGCCGACTATCGTCGGGGTAACCCCGTTGTAATCAGCGGTGCAGAGCCTAACTGAATACGGTAGCCTTTTTCTACTGTGTGCAGGACCCATTGAGATACATTTGGCAGTAGTTTCCACGCTGCTAAATAATCTCGAGACTGACCTATGGTGTAAGAGGCCCCCAAAGGGGCGGCGAACATCTCAGTTCCGCTACGCACGCGGGCGGAAAATACTGAGGACCATGCTCGCTGGAGGTCGCTGACCCTGGAACTCTGGCAGGGTTGGCAGACCAGCCCTCAGAGGGCGCTGAGGCAAGACGGGCACCGTGTAATGCGGTGTACGCCGCTCTACCCCAGTAGGGGCCTCCCAGCCTGAAGTACAGCCCTCAGATCCGCCTTAGGCTGGGAAAACCCTGGTTCATTGCTTCAGCCTCCGGTCCCGACGCGGGGGAGCGCGGGCGGCAATGCTCTGACGATAGACTGATAGGGCTGCTCCCGCCCAGCAGCCCCTCCAGTATATATAATTTCTCAGAGTGAGATAAATGTCATTATATTCCTCAGAATTTAATGCTAACAAACAATCAGACGAGTAAACACGGTCTGCCTTGTTGATATATTCATTCATAATTCCTCAGAATTAATGCAGTTCACCAATCAGACGAGTAAAGATGGTCTGGTTTTGGTAAGATTCACATCAAAACTGAAAATGATGTAATACATGTGTTGCCTCGGCAGCACACGAGCCGCATAGTAACAAAAACAATATTAATCTCATCGGAGATAAGTAGCTGCAGCTGTGAGTTCACAGAGGGGAAAGGAACTGCTGTGCGTGCTTCCGAACCTCGAGAACGAACTCTAGATCTAGGGAACACAGGTGGAGATAGGCAGAGCCGTCTTCAACCCATCCACAGATATGCGAGAAGCACACTCAGCCCCCTTTTTTTCCCGAGAGCTGACTGCGTGGGCTGCACTCTTCATTAATGCTGCTCGGTATAAAGTTAGGCATAATATGCTTGTGAAACTGATGCTTGTACAACTGTTGTCTGTGCAACTGATGTTTATGCAGCTTATGCTTGTGCAACTGCGAGCTCATCGACGCCCTCCGTTTCAATCTCCTCGGAGAAAGAAAGGCGGTGCGTCACGGCACTCGGGGGGAAGGACCGCAACACTCAGGCTTCTGAACCCGGAGATCGGGCAGATCTGGTGGGTGAGGTAGGAGATAGGGACACGCCCGTTTCCATACCCTCCAGCAGATCTTATCTGCGAACCCATCGAATGCAGGCGCTGCTCTGCCTCGGGGAAAGCGGGACTGACATTGCGAGGAACGCTGGTGAAGACTCCCTCTCGAGAAGAGTCCTCCGGGATCGAAGCGTCCACACTGGCTTGTACCAGTGCAGGCAGTCGGCTCCCTCAAGAGCTGAAACAGCGTGCCTCGATCCCAGGCAGACTGCGTACAGACCGTGATGTAGCGAGGAACACACAATCTGAAACGCGATCTGGATTCGCCATTTTTTTTCTTAGCTTTGCTCTTTGACTATTGCTTACTCTTTGAGGAGCTAATAGTGACAAACAACAATAAATAAGACTGACAAGACAATGACATGCACACAGAGAGCGCTTGCTGAAATACGCGAAGCTGACACCGTACTTCAGGCTGGGAGGCCCTCGGCTAAGTTCCAGGGCGCAGCGACCTCCAGCGAGCAATGTGCCTTTATAGCTTCCTGGTCGCTTACGTCACCCCGCCCGTGACGTCACGCTCTTCTATAAAACAGATTAGATATGATATTCAGAGTCGCTCATGCTAAACGCGTTCCCCAAAGCGTTTTGACGCAGCTCGAGTTCCTGAAGAGGAACTAAGTTTGAGGAGGATTTTTTTGCAAAAAATGTGATCCGCTACATACAAAGCTGGAACACTTTTTTACCACAAGTCACGTAGACTGCTTTTATGGTGGTGTTGTTTTGAGCCTGAATGCTGTATTTATTTTAATTGTATTGAAAAGGTCTTCAGTTTGTGTTCGACAAGAGAAAGTAAGTCATACAGGTAGGAACAACATGAGTTAAATATATAATGTTGGGCGAGCTATTCTTTTTAATGCATTTTTAATGTACTTCTTTGCAAAAAGAAACACACTGGTTAAATTTTCTATATCTACCACAGATGCTCATGTTAAAAAGGAAAAGCTAACCTAAAACATGTCAACACTAGCAAAACACCCATCCATAACCTCCAGACATTTTCTATTCCCTCAGCAGCACTTAGTAAATCTCCTTTTCCAAGAAGAACAGCGCTGAGCTTTTCTGTCAGAGACTGGACTCTCAGACAGACGCATTTCCTGTCCTTTGAGCTGTCTGGAGAGCTGAATGTATCTGTTCCAGCTCTCAGCAATGGAGAGAATCCCATAGATTCAGCCTAGCTATAACTACACTGTTAAAATTTTTTAGTTTCTTTACCAAAATAAACATTTCCTTAAAACTCTATTTTGATTCATCAGTAATTGTTTCCGTTCATTTGAGCTGTTTTTGTGGGGCATTATGAGTGTACTGTAGGTCAGTATTTGTTAAGCCATTTTAAGGTGTTCTGGTTTCTAGAGTGTTGTTGTCATGTAGTTAAGTGGGGTCTATGATATTTGCAACCCAGGCTCATTGGAAATGAAATTGTGCCTGTGGTGACATCACTGCTGCCTTAAACCTTACCTTATAGCACATTTCATTGCAGTTTCAAAGTGAAATGTATCACGTGAGTTACTGAGCAAACTGCATTAGAAAACGCACACATGAAGTTGTATATGCAGTATATATACAATTAAAATCATCAGTTTTTAAATCTGACAGCATGTCCAAATTGTTTTTGAAGTCATAACATAATATTGAACAAGGAATTGTGTGAAAATAAACCTTTTTTAATCGAATCCCTGGCCCTGTAAATCATACTAAAAGTTGTCAGTATTTTACTGCCCCTAGTGTTTATTTCTGCTGAAAAACTTCAGCGATTTGTGTTAAGTTAAAGAAACAAATGCATTTGATAAATTGCACAATGATTTGAATAGACTAAAAGATTTTAGCTAAAGAAGCAACATTTATAATTCCACTGTTTTCGCATTTTATTTCTGATTGATATTATTGACACTGGAATCTTGAAACTCTCGGATTTAGATGGCTGTTGAATGAATTGATTTACTTTAAAAGGAGCCCCAGCCTTTTGCCTGTCTTCTCTCTATTTCACCTCTGTCTGTGTGTTTGCAACTTCATGTTTTTCATCATGGGTGTTATTATATTCAGCTGATGAGTTTTGGCACCTGAAATACAGCAGATGAGAGAGAGCTTCATTTTGACAGCAAGTCTCATTTTGGTGGACTGTGAATCAAGCACTCTTGGCTCTTGCCAGCAGCCGTCTCTCTGAGTTTGAATTCTCAACATCATTCTGTGTGTAAATGAGATTCAGGGTTGGAAAATCAGGATCAATTCATGCAGATTAACATCTTGAGACAAACTCTCAGCCGGTCTGAAGCCTGGAAATTATTACCAATAATTACTGCTCCAGATGTTGGACACATCTGTCAATAAGTTCATCAAATGGCTTTGAGGAAATCCCTGCAGAATGATAAGCCAGTAATCATGAAATGAAAACATTCACAACAGGTTATGATGACTATCTGTGCTTCCATTAGTCTATCTATCTATCTATCTATCTATCTATCTATCTATCTATCTATCTTGCTGTACATTCACATTTTTCATCCATTCATCCATTACAGTTTTTCTCAGTAGCTTTGGTGCATTTCTTACATCACTATTTACATTTGCAAAACAGTTAATGCAGTTCTAAAAACAATTAGTACAAACTGCAAAACCTAGTTAAAAACCACCTGTATAGAATCGATGGGCTGGGCTAAACAGGTGGTGACATAGAATCGATGGGCTGGGCTAAACAGGTGGTGACATAGAATCGATGGGCTGGGCTAAACAGGTGGTGACGTAGAATTGATGGGCTGGGCTAAACAGGTGGTGACGTAGAATCGATGGGCTGGGCTAAACAGGTGGTGACGTAGAATTGATGGGCTGGGCTATACAGGTGGTGACGTAGAATCGATGGGCTGGGCTATACAGGTGGTGACGTAGAATCGATGGGCTGGGCTATACAGGTGGTGACGTAGAATCGATGGGCTGGGCTATACAGGTGGTGACGTAGAATCAATGGGCTGGGCTAAACAGGTGGTGACGTAGAATTGATGGGCTGGGCTATACAGGTGGTGACGTAGAATCGATGGGCTGGGCTATACAGGTGGTGACGTAGAATCGATGGGCTGGGCTAAACAGGTGATGACGTAGAATCGATGGGCTGGGCTTTGTCCATCCATCCTCTATCCATCCATTCCTCCATCCCTCTATCTCTCCATCCATCCATCCATCCATCCATCCATCCAAATGTCCTTTCAGAATAACTTCAATTTTCATGAATGTTTTTGGTGCTTAACGTAAGATGACATTATAATAAAGCTGGGTTGGTCTTTTGTGAATAAAGAATTGTAGGATGAAATGTGAGAAGAGAGAGACCAGACCCAGGCAATCCAGAAGAACATGCAATAGAAGCATTACTTTATCTGGTCTTTTGACCCCCACCCCCCAAAACCAAACAGACCCGTCAGAGCCAGACCAAAGGTCACCACAGTCCCCCCGGTGAGCCATGGCACTGGCGCTAACGCGAATTCTAGTATAATCACTTTTTCCGGCTTGCCTATGTTTTCCTCCACATTGTAATTGGAGCAGAGTGAGTTTTGCTATCATGTGTCTCTTTCTGATTGGACGCCTGTGGTGAGGTCACTGCTGCTGATCCCTCTGTAAAAATGAACAAGGGAAGAGAGTGAGATGAAGAAACTTAGACTCAAAGAGCTGTCCATTACTGCTGTCTGAGTGCAGGAAATGAGGAAGAAACCAAAAAAGGAGGTATTTACAACATGAGCTTCATCCCCTCATAGGCTAATTGGCGCCACTACATAGATGAAGGAGATTTCAATTCAATTAAACACAGTGTCCCCAAGGCCTTTCAGTGCGAGCTTAACCTACAGATATTAACCTCTCACTTTCCCTCCTCAGTTACTTTTCAATAGCTGTGTTTTGGTCTTGAAATATTGATCAAAGGTTTTGAGCCACATTATCATTGAAAAACACAAATTAGTGTATCCATTTAATTAAAATCTTAAGTTTTTATGTTGCAGTCATAATTTTGATGATCTGGAATAGACCATTTCATAATGATATATGTTGGTTTGGGAAGTGCCATCATTGTTCCTGGAACGGTTCAGGTTAGTAGTCAAACAACAGCAGGGACTTCTTCATATAGTGACTCACAGGAGTAACATTAATACAGAGCCCCGCACATAAGATATGCCTGAGAAAAACTGATTTAAATTAAGAATTTGCTCTCACAAGTTAATAATTTGAATTCAAAGGTTGTACAAACAAATTCTTATTTCATGGCCATGATATCTTGTGATATCCTTCAGTGGTTAGATTCTCCCCGAATGCCTGAAATGGATGCACAAATTGTCACACTGAAAGGGATAACAGCTTCATCAATAGTATTAATAACAAGAATTAATAAATATTCCTACACTTTCATTGCTGATCTTGTGTAGACAGTGTCTACAAGATAATATTAAACAATTTGATAAGTCACTTTGTTAATGTTTAATTTGTGGTCTTTGAGAAAAAAATATTTGTGTACACAGTGCAGGTGTTTTGGTTCAAAAACTTTTTTTGTTATGCTGGACGAGGACTATGATAGGCTTTCCTACCTGCCTGTCAATGTAAATATTTGCATACCTCTGCAAACCCTGTTTTCGCAGACATGCTATGTCATAACTGCATTCCATTATTCTGTTGCAGACTAAGCGAGAAAAGAAGCCGTTATTATTGTAATATTAGGTTTAGGGTTAGGGTTAATACATCATACAGCCGTATAAGGTGAGAAGAACAGCGATCTGATGACTTTGATGATATTATGCAGTGTGTCTTTGGCAATACTAGTTATTGGATGACAAATCAATCAGTCAGCCTTTGTGACCTAATTGAAACTCATGACTCATGTATTTAGACTACTGCTGTATTTTTTCTGACTAAATTGTGAAAAAAAAACAATTCTGAAAGGAAATTCTGTTTTGTCTTATATGGAAAAAAAACAGAATCTGAGTAGATATGCAAACAAATTTTAAGAATGATTCTGTTTGCTGAATGATTGGTTGCTACCTACTGATTTAGTGATGTAACCCAGTGTTTCCCAACCCTGTACCTGAAGGCACATCAACAGCACACATTTTTGATTTGCTTTTCTGACCCGAATATGCACATTTCCCTAATATACAGGGCAGATCTTGGGGTCTCTAGTAATGAGCTGATGAGTTGAATAAAATGTTTTTGATTAGGAAGAGTTTGGATATGTGTACTTCAGGAACAGGGTTGGGAAACATTGCTTTAACCTACAGAAAGATTGAGTTTAAATCAAGTCTATTACTTTTCTCCACAAGAACATGAACACACTCCTTCTGTCTTTGATGCTGTTTTCCATCTCAACATATCTCCATAATTATGTCTTTCCATTTTAATCTTTCACTCTCTCTCACTACATCTGTTTCAGCCTTTCTCTCTCCGTTTCTTACGGCCTGTCTTTGACACTCATTCTCACCCCTTTGCTCAATCTAAATGGGCAGCTTTGTGGGATAATTGGTGCCGTTTGGTCACCTTGAAACTCCTGTGGTGTCACATTGAGGCTTAATTCATGACTACCCCTCAACACCCCCTCTGCTCCTTTCCATTTTGCCTTTTTCTTCAAAGACACCCCCCATCATCCCACCCTGCTGGTCTGCAACTCTTCATCTCCTGCAGTGTCCAAACCAAAACCGTGTTGGACAAAAATAGGTTTTCTCTGCTTCTCTGGCTTACATCACTGAACTATAAACATGAAATGCTTTGGTCATTTAAGAACCAAATCCCTGCAAACCCAATGCTGATTATTTCAGCTTTTAAAACTCATATATCAGACTTACATTCACTCTCCAAGGACAAACAAGAACTTTAAATGTCACTTTTATCTTTAAAATGCATGTGTGAGTCTATGGAAGAAAATAAAGAGCTCTCACACAGGAGATCTCTTCAAACCTTTCACAAAGGACAGACAATGTGGGTTTTCTTGCTCTCCCGTGTATGTTGGCATCTTTTTCTTTACATTTTGATATCTAAGATAAAATCATCACTTTTAATCTTGGAGGTAGATTTAGGCACCATAGAAGTCAGATTAATAAAGACAAACATAGGAATAAGCATAGAACTGTAAATAAAATCGTCTCAGGTTACGAATGTAACCATGGTTCCCTGAGAGGGAACGAGACACTGCGTCCTCTGAGGGGACACTATGGGGAACACCTCGTCGTGACCCGTGTCTGAAGCATACTTTGAAAAACGCCAACGTGTTGGCCGGCGACAGCCTCTGACGTCACTACCAGCGCGACTATAAATACGCGCCCGTAGGACCCGTCAATATCTTCTTCGTGAAGCTTGCGTCCGAAGCATGGCAGGGAGCTAGAGGACGCAATGTCTCGTTCCCTCTCAGGGAACCATGGTTACATTCGTAACCTGAGACGTTCCCTTTCAAGGGAACTTCGAACTGCGTCCTCTGAGGGGACACTATGGGGAACAGTATACCCACGCCGCCATGCTGAGGGGAGTGCAGACCAGAATCATGGCAAACACTAAGTACCAACTCTACCGCTTTTCTCTTCACCGGTAGTCGCCCCTGGGACGGTCTGACGGCTGCCTTATGACATTATCCCTTACGGCCAAAGGCCTAAGCTACATACCCAACTTATCCTGTAGGGCCCTGGCCCGGGGTAGAGCTAAAGGCTTGGAATCACAGAGATTCCTTTAAAGGGATACGGCTAAGAGCCTGGCACTTTCCTCTACCAAGTCTTTGCCTGTCACACAGGGGCTACTGCTAGCTTTCGCAAAAACCTGCCGAAAGGGCTGTCCCCACAGCACTCTAGTAGCGGCGCCCTGTTCTAGATAGGTATCCGAGGATACCTAGGTGGAGTGGTGCCCAAGATGAACGGGGCTTAAACCAACTCAAGAAAGGGCACGAAGCAGCAGCGCGAAGCCCTTACCATCTAGGGATTTTAGAAAGAACGCAGAGACTAGCGTGCGAACTTACCACAATGTGGATTTTAGAAAGTGCGCAAAGACTCCCGTGCACACTTACCATAACATGGATTTAAAATACTGTTCTAAGGAGGGGTTCTCGTGGGACTCTGTCAGAGCAGCTCGTAGAAGAATGGCCCGGGAGCAGAGCAATTGGAGGCCCCAGCCCCTGCCTCAGCAGGATGCCTGCTCTCACAGAGCATCTCAAACAGTATGTGGTACTGGAGCGCTCTGAAGAACCGGGAATCAGTCTCCCAAGAGAGGAAGACTCCGAGCTCCGAGCAGCATGCTCATAGGTGACCCTTTCAGAAAAGGGGAGCGCTGCTGAACTACCCGAGAATTGCCCACACAGCCCCCCCCAAGTTGAGGGGGCTTGGGGGTGTACAATAAGTACACACCGGTTGGATGAAGCCCAAGGAACACCGGGGGCGAATCATCCCGAGAAAGGGAACGAAGCGGAGCGCGTAACCCTTACCATACAGGATTTTAGAAAGGGCGCAGAGTCTTTTCGTGCACACTTACCACCTTACGTGGATTTCAGAAAGTGCGCAGAGTCTTGCGTGCACACTTACCACTTTACGTGGATTTCAGACAGTGCGCAAAGCGTTAACGTGCACACTGACCACCATGTGGATTTGAGAAAGTACACAGGCAAGCGTGTGTACTGAAAGGTTACCTGACAACCACAGTATGTGGGAGCTCACATTCAGAGAGGCCTGTGAAGCCTGCTACCTGATAACCACAATATGTGGGAGTTCACCTACAGAGAGGCCTAGAGAGGCCTACTATCTGTTACCAGATAACCACCTCAGTGGAAACTGAAAGCAATATGGAACTCAACTCCAGGGAGGCCTGGTGAGGCCTACTACCTGACAACCACAAATTGCGGGAGCTCGCTTTTTAGGAAACGCACAGTATGTGGGAGGTAAATCTCCAGGTAGGCCTGGTGAGGCCTACTACCTGGCAACCACAGTATGTGGGAGCTCACCATCAGGGAGGCCTGATGAAGCCTACCACCTGACAGCCACAATATGTGGGAGTCCACCCAGCCCCTCATGTTAAGGGAAGCGATGCTTGAGGTGTATAACAAATACACGCTGGTTGGATGAAGCCCAAGGAACACCGGGGCGAATCATCCCAAGAAAGGGAACGAAGCGGAGCGCGTAACCCTTACCATACAGGATTTTAGAAAGTGTGCAGAGTCTTGCGTGCACACTTACCACTTTACGTGGATTTCAAAAAGTGCGCAGAGTCTTGTGTGCACACTTACCACTTTACGTGGATTTCAGACAGTGCGCAAAGCGTTAACGTGCACACTGACCACCATGTGGATTTGAGAAAGTACACAGGCAAGCGTGTGTACTGAAAGGTTACCTGACAACCACAGTATGTGGGAGCTCACATTCAGAGAGGCCTGTGAAGCCTGCTACCTGATAACCACAATATGTGGGAGTTCACCTACAGAGAGGCCTACTATCTGTTACCAGATAACCACCTCAGTGGAAACTGAAAGCAATATGGAACTCAACTCCAGGGAGGCCTGGTGAGGCCTACTACCTGACAACCACAAATCGCGGGAGTTCGCCTTTTAGGAAACGCACAGTATGTGGGAGCTAAATCTCCAGGGAGGCCTGGTGAGGCCTACTACCTGGCAACCACAGCATGTGGGAGCTCGTATTCAGAGAGACCTGATGAAGCCTACTATCTGAAAACCACAATGTGCTATTTAGTGGAACGCACAATATGTGGGAGCTAAATCTCCAGGGAGGCCTGGTGAGGCCTACTACCTGGCAACCACAGTATGTGGGAGCTCGTCTTCAGAGAGACCTGATGAAGCCTACTATCTGAAAACCACAATGTGCTATTCCGTAGAAACGCATAGTATGTGGGAGCTAAATCTCCAGGGAGGCCTGGTGAGGCCTACTACCTGGCAACCACAGTATGTGGGAGCTCGTCTTCAGAGAGACTTGGTGAAGCCTACTATCTGAAAAAGCCACAATATGCTATTCCGTGGAAACGCATAGTATGTGGGAGCTAAATCTCCAGGGAGGCCTGGTGAGGCCTACTACCTGGCGACCACCGAACGTGGGAGCTCACCTTCAGAGAGACCTGGTGAAGCCTACTATCTGAAAACCACAATATGCTATTTAGTGGAGACGCACAGTATGTGGGAGCTCACCATCAGGGAGGCCTGATGAAGCCTACCACCTGATAACCACAGTATGTGGGAGTCCACCCAGCCCCTCATGTTAAGGGAAGCGATGCTTGAGGTGTATAACAAATACACACTGGTTGAATGAAGCCCATGGAACCCAGGGCTAATCATCACAAGAAAGGGAACGAAGCGAAGCGCGTAACCCCTACCGTACAGGATTTTAGAAAGTGCGCAAAGTCATGCGTGCACACTTACCACTTTACGTGGATTTCAGACAGTGCGCAAAGCGTCAACGTGCACACTGACCACTATGTGGTTTTGAGAAAGTACACAGGCAAGCGTGTGTACAGAGAGGTTCCCAAGCATCGCAGAGGCGCTGAATCGTACGGGAGCGGTGAGCTCCAACCCTCTTTTCTAGGCGAGGGGAGCATCACCTGAGGCAGTAAATACAGAGCTTCTTGCCGCAACCACCACCTCCCCGGATGCGCCAAGCGGCCAGGCGGCCCCCTCAGGGTGACCTGGCCGGACATCTATGGAATTCCCTGCAGTGCTGTGCCAATTCTTTGGCCACCTAGCTACTGTAAAGGAAACTCACAGAGATTGTTAGTAGACATATAACCACCAGCAACATAACGTCCATAAACAGGTAGAGCAAGGGTTACGTACTCACCCACCCTCCTGTACTGGAGTCCCGCTGCGGGGCGCCCCCTTCTGGTCCGGACCGTCAGTAAGGCGGTTGCTATGAACATAGAACCAACCAAAACATCATAGGTCCAGAAGGAGACTGTTATGTGAGAGACCGTCCACCTAACCTCGATCAGGTGGAAAGCTGGTGGCTACAGGGGAATTAGGCAGGGGAGGACAAAAAACAGAGGTTAAAAACAGAGGTTAAAAACATCCGGAGCTACTAGGTCATCCTACCGCTCTGACCCGGGCGAGGACGCTGCCTCGTCCGAATCACGTCCCTCAGACCCTGCTTACCATTCCGTGACCCGCGGTTCCTCTTGCCCCTGCCCTTAGGCGGGGGAGGAGCGCGAGCCGCAACACTAGCCTTCTGCGCCCCTCTACGACCCTCAGATCGAGATGGGCCAGGACCCCTGAGTTGCTCGGGCTCGGACCTGGACCTTCGTGGAATGAAGGATTTAAAGGCCGCTGAGCGCGCCCTTGCCTCCCTGAACTTCCCGACCACCATCTCGACGGAGGTACCAAAAAGCTCAGAAGGCGAGACCGGAGCATCGAGAAGAAACCCCCTTTCTTCCTTCCCGATGTCAGCCAGGTTCACCCACAGATGTCTCTCCGTCACCACCATGGCCGCCATAGACCTGCCCATGGCGGAGGCGGCCTGCTTGGTAGCTCGGAGAGAGAGGTCTGTGGTGCGGCGCAGCTCGGCTACCTGGTCAGGTGAAAGGCCCTCACCTGTATCCAGGTCCTTCAGCAGGTCAGCCTGGTAGGCCTGGAGCACCGCCATCGTGTGCAGTGAAGCCACAGCCTTACCAGCTGCCGCGTATGACCTGCCATTTAAGCGGGATGTATCTTGGAGGGGCTTAGATGGCAAAGCGGGAGATTTAAGAGAGGACGTTTGCCCCACAGAGAGATAGCAAGCCAGCGTCTCTTCTACAGGAGGCATCCTCTCATAGCCGTTCTCATGCAAGCCCTCGATATTAGCATAGCTCGTATGCTGAAACCGGTGGATGCGAGAGGAAAACGGCCTCTTCCATTCCTTTTCGACTTCTGCATGTAAGTCAGGCAAGAATGGAAGGCTCACCTGGGCTGGAGGGCTATGGTCAGACAAGTACCACTCAGCAAGGCGACCTCGTGGCGCCACCTTGCTGGCACGCTTCCATGGCAAATCTAATTTTGCCGTGGCGCGATCCATAACCTCTAACAGCTCCTCATACGCGGGACAGGAGGATCGAGAAGGCTCAGCCTCAGCTTCTTCACCACTCTCAGACATCTCCTGCTCTTCCTGGTTAGAACCCAGCAGAGCACTAACTTCAGTGTCAGAATGGGTTAATGATACCACATCTGCCTGCCGAAGTTCGCTCTCGTTCGCCGCCGGAGGGTGTGAAAAGGAAGGTCCCTCTCTACACTCCTCAGCGAGATCCATTTGTGATCCCCACGAGCTCATTCTCCTCCGTGCCTCGGCAACGGCAGGACCTGAGCCGCGGGATCCAGATGGCTGTCCCTCTTTCCTCGAAAAGAGAGACAAACGAGAGTGGAGCTTTCTCAGAGAAAAACGCTCGCAGTGCACGCAGACCGCCCCCTCAAGGACATCGCGCGCGTGCTCTTCGCCCAAACAAGAGACGCAAAGAGTGTGTGTGTCATCGGGTGTCAGATAACGCTGACACGGATGCACACACTGTCTAAACGCCTTGCTAGTGGAAGCCATGATGAAAACAGTAATAGATCGCTCTTACCGTCTTGGTCGTTTCTCAGATGCACGCTTCAAACAAAACAGCCAACTGAAGACGAAGAAGATATTGACGGGTCCTACGGGCGCGAATTTATAGTCGCGCTGGTAGTGACGTCAGAAGCTGTCGCCGGCCAACACGTTGGCGTTTTTCAAAGTATGCTTCAGACACGGGTCACGACGAGGTGTTCCCCATAGTGTCCCCTCAGAGGACGCAGTTCGAAGTTCCCTTGAAAGGGAACTGATTTGTAGTGTGTGCAGTTCCATAAAACTGGAAGACTTTCCAAATGTATAAGCAGTAAGGGGTGTAATGGTACATGTATTTGTCCTGAACAGTCACAATACAAACATCACGGTTCTGTTCATGCAGTAAGAAGACGAATAAAGTCAGTAATAGGTGATCAATTCAGAAGCAAACGGTAATGCAATGTTAACCATTACAACAGGAAAAAGCAGATGAAAAGACGGTCTAACGTTACACACCAACCCAAAACAAGAATGAGTTTAGATGGCACATAAAAGCTTGAAGAACTGCCTGCTTGTTTTAAATCAGCAGTGTGAGAAAGTTTCAGGTTCTAGAGATGCACTGGTCAACCAGCTATAATTCTGAAAAAAAAAAAAAAAAAAAGTTTTATTTTGGCTGATCTCTGATCACACGAACTGAATTGCATTCATTTTACCAAAATGTAATTTTGGGTGAAGTTTTTTCCAAGCTCACTGTTTGCAATGCTTGAAATATAGGAAGACAAATATGTGGGAGTTTATATAAATGTATATCTTCAGAAATGCTTCGATGACATTTTCTTTTGCTCTTATATCCATATAATGCATAGTAAAAGTAGTGTTATAAAAGCAGCTGCTTTGTTTATTGCGTTCACATATATGAAGTCAGACCATTCTGTTTTTGCTTTAAATCTTGAAATAATTTTTCTTGAAATTAAATCTGGACACATTTACTGTTATACCGATCTCGTATCGAACCGTGACCCCAAAACCGAGGTACGTACTGAACCGTGACTTCTGTGTGCCATTGAGCCCTGTCTCATGAAAATGCGTATAAATAGTAGGCCAATTAAAAATGAAAACTTGTGTTATTGATATGCAAAAATGGACTTTATGGCGTGCATATGATATGCATGTGTTTGGCGTGAATATAATACGCAGTTTTCGTGTGTATATCACACAAAGTTTGTTGCCGTGGATATGATACGCAGGTTTTGCAAACATATTACATGCATCTACCCCACAACCCAAAACCTAACCATCGCATAGCATATGCACGACAAAGTTCATTTTTGTGTATCAATACCACAACTTTTAGTTTTAATTTGGCGTACTATTTATACGCACATTCATGGGATCGGGTTAGTGCCGTTTTGCCCCCTAAATAAGCAGTAGGATTTTTTAGAAAGGAAAATTTAAGACCGAAAATAGAATTATTAAGACGAATCAATATATTCTGAATAATTTAGTGCCATTATGTATATAATATGTAATCACGTAATCTATAAAAAAAAGTAACTGTAATCTGTTTATGCACACTTTGAAATGTAATATAATCTAAGTACTTAGATGGGTTGTTGTTAACACTTTGTGATAACAACACCAAGATCACTGGTTCAATTCCAAGATAATGCTTGTTCTGATAAAACAGTATAGCTTGAAAAGCTGAAGTAAAATATATCTTTTGACAAAGGCATCTGTCCAAATGCATAGATGTAAATGTTATCGCAAAACAAACCAGTTTGAAGTAAGCATGACATATTGATTTGGGCTCCAATTGTTATGTGAGAAAGAGACCTGGAGCCACTAAACATTTTAGCCTTAAATCTCCCTGTGTCATTGACCTGATAAACAATATAACTAATTTAAAAAATCTGACAAAGCGTTTCCATTGCCAGTCATATTAAAAAACATTAGAAGGAGAAATATTAAGATGAATTCAGATCAGCAAAATGTTTGCTTTGGATGGATTTCAATAGCAACATGAGGTTTGAGTCATAGTGTGTCCAAAGATCAGATGTTATCTAAGCTCTTTTCTATAATAATAATAATAATAATGATAATAATAATAATGTAATCTCCCTTTGGTTCTTTACAAAATGTATCATTCTCATCCATCAGGCTTGGGTCACCCACAAGCAGCATTGCTCAACATGAATCATAAACTCCAGGCTACACTTTTAACTTGTCTTGATGTTTTGTCTTGGTTATCTTTTTACTCTTCTCTCACGGCAATCATGATGTTGCTCATTGTTATTCAAGCTGAAAACCAGTAAGATGAGTGTGACCTGTTTATGATTGTCTCACTGCATGTCGATATGCTAGAATGTTTCTATTTTTATTTTTATTTTTTTGGAATGGATGGTTGTTATGTTTAAAACCATACAAGAATAGCAAAGTTTAAAACTTGTTTTAGCAAAATTATTGAATAAGTTGAGTAAGTGAACTTGTGCAGCTTTGTAAACATCAATTTTAGGTGTTCAAGGTTAGTATACTTATACATCCCCAGAGTTTAACCTCTGAATAGAGTTTGGTGTGATGCTGAACTGTTTTGAATTTAACGTGGACCTGTGTGCAGCTGCACAGGGCACCTGGCTCATGTAAAGTTAAATTGAAACAAACAGGCTTATCATGTGGCGGTCCTAGCTTCAAAACTGAAACCTGGTAATAAGCCTAAATGCTAACTTGCTAATAGCTAATTACCAATCCATTTAACTGTCAGGGTTAAGCTCAGAGTTAAGATCTGAGGTTTGAAAAGAAACCTCCCAAATGAACAGACTGGGATTTCATATAACCAGAGGAGCATGGAGTTTTTTAATGGAGTAGGAGAATACCTCCTGGAAAGAGAGTAGCCATAGTAAAATACAGATTTGAAAAGAGGAAAATGCATAAAGACAATACATTTTTACTCTTTAAACGATAAAAGGTTCTGCCCGCACAAAACTCATCACCATGATGTTGTGGGTGGTTGGCTAGAAGGTACTAAATGTTTGCTAAGGGGTTATTTTGAGAATTTTTATTTTTATTTTTTTAGTAGTGCTGGTTAATAAATTGATGACATGCAATCCTAAAGTGAGTACTTGTAGTTGGATTATATATTACATTTTAAAGTATTTACAGTATTCACCCTAATTCTTTTCTCTCTCTCTCAAAAAAAAAAAAATCCTACTGATTATATACATTTGGAAAATCTTCCAGTTTTCCAAGTCAGGTGACTGTAACAGAAAATGGAAAGGCCACACAATTAGTTTAATATGACATTTTTATGATTTGCTTATTAGCTTATCAGCACTTCACACTTTTTGCTGTTGATAAAATTTTTTTAAGTATTTTCTTACAAATTAGGTTAAAATAATATAAAAGTAATCAAAAAATACTCAAATTCCATTATGTAATTTGTAATCAGTAGTGGACTACAATTTGTAAGTAATCTACCTGGCACTGTTTTATTTATGTTGCTTTAGTTGCTACTTTGTTTTTGGTGGCTAACTTTGCGGTTACTAAGGTGTTCTAAGTGTTTTTTTTTTTTGCACGCTAGTATTTTTCAGTTGGCTTTCTATGTTAGGGATTTACTTTGGGTTCCTAGGTTGTTTTTAGTGTTTTTTTTTAGGTTAGAAGGTTTAGAAGGCCAAGTCTAAGGGTCCACGCCAAACTTCCTGGTCTTTTGAAATGACTACTTCGATGAGATTTCTTTACCTTTTTTTATTGTCCACCAGGTCCTGTTGATCCTATTACACAGAAAAATAATTTTGGTATCATTTACGTCAGTGACACAAAAAATACTTAGTATTTAAAGAATTTTCAGATTTCTAAACTGCCCAACATTGTTTTCAATAAAATAAATAAATAAATGGCTGTTCATTTACACAACAAAATCGTTTTGGGAGGCTGAAAATGCTAACTTTTTAAAATGGGTTTCAAAGTGCAAGTTTTTGAAAACTATACTGTTATTGTCTCTGCGTAAAAAATGAATATGCAAATTTGTGAAAACTGTGACATCATATGTAAGTGTTTTGTGTGTACAGTGTTTAGGAGTGCATATGTGCACAGGCTTGTAATGTTTTTTTTTTTTTTTTTCAAAATGGCATCGCCGACTACTGGCCTGGAATACGTAATACAGTTGTTTTAGTTTTTTTCTGTTTTTAATACAGTTCTTGTTGAGTAAATGTACCCTAACAAAGAAAATATAAGGGAAAATGAACACGCGTGAATGAGAACCCAGTGGTCTTCCCTCTTTCCCTTTTCTTAATGCAACGGAGGCCTTATTGATAAAAGTGAGACAGATACAGATCCCTCTATCTCTGTAGTAGATGAGACAGGGCCGTCTCATATAGCTGGCCATGATGCTGTGATAGAAAGACTCTTTCTGATGTAAACCATGTATAAACTGTTTTCAAAGGGATTGCATAAGGAATGCCACAGTAGTCATCAGCATCGTAGGACACTTCAGACATAATGTACTAGCTTTGCTCACCAAGGCCATTGCCTCTCTCCTCTATCTACCCATCTATCCTTCCCACAATCCATCTTTATCTGTCCTACCATTCATTTGTCTCTTCAAACGAGAGCACAGTCTCAGGGTTTCTGCTGGTTGATCCTTGTGTTTGATTTATAACTGATTTATAACTGCTCAGTTGCTGAGATGTTCTCAGAAAGCCATATTCCATTAGTCCATAGATTTTCTTCAGTCTTCCCATCTGATAGGTGTTTAAATGGAACACTTACACAAATCTTCTTTCTTACTGGTTTATCAGTTAAAAATCCACTAAAAAGTGCACAGAAAAAAAACGTTTTTGTACACTTCGACTTGGGAAATGACTTTACACTATGTTGTTTTCTAATTACAAACCTTATAAACTTAGCATATTAATATGATTTCTGAAGGATCATGTGACACTGAAGGCTGGAATAATGATGCTGAAAATACAACTTTGCCATCACAAGAATAAGTTACACTTTAACATATATTCACATAAAAAAGCAAATACATGTAAGATTGTAATAATATTTGATGTGGTCTGATAACTCAGAATTACGTGGCAAACACAACCTGCCTACACTTTTAAAACAAACAATTGTACGTTACACATTTTTATTGAATACACTGAGTAATAATTCAGAGTGCAGGGTGAAGTAAGTTAACGGTTGAATTGAACTTGTAGATCATCCAAACTTTTCCTGTTGCTGCTCATAACACGTCTAACCAATTTTGGACCATCATTTTCCACAAATCAGTTTATTTCTGGGATGTCTTGATAATACAGTTCCTGGAGAGCCACAGTCCAGCAGAGTTCAGCTCTTATTAAACACACCAGATCCAGCTAATCTTCAGGATTACATGAAAACTTTCAAAACTACAGGAAAAATTAGAACTGCAAGTTTTTTTCCCTCAGAATTGTGTTTATATATTGCCATTATTCCTATTAATTTTTTTTTAGTTTACATCTTGCATTTCTTTTTAACTTGCAACTGGGAGTTTATATCACACAATTTTGTCAGAATTCAGTAGCAAAAATGGGACTTACATAGTTTTGACTGTTTTGATGAATGAGATGCAAAAAATATGAGGCTATGCTAAGACTAGTTGTAATTGTTGGTTACTGCATATATTAAAAACAAATAAAAATTAAGTTTAATTGATGTCTGCACTGCTGTAATATCCCTTTCAAAGCATCTGACTAATACTGTAGCTGTATTGGCATTATATTATTGTATATCATTTTTATTACAACTCAAGGTTCGTCACTTTATCTACCTGCTTAGATAGAGGTCATAAACACAATGCACCTCTATCATTAAACAAGCAGAACAAATATCTGTGTAAATCGTCTCTTATGTCATTTGCTGCACACAGTTGAATGAAGCGGTTTACCCAAAAATGGTATTACACAGATTTGTTCTACTCGTTTTTCACGATTGAGGCCCAGTATATTCATTGTTGTTGTTGAGTAGCTTTGGTGAGACAGTGCCAAGATCAAAATGCAAATGCAGATGTGTGTGAGTTTTATTACCATCACTACAGTCTCTGACACCCAAACCCAGCCAACAAAAACTCACTCTAAATATTTGGAAAGCAAAATGCAGTTGTTAGTAATATGTGAGAAGAATACTAAAGCTTCAATCTGTATACAGTAAATCAGCACCTGACTAAACATGGCCTTGGTCAGCTATGTGTGGGATTGTGGGTAATAATGTCGGTTTGTGTGGTTAATGCCGTATTTGGTTTTGTGTGTGAGTGAAATTCAAAAACATGTGAAAACTTTTTAATTTCAATACATCTGTCAAGCTCAGAGCACATGGTTTTAATTATTACCACATATCTGCATTGTTGCTGTGAATGTGAGTGTGTTCACTGTATGTGTGTGTCAAATAGTTTGTTTATAACTTTTATTATTTCATTAGATTTTGAGTGTGAAATAATATACTATCCATGTGTGTATGTGTGCGCGTGTCTGCTCAGGATGTTAGTCCCTTCGCCCGCACGTGTTCATTTCATAATGGGACCATTGAGCCCCTCTGTGCATCTCACCTCACACTTTCCTCTGACACCTGCAACACCCTGCAAATTGGCAGGCGAGACCGATTTAATAAACTGCAGCAGGAGGACAGTGTAAATCACTCCCTCATGGCACTAACACCACCATATTACACCCCCAGAGCGCAGAGGGCAGCCCCTCTCGTCCATGACTCATCTAATCACTTCACCAGAAACCCAAACGCTTGCTACCAATGCTTCAGCACTGGGGAGCTTTCAAAGCAAACACGCACAGTGGTCCCAGCTAGAATTTGGATTAATCACAAATGTCTGAAAATCATTAGATTGGATAACAAAATAGCAAACCAAGTAGCATGTTTTTTGTTATATTTAAACGATACTGACCTGCAAAGTCATTATTTTGCAATGACTAGGTGGCTGTATATAAAGCATTGAATTATATTTATGTGTTTACGGAAGCAATATTGTGTCATCATAACTCAATATTCATAATTCTATTCTTAATTTATATGCATGTCTGCACTATGTCTGAAGCTCCTGTCACCAAGACAAGTTCCTTGTGTGATAAAGGACTTGGCAATAAAGCTCTTTCTGATTCTGATCCAAGGGTTGTCACTGTTTGACATTGTCCTTGCAAATGCCACTGTTTTTTGCTGATGTGTTATAAATGTTCGCAATAACCTAATAATAAAAGTTGGCATCAGCTATAAGTTGTTGAAGAGGTTTCTACACATGTATATGAAAGACATGAATGGGACATCCGTTTTGTAGAATGAGCTGTGTCTTTTTGTGCCTGTGAGAACAAAGTCCCTCTCAGGTTTCAGTTTATTATTATTATTTATATACTCCTGCTCTGAGTGGTCCGGTGTCAGTGGGGTCATGAGTGTGTGGTGTTCTTGATTTCAGAAATACTGTAGACCCTGTGTGTGTGTTTATTTGAACCATGTGCTAGTGATTTCAGTGTGTATTCAACTAGGAGAGGATCAAATGCTTTTGTTGTCTGTCACTGCAAAAAAAAAAGCTTTTCAAGCTTAGATTTTTTTTGTCTTGTATCCAGCCAAAATAGCAAAACATTCTTTTAGTAAAAAAGTAAAAATTGTCTTGTTTCAGAAAAAAAAAAATCTAAATTATTTTTTTTTGATTGCTAAACGACGGTGGGCACAACTGGAGTCACATGTGCAAAACTCTAACTACAGTCTGCACAGCAACAGTTCATGTGGACCAAACTCTAGTTCGTTTTTCATTGCTTGAACACGGATTTTAAAACTCTACACACTTATCCCACGACTTTAACCACAACCTGCACAACACTGTGAATTTACAGCACTTTGTTCAAATGCTTACTGTAACGACTGGGTGAAGGAGTGGCAGGAAGCAAGTGTGAGATTAATGAGATTTAATGAAGACAATGAGACAATACAAAACTGAGACACAAATAACGCTGGGAGGAATGCACAGTCCAAGATTGTGGTGAGGATTGACGAATCCGGAAGGCGGCGGTGAGTTGGCAGCAGGAGAGGGTGACACAGGAACTGCGGGGAAGTGAGCCGAAGGTAAGTGGTGTTGCTTGGTGGTGGGTTGCGTAGAGTGGACGGGGTTCCGGGGAGACACGGACATCCAACGCAGAAACACACAAGAAAGCAAGGCATAGGTTACAAACATGAAACAATGCTCTCACGAATACAAGACGCTAGACAAGCCAATATATAGGGATGAGTAATGAGTGACAGCTTTTGCTGATGACAATTAACGGAGACGCCCACAAACTGTTGTGGGCTGACGCTGACGCGTAACACACAGACTTCACCCACAAAGTGCAAAACCCAGAGATCACGGTTTACCAACTGTGACAGTACCGCCACCCCTATAAGAACGCCTCCTGAAGGGCCTGATTATAATCATCAATAAGGGAGTGATCCAGTATGTCCCTAGCAGGTACCCAACTCCTCTCATCCGGACCGTAACCTTCCCAGTCCACCAAGTACTGGAATCGTCGTCCCCTCCGTCTCGAGTCCAGAATACAGTTAACCGAATAGGTCGGTTCCCCATCTATGAGACGCGGCAGGGGAACCGGGGCAGGCGGATTAATACGTGAATAAAACACGGGTTTAATTTTGGACACATGGAAGGCGGGATGTATCCTCCTGTACACTGGAGGTAGTTTGAGGCAGACTGTCACCGGACTAATGATCTTGGTGATCGTAAACGGGCCAATGAATTTGGGAGCTAATTTGTTAGAAACGGAACAGAGAGGAATATTGTTCGTAGAAGCCACACCTTTTGACCCACGACGTAAACGGGAGGCTTTGACCGGTGGTGATCGGCCTTGGCCTTAGTGCGCTCCCTCATCCGGAGCAGAGTCTCACGGGCTCTGGTCCAGGTGCGGTGGCACCTCTGGACAAATGCGTGAGCGGAGGGGACCGCGACTTCAGATTCCAGACTAGGAAAAGCTGGTGGCTGGTAACCTAAGCTGTACTGAAATGGAGAGAGGCCCGTGCCTGACACTGGTAACGAATTGTGAGCGTACTCCACCATAGAGAGTTGTTGGCTCCAGGAAGAAGGATTCTTGGAGACCAAACATCGCAACGTTCTCTCTAAATCTTGACCGTCATGCCATTAGAGGGCGGTAACAAAATCTAGTGCGATATGTGACCAGGGTCTCGAAGGGACAGACAGCGGTTGAAGAAGCCTATCAGGAGGCCGGTTGGACGACTTACCACTGGCGCAAACTGAGCAAGCCAAAACAAAATCGTGGACGTCATGAGCCATAAGTGGCAACCAGAATCGTTGTTTAACTAACCCCTTGGTTCGGTTTATCCCTGGATGACAAGCAACGTTAGAGCAGTGACCCCACTGAATAACTTCGGACCGTAACTCTTCCGGCACAAATAAACGATTCGGTGGGCAACCGGGCGGAGGCGTTACCCCTTCTAAGGTCGTCTTGACCTTCGATTCGACCTCCCATACGAGTGCTGAGACGACTATTTTCTCGGGTAAAATACACTCGGGAGTCACCGGGCGGGCGGAGGGATCAAAAAGACGTGACAAAGAATCGGGTTTGACATTTTTGTAACCCGGGCGGTACGACAGAGTAAAATCAAAACGACCGAGAAAAAGTGCCCACCGAGCCTGCCTGGAATTGAGTCTTTTGGCAGTTCTAATGTACTCTAAATTCTTGTGATTGGTCCAAATAATGAAAGGTACCCCTGAACCTTCCAACCAGTGACGCTAATTTGACGGCCAACAATTCTCTGTTACCAATGTCATAATTGCGTTCAGCAGGAGATAACCGATGAGAGAAAAACGCACAGGGATGCATCTTATCGTCCACATGGCAGCACGTTGGGAAAGAACTGCTCCTACCCCCACCTCTGATGTATCGACCTCCACCACGAACTGCCATGTGGGATCAGGGGCTACAAGGATGGGAGCCGAAACGAAGCGGCTCTTGAGGTTGGTAAATGCCGTTTCGGCTGCATCCGACCACCTGAACAGAGTACTGGGGGAGGTCAAGGCCTTCAGAGGTGACACTAGTTGGCTGAAATTACGAATGAAACGTCGATAGAAATTGGCGAACCCCAGAAACTGCTGTAGGGCTTTACAGGAATCTGGAGATGGCCAATCCATCACAGCCTTAACTTTGTCAGGATCCATACGTATTCCCTCGGACGAGACGATATACCCTAGGAAGGGAACAGACTGTGCATGAAATACGCATTTCTCCGCCTTGACAAAAAGCCCATTCTCGAGTAATCTCTGGAGCACCTGTCTGACGCGTTGAACATGTTCCTGGAGAGATGAAGAAAAAATCTGTATGTCATCCAGGTAAACATATATAAACTGATCTACCATGTCTCTCAACACGTCATTAACGAGTGCTTGGAAAACCCCTGGCGAGTTAGAGAGCCCGAACGGCATCAACAAATATTCAAAGAGCCCTCTAGGGGTGTTAAAGGCGGTTTTCCATTCATCCCGCTTCCTGATGTGGACCAACTGATAAGCGTTACATAGATCCAAATTTGTGAATACGGATGCTCCCTGTAACCTCTCGAAAGCTGAAGACATCAACGGTAACGGATAGGTTTTCTTTATTGTGATGTTGTTCAGTTCTTGGTAGTCAATACAAGGTCGCAGAGAACCATCCTTTTTACCCACAAAAAAGAATGGAGAAGAGGAAGGGTGGATGAACCTCGATGCCAAGGAATCAGAAATGTATTTCTCCATGGCCTCCCTCTCCGGAATAGAAAGAGAGTAAAGTTTGCCTTTAGGCGGAGACTTACCTGGCACTAAATCTATAGCACAAGTCGTAGGGGCAATGCGGTGGAAGAGAAGCAGCACGGGACTTACCGAACACCTCCTTCAGGTCCAAGTACTCTGCGGGCACGTTTGATAACACCATGGTCTCTTTCTGAAAGACAGAAACAGGCACAACAGGACAAGCAGAAACCAGACAAGACTCATGACAACTTTCACTCCACAAGGTGACAGTGTTGGAACCCCAATCCACTCGTGGATTATGTTTGATTAACCAGGGGTGACCTAAAACAATGGGAGCTACAGGGGAGTCCATGAGGTAAAAGGATATGGTTTCACTGTGGTTGCCTAAGGTGAGCAGAATGATGGGTTCAGTGTAGTGGGTGACGTGTGGCAGTTCCTGGCCATTGAGTGCGGTGACATGGATGCGATGAGACACAGGAAGGACAGGAAGGTTCAAGTGAAGTGCAAGGAGAGAGTCAATGAAATTACCTTTGGCCCCAGAGTCCAGAAGGGCGTGACAATCGTGAGTCTGGGTCTCCTACCGCAGTTTCACCGGAAGGAGAGTCGATGATGTGGTTGAGGACTTCCCGGCGGAGATCCCAGCCGATAGTAGCCTCAAACTTACTACCGGGCTGGCTCTTTTACCGGGCATGAATGGATGGAATGCTCCGAGCCACCGCAATATAAACACAGTTCTTGGGACCTCCGCCACTCTCTCTCCCTCCGGAAAAGCCGAGCTCTGCCCACCTGCATGGGTTCGTGATCGTAGACGGGACCGACCATGTTCTCTCGACTCGAGCGGCCCCTTTCCAGAGAGACGTAATGGCGTGTAGGACTGACTTGTCTATCCAGGCGGTTAATCCGAGCGTCCACCCGAAGGGCCAGGTCGATTAGGCCGTTGAGCGTCGGGGGCAGCTCGATGAGGTAGATCTCCTTCTGAACACGGTCGGCCAGCTCATGCAGGAATTGATCCCGCTGCGCCGCCTCGTTCCACTGGCACGCGGCCGCCAGGGTGCAGAACTGAATGGAATAGTCTGCCACTGATGATTTACCTTGTTTTAGGTCCGTGAGCTGGTGAGCGGCCTCCCTGCCGGCCGCGGCTCGATCGAAGACCCGTTTCATCTCTTCGGAGAGGGAGTGGAATGAGGCTCAACACGGATGTTGATTCTCCCACACCGCCGTCCCCCATAAGGTGGACCTGCCAGAGATTAGGGTAAGAGCAAACGCAACCTTGGACTCCTCTGTCGCGAAGGTGCGGGGCTGCAATGCAAAATGCATGGAACATTTGTTAAGGAAAGTCTTGCAAAAGTTTGGCTCACCGGAGTAACTCTCTGGCGCCGGAAGTCGTGGCTCTGGCCGGAAGTGGTCCTGGGAGGTCTCCCGGGGGACGGGCGGCGCAGGCGGTGCGGTGGGCGCAGTGGGAGAGGTGAGTTGTTGAATCTGCTGGGTGAGCTCGGACACCTGTGTCACCAGCACTTGGATCGCGCGTCCGGTGTTCACGGTGCTCTCCTGCTGCTGATCCATGCGGTTGACGCTGTGATGAATGAATTCAGACAGTGAAGTGGTGCTCGCTGCTTCCATGGTTGGTGAGAGCGTTCTGTAACGACTGGGTGAAGGAGTGGCTGGAAGCAAGTGCGAGATTAAGGAGATTTAATGAAGACAATGAGACAATACAAAACTGAGACACAAATAACGCTGGGAGGAATGCACAGTCCAAGATGGTGGTGAGGAATGATGAATCCGGAAGGCAGAGGTGAGTTGGCAGCAGGAGAGGGTGACACAGGAACTGCTGGGAAGCGAGATGAAGGTAAGTGGTGTTGCTTGGTGGTGGGTTACATAGAGTGGACGGGGTTCCGGAGAGACATGGACATCCAACGCAGAAACACACAAGAAAGCAAGGCATAGGTTACAAACATGAAACAACGCTCTCACTAACACAAGACGCTAGACAAGCCAATATATAGGGATGAGTAATGAGTGACAGCTGTTGCTGATGACAATTAACGGAGACGCCGACAAACTAATCAGTGCTGACGCGTAACACACAGACTTCACCCACAAAGTGCAAAACCCAGAGATCACGGTTTACCAACCGTGACACTAACACACTGCTGTCAAAACTGTGAACCCCATATTCAAAACAAAATAGATTTCAAACACTGCTGATTGCAATTTCAGGATTAGCCCTGAAAATTATTTGTTCGAATTTCAGTACGTACTGTACTTTTAGTTTCTATCTTTTTTTCTCATTACTGTAATTCCGTAAATTACTACAGACTATTGAAGCAAACTGCTAATTTTAATTTACCTTAAATAATTGTTATGTTCTAAAAATGTAAATAAATCATGTGAAAGAATGTCACTCTTTTCTTTGAAGAAAATATGACTTTGTATAAAGTCACTGAAATAGTTCAAACTGTAAAGATGAAAAGTGAGCATTTTCTGTATTGGTGTTTGATGCTAGTGTTTTTCCTCTCAGTGTGTTCTGAGTGATAGTGTGTGTTATCTCAGTGAGGGTTGTGTGTAGTGTTTGGCTGCACTGAGCCTTATTTGAGCCATGCGTTAAGAGTTGTGTTGCTTGGAATGAGTTTTGCAGGTGATGTGAACTGTTTAGCTCAGGTGACTGTTGCTAGTGCAGACTGTAGTTAGAGTTTTGCACATGGAGCTCCAGTTGTTTTCACTGTCGTTTAGCAATCGAAAAAAACTGTAAGTGAGTTTTTGCACGAAATGCAAAATAATCTGCCAATGGGGTAAGCAAAATAATCTTGTTTTCTGAAATAAGATTATTTTGCTTGTTTCAAGCAAAACCTTACTTAATTGTGAGAATTTTTTTTATTTTTTAGTAGATATTTTGGCTGGAAACAAGAAAAGCATTTTTTTGCAGTGTGGTTCCTGGGACCACTCATGTCAAACGGAGCCCCGTGAGATGATTGGTTGTTGTATAAATCTATGTTGATGAAAAGGAGGAATGCCGGGCTCTGGTTGGCTGATCAGCATCCTGTGCTCTCACTGAAAAGGTCTGCTTCATTGTCATCAGACTCGGATGAGGTTATCCAGCGAACAGTCCCGCAAGGGCGGATACTCGGCCCCTTCTCATTTCATAATTGGACCTGGACCATCTGCAAATTTTATTTTGAAACTTTCCATGGGTGTGAAGTTTATGCAGGACATTTGCCTGCCGAGAGAGGTGTGGGGCTGTCCAATTTCTGATTGTCCGGAGCAGGTGCAGAATTCAGTGTTGTCTGTGTAATTGCGCAGTGTTTGTGCATAGCCTGTCTTTTCCAGAGAAATTTCACTGCATGCCTCTCTGTTTGTACGGATGCATGGTGACGGTTCTCCCAGAGGCCTATGATAGAAGCTATGAGGAATGACATGCCATGGCCAAGGTCTTCAATTGGGAATGATTTTTAGATTGACATCAAATTTTCCATGATTTTCTGCTTTTTTTTTCAGGTTTAGTTACTATGATTCAGATCTTGTCCAGCTGAGGATATTTGTTTGGTCTATAGAAACACTATAAGTTTAGTGAGCTGCTTCATATAGACAGCTGCTTTTAAAATTATAAAATACTATTAATTTGGAAACCTGTACATACATATATATGCACTCACGGTGCGGTCAAAATAAACCCTGTTTATTCTGCCTGTTTTTTGAGGGTGTCAGAATCTCGTCTGATGCCTTGCTGAAGGCTGCTGTTAGGTTTGGCCATCTGGGTTGGGTTGTATTGTTTACAGAGCAAATGACAGACTGCTGCTCTGCTGCTTGGATGGTGTTTTTATGGTGATGCATGACCAGTTCGGTTGCAGGCTGTGGCCAGTGTATCCTAAGAATTCACTGAAACAATCATTCATACATAGAACTTTCCCAGTTGCGTTTATTATCAGTTAAAGTAGCAATTAATCAATGAGGAGCATCCTGCAGTGTGTTTTTAATCCATTAGATGGCAGTAGCAGGTCATTATGGGGCATATGCATTAAATGCAGATGAACTCTTAGGCTATTTTAGAAAAGCATGCTAACTACTGTTTCTGCAATATATCAGATCAACTATAGCAGGGTTCATCAAATCTTACCCTGGAGGGCCACTGCAGAGTTTCTCTCCAACCATGATCAAACTTACCTACCTGTGATTTTCTTACGATCTTGAAGACATTAATTAACATGCTCAGGTGTGTTTAGGATCAGAGCTAAACTCTGCAGGAAAGTGGATCTCGTGGGCCAGATTTGAAGGTCCCTGAACTAAAGTGTGCAAAATATGCTTGTTATACTGTATGCATTATAAGTTGTCGGTGTGCATAGAATATCCCATTTTGCCAAAATAGCACACTGAGCACAATGTTGTATCCCACAATGCAATCTTCCCGACTTTACCTTCCATTTTCAGTTTGACAAATGAACTGGAATTAATATCAGCCACTATTTTGTAAGTCACTATTTGACTCGTTCTTTTGTTAGACAGTTTGTTTTTTAAGACTAAATAAATAAAGGCACAACTGAAAAATGACCTATAAAACATTTAGAAATGACCAATAATGTGTAGTGTTAAAAAAAAAAAAATAGATGGTATAGGATCATTAGAAAAGTGTGCCTCGAACTACATTTCCAGTTGAAATGAATGCTAGTGGCAGAGAAACACCAACTTTTATTTATTTTCACTCAAATTATTCTGTCAGGGACTGATTATTGATTAATAAGACTTATTTTTGTTTAGTTTTTTTGCACAGTTTACACTTTTACTATAGTGTAAGATTTGTAAATGATTACATTTTGATGTTTGCATCACATAATCCTGTCCATATGTATGGCTTTTCTAACGTAGTAAACTTGTTCGCTAGCACACCTGGTACAGTCTTGTATTTGCGATATGCAGCACTTGAGTATGAGTCTCGTGAGACGCTCGACACAACACTTGATATAAGATGGTTTCTTCAGCAAATGTGTTTTCATCTCACTGTTGCTGTTATTAACACTGTTGGTTAGGTTTAGTTTAGGCAACAAAACATCGCCACATTCATATTCAACTGTTTTAGATAAAATTTAACATACTTTTTTTGTCCCTCACTGGACATTTCAAATATTGAAAGTGTTGCAAAATGTTCAACTTAATATCGTTTTACAAATGTGGACACAGACACATCGTCCAGTAAGCATGGGTTGCAGTATGCAGTGCATTTAGTGCAGTATTCGCTGTATAGTAAGCTAGTGTTACATGCTGAATACAATCCTGTAAGAATATACTACAAACTACAATCTGTGCTCTTACCAAACACATCGCTAACATACCAATGCAACATTAAATGACCCCCGAATCAGATTCATCACTGCAGGCTAAACAAGCAAAATCCCCGGTGCGTTTCATCTCTGTCACTGCTTTGAATGCGTGAAATCCTGTGCAACATACAGGAAGGGTGGAATAAGACCCGGTTTGTTTGTGATTAAGGATTCATTTGTGAAAAGTCTGGAAAAAGGAAACAAGTTTCTTCAGGCTAGGTCCATCTCTACACATTTGCTTGCCTCATACGAGGCACAGACGTCACAGAGTTTCATCCGTCTTCAAAAACACTCTCCAGTCAAATGGATGTGATGGCTAAGTAAGTCCAGAAGACTGATGGTCTGATGTTCTCTCCCGCTCTAATGAATTTGTCTTGGACAGAATCTGGTCCATGTTTGACACAGATAAACAAAGCCCTTAAACTGGTGACACTCAGACGTAACAAATGCAGACACATGGACTTCAAAAGTTGGATCCGTCAAATATTATCATCAAGATCTTTATATCTTTAGGTCACATATTAAATCGCACTGGATCCGGTGCTGCCCTGAGCAGCAATGTTTCATTAAAAAATGGTTGTATTTTTTTTTATAAAAAGAAAACAGACTAACCTTGTCAAATTGCATGAGCCCTGGTATCCTCAACTTTATAGTATTTATAAAAAAAATCAAAGTTGGATTCCCACTTGTCATCTTGTTTTTCCTCTTTCAAAGGAACTATGGTAGCTCATCTAACCAGCAGAGGGCACATTATTATCCTGTCATGAATCACTTTGCCTGACCTTGAATTTATAATTGTTGTAACTTATTTTGATAGAAAATGCCATAGTCTAAATAAGAGCTATATGTTAAATAAGGCTGCTTAAGTGTTTTTCTCTTGAGCAAAATGGCCAAAATGTGGTCCCTCGTGATTTAACTGAGTGACAGGTCCCAAAAAAACTTTTTTATTGCATAATTATAAAACCTACTTTCTACCTTAAAATATATTTTGAAACATTTTTGACAAGGGCTTTTATGGAATGTAAGCATTCATCTAAACAACATATTTTTTGTCCTTTTTTTTCAATCCATCATCTTGGATTTTTTTCCCTTCTGTTGAGGTTTAAGGAGGTTGTTTCTCTGACACAATAGATGTTCTCACCACTTACAGAGGACTGTGATGAGACACGGCCTTTCGAATGCTAGGCCTGGTTTTCATGTTCTTGTAAACTACACCAAAATTACCCAGGATTGCTTCCAGAGGCAGATCTTTAGGTGCTCTATGAGAGATTGAGAGTGTGTTACATATACATCACTGTGGATTGAATCCAGAAACAAGTCGTTCTTGTTTTCAGTGAAATATCCTCATAAATTTACTGGCATTTAACTTTTTGTATACATCTGCATTCGTACGCAGGCGTATGTGTGCACATCTGTGTAAGCCACCCTTAAATTGCTGTGCAGATCTCTTACAAAGCCTTTGTAATGAAACACAGACTATTTCATCACCCTGTAAACTAATAAACGGGGAAACAGCAGCCTGCACTCCTAATCAAACCTGACGACAAGTGACAGGAGGCCATTAGCCTCCCATCCACCAAATGAACATCCCGCTCTGAGCAAGGCCCGTCAGGCATGCCGGCGGGACCTCCCAGATCCTTCATGGAAGCCATTATATGCCCTGTCCGACACCCAGCCTGGCCCTGACAAGAGGAGCCGGTCAGAGGTCAACTCCACCATTAGCAGGCTATTACAGAATTTCACTTCATACATCCAAAACTCAGAAGAGAGCCAGAGAACAGGAGACACTGTGAGCAGAGCTGATGGAAGACAATGTTTTGAAAAATACAAGTTGCTAATAAAGTATCTACAATTTTAAGTTTTGCATGGAATTTTTCTTTTTAACAATGTGTTTTCCAGTGTTTCCATTTTATTTTATTTTTCATTCATTCTTGATGATTCTAATCAGTTTCTCAATACCTTGATACACTATTGTATGCTTTATTGAAGTTGACAATTACTTTTATGATCTACAATACTATAAATAGAACTGATTTGATAAATTAAAGCAGTTACAAGAAAGAGATTTGTTTTTTAAATTATGAAATTTCAAATGATGTTCCATGAAATTTAAGGAAGCTAAGTATTTTTCATATTTCAATATAATATTTTGCTATATAAACTGCAGTTTGAAAATTTGATGGCAGTAATATATATATATATATATATACATATATTGTTATACGAAATTAATACTTTTATTCAACAAGGATACATTAAATTACTTAGAATTGACAGAAAGGACATTTTAAATAAGCACTGCTATTCATAAAATAATGAAATAATAATAATAATAAAAGCTTTGCATTTAAAATATTACAATAGAAAACAATTACTTTTATACAATTTTGTTAAACTTTATTTTCACAAAAAAACAAACAAACATAAAAACAGAAACACACACAAACACACACACACACACACACACACATATGTATGTATATATATGTATATATATATACATATATATATATATATATATATATATATATATATATATACATATATACACATATTTATATATACATATACATGTACAATGTACCAAAACTTTTTAAACTATGATGGAAAAGGTCTTTTGGAGGAAACTACTTTTTAGAGCACACTCTTCCAGCTAACATCTCTAGTCTAACAATTATAGGTATAATTAGCTGATTACTGCTCTGTATTAGACTTGTAAACACAGACGTATCAAGCGTCTCGGAGTACATGTGGCTGTATTATGTAATCACAAGTTATGTGAGCTGGTCTACTCTTCACCCCAGAACACTTTCCCAAAACAATCTCACTGATCTCTCTAAGCTTTACTCCACATTTACAGGCTTAACATCTCTTCAAAACTGATCTGAGATCAGCCCCAACGCCCCAAGGAGGATTAGAGCAGCAAAAGGAAGATTTGAGAGGAATGAGAGACTGAAATGAGCTCATAGGTGAAAAGTGACGCTTGAATCCCAGGTGTTGGGTTAAATATAGTGTCATGCTTTGGGCATCTCTGAGATGCTTGTGAAATACAGGCCTGGATGTTGTCACAATCGCTGTGTGTATGAAGGTGAGTCCCTAACTCAATATTCATGACTTAGGAGGGCGACTGGGAATGAGCCACACTGGACCGGGAATGCTGATGGGAGGAAGAGGGGGCAGGTCAGAGAGGTTGTTTCCGATCAGAGAGACAGAGAGACTCCCCCATTGCTCCTTAATTATGGGGGTCATAATCTCCATGCCCAGAGTGTCACAGTGTATAAAGGTTTATTATGGCCGACATTGGGTTTGAAGGATGGGGGAGGGGGGGGGGGGAGTGGAGCGGGAAGAATAAAGACCCCATCATCACACACACGCATGCACACACGCACACACACACACACACACACACACACACACACACATACCAGAGTTATTTTAGTATTATTTACGTACTGTTATATTTTTATTATTATTTTTTTTTATTAACTTAATTTTAGTGACTTTTTAAATAATTTTATTAGGTGCTTTTGTCAAATCTTTAGTTTTTTTGTTACTATTTAGGTTATTATAATTTATTTATTTAAGTTTTAATTCCAGTTAGTAATTTTAGGGTGCAATTACACAACAACAATTGTACTAAAATTTGATTTTCCTTTGCGTTTTGAAACGATTCCATATTTTATCCCACCGTGTCATAAACACCATTCTCCTCCATCACAGTGCATTTCTCTTCTGTAGGAGTATGTGTGTATTTTTATGGAGTGGGCCAATAACTTAATCTGCATCATGTTCTGCTACATGCGCACTGATATGCCTCATCACACAACTTTGTTTCATAAAATCTGTTTCAGATTTCTCTCACCTAATAATAGACAACATCATGCATCCCCTCGATTACGTCCCCCAGACACCAGCCATCAAACAGCCCGCAGTGAAAGTTCTGCCTTTTTAAGACTCTTTAGAGCCCTTATTAGGTTCCTCTTTCTCTCTGTTTGCCAGAAGTTACATAATATTCTAATGTATAATCCCACCACTGGGTTTCCACAATTAATATATTCATATGAAAGCTGTGTTAAATCTAGGTGATAAATATCTGATGAATGAGAGATACTCCCTTTGACAAATCCCCGTCAGATGCACAATACGTCACTTGGTCCTGGAAGGAGCTGTCTGGCTTTGAGACAGCTCTCTTATGAACACATAATGCTGGTGTGGGCTCAGACAGAGAGGCCTGGCAGATGAGCCGATCTCCATAAAGAAACTACATATGAGCCAGAACTATCCAGAGCTCTGTTCCTGGACTCCACTGTACTCACAAATGCCAGGGGTGTGTTTCCCTCATCTTGAAGAATGCCTCTCGGCTCCCGCTGGTGCTGGTGGGAGTGACTGTGTATTAAACAAGTGTTTGTCATGGCACGGGGCTTTGCGGCGAGAGTTGCCTTTCAGAATGAGATGGTTTGCTGGAGTTCAAGAGTGTTTGATTGGGAATATTTCATGGAAAGGTTTCTAGCAGGAATGAGGAGAAGGAAGACATCCTCCTAAACATAAGGCTTGCTGCAGCATAAGGACCAAGTAGGTCTGCTGTCTTTCAGCATTCCCATTAATCTCAGTGCAGTTGCAAGACATCCTTGGAAATACATAATTGAAATCTTTCATCTTTGCTCAAGGAACAGCAGAATTTTTTGAGGCAATCATATATGAGCTGTGATGGCCACTTTAAGAGCTATTTACCAATCGAAGTTTAAGCCTGCCAGCCTTGTGTCTGTGGGAAAGATGTGTTGGTGCAGGACAACCAAAGTTGGGAATGATACGGAAGTAACCTTTCTGAATATTTGTCAGATGTTTATGCCAAAGTGATGTGCCAGTTGCCTGTTTACCACTACATCTCATGAGAAGTCATGAATTCCACATCTGAATTCATCTTCTGTGCTTGTGCCTGGAATTGGTTGGACTCACATTTGGACCAGTTGATGTTAGGATCTAATCAAAGAAGTCAATCAACAAAAGCATTTAATGTTTGAGATATTGTGTCTTTACATGCCTTCAGAATGGAAAACATGTGTTAACTTTACCTTTTAACCTTTCTTTAAGACAACCAACTACCTTCGATTGTGAATGATGAAGCTAAGTTACAATTACTTGTGGGCCACTAGCTATTGTTTCTAATCCAGTCTCGTTTTAAATATATGTGCTTATGGCAACATTTCTGCAACACTGATATTACAAACCTTTTTGCACGTTGCGTGGCAGTTTCAAAGAGATATGTCCAGTGAGTGGCACTAAACGCGTGTTCAATACATGGGCCCTATTTTAACGATCTAAACGCAAAGTGTTAAGTGCATGCCGCAGGTGCACTCAGGGCATGTCCAAATCCACTTTTGCTATTTTAACGATGGAAAAATGGTTGGCGCTAGGGCGCATGGTCTTAAACGGGTTGACCCTATTCTCTTAATGATTAATGGGTGTTTTTTGGGCGTAACGTGCAATAAACCAATCAGAATCTCATCTTCCGTTCCCTTTAAGAGCGCTCGTGCCATGACGGATTTGCTATTTACATGGTTGATTTGGCAAGCACAAAGATTGAAACGGAGCTGCTTGTGTGCGAGCAAATAGATAGCCTAATTCTGATACATGCGATGACTATGGCGCAGTCTATTTTCAGCTCCTTAAAATAGCATTGCACCAGCAATGTGCCTGAACCCCCCTTTTTTTTTAAACCAGCATGCCCATGGGCGCAAAAATTAGCTTATTAAATGAAGTGGAGCTGGATGGGAAAATGCGACCGGGGCCGGACTGACACTAGCAAACACACCTGCACATTATAGGGCCCCATGACTGTGAACATTTTTATTATGCTGGTACAGACATGTATTGCTGCGCTCTTTATTACATTGTTTCAGGTACATATTGCGGCGGTTCAGAATTCAAATGTCTGATGAGTGTCACTAAAAGTTTAATGCTCTATCATGTTGGAAAATAACATACCCTCTACACCAAACCCAACACTAAACCTACACAATAGTGTTAACGAAAGCAAAAGTGATATAAAAAACATTTACTGATGCAATCATGCTATTTTAATACGCAGGGTTTGAGCTGTTTTGTTGAACTGTAGTTTCACAGGGTTCAGAGCTCTTCACCTCACAAGTGCAACACCGTATCGAGTGAGCTACTGAGAAAACTTGCTTTGATTGAAAACCCATTCATATGAAGCTGGATATGTGACACTTACATTAAAAAGTATCAGTTTTCAAATCTCACAGCATATTGAAATTGTTTTTGAAGTCATAACATAATATTGTGCAAGGAATTTTGTGAAAATTAGGTCACACTCGGTCCCTGTAAATCATACTTTGTGTGAAAAGAAATAAAAGTTGTCAAGTTTTACTACCTCCAGTGTTCATTTCAATGGGAAACTGCAGCAATTCGTAAGTATAGGTATGTTTTTTGAGTTTTGCAGAAATGTAGGTAGAAACAATCATTTCCAATGAGCCTGGGAAGTTTGTTCCACTGATACTAGCTGAAGGAAACTGTTGGTTTTCAGGGTTCCTTGTCATTTGCCCCCTGATGCAGCTAGACTATTATTTCACCAAGTCTCCAAAATCCTCAAAACAACGAGTCTCCTGTTGAAACCGAAACTGTGCTAAACAATGTAGCAATCAAAGACAATATCAGCTGTAGGCTTGCAAGTAGACATGTCTGTTGGGTGGCTCAAAATGTGTCCTAGTGCAGCTAGGTTCAATGAACACAATAGCACCACAGTTTTGGGGTTTCCCAGTGGAGCAGACAAAGAGCCGCAAACACAGCCAATTACTGTACTGCTGGGTGTGAAAACTAGAAAACCTGGGGATCCATTCTGAGGACTATGATCTTTTCCTCTCTCTCTCTCTCTCTCTGTATTGAGTCTTAATGCAGTGCTGACCACATAATTCATCTATCCATACACAGGAGACAGAGACAAAGTTCCCAGCACCTTGATTCAAGAGTCATATTTCATCATAAAAGCCTCTGGTGGTGTTTTAAATGCTTTGTATTAACTCTCTCACTCTCTTATTCACACTCTTTGTATCTTATTTTTTTTTTTTTTTTATGCTTTCTCGTTTTTTTATGGTGGGTCACAGGTAATTGGTCCAGATTTTTTCGATCACCCTAGAAACGGTCTGACTTGGGCCTTTAATAGGGCCCCTAAAGACACCATGACAGGGTTCAAAGGCAAGTGTACAATATTAAAATTGAACAGTGAAATTAGTCCTTGCTGCGGAAAAGGCTTCTGAGAGAAAAATGGACTGCACTTATAGATGAAATAAGACCCTTACGTGAACAGTTAGGGTCCCTAATCAGGGAAAATGCTCGTGTTCCCAAAGGAATCGGTCAAGGTTCCTAACAAAAACCTGTAAGCAAAGAAGAAAGAGTGGGAGTTTGAAATGGAGGGTCAGCGTGGACTTGCGCCTCCCAAGCATGGTCCAATTTTCTCCAACTTCCATTAATTGACTTCACGTTCATCAGACGGATAATAAACTTTTAATCTGAGGCATTAATTTAAACTTACTCCTTTTCTCTGACTGTAATGGACTTTTGTTTTCTTTGGATGGTCAAGGTTATGATGACTGCATTGCCATGGTTTCAGAGTAAAGGAATGCAAAGAAAGCGAATTCAACACTGGGTTCTTTTTCCCTGTTGGAGGGACAGAGTCACACAGGGAGGAGGGCCAGGCTTGTGGTCTCTAAGGACTGTTTTAAAGGGGGCTACCCAAAAACTGTACTCAAGTAAAAGTAAAAGTATGTATAGAAATATTTACTCAAGTAAAAGTAAAAGTACTAGTCTGAATAGTTACTTGAGTAAGAGTAAAAAAAGTATCGGATAAAAAATCTATTCAAGTAGTTAGTTACTAGTTACTTTGGGTCATATATACTGAGTCTATTTTTATTTAGATATATAGATAAAGTGTATGTAATGTATGTGTGTGTGTATAAATATATATATATATATATATATATATATATATATATATATATATATATATATATATATATATATATATTTCATCAGCTTTTACTCCAGTCTTCAATGTCACATAATCCTTACAGAAATGGGGTGCAGTGAATGCCTCATTAAAACACATGTAAACGACCATAGACAGAGCCAACTATGCCCCCTGATGCACAGAGTCACTTAAAACCATTTACTGCCATGCATAAGTAGGCTACTCACACCATCTATTACCACACTTAGGCGGGCAGAGGCAGCGGTCAGGTGCTTTTACTGCACAGCATGTGTAATCAGGGGCGCTGCACAAGATCCCGGGCCCTATATATCCTAATGCCCCCCCCCCCCCTGAAAATATGTATTCCAGACTTTTCAAGGGCCCTCTCTTCCTTTGGGGCCCTGGTAATCAGTACTGGTTTTACCCCCAGTCCGACGCCCCTGTGTGTAATGGAACTGATTCTGATATGACAAAACTTCTATTTTCAACTGATGAATTATTAATAATAGAACAACAACAACAAACAACAACAATACTTTAAGAGCCAATTTAAACAGAATTACAGCACATTAGAACGATGTGATTGCAACGTGATAACATAAAAGTACATTACCCTTTTTCTCTCCAAATGCGTTAATAAATAAAACATTATGGTTCTTGTTAAGTGAACACTAAAGAATGCAGGATATTTTGGCAAAACATACTAACATTAATATGGTGTGTGCATATGATGTTTTTCCACATTATTTAAAAGATCTGCTGCATTGTGAGTTTGGATGAGGCAGTGGGATAAAGTTATGGCTGCACATATATATATATATATATATATATATATATATATATATATATATATATATATATATGTGGATTTTTATTATATATATGGATTTCTATGTATAATATAGATTTATTATTTTTGGTTGACCATGTTGGAAAGAAGTCTGCCTCTCTGGTTCTGCATAATCCTGAAAGAACTGCCAAGCTTGAGCTGGCAGGCTTGAAAGAACTGTTAAAGAACATCTGATTGAACATTCGTCATGTTGAGATCTGGACATGTCAAGTGCCGTCAGGAGAGAATCCACTTCCAACTTCTGTAGAAAAGATGGATTTATTTCTCTAGCAAGGTTTGATTTAGTGGGTGAGGAACATTTAATATAAACTAAGGGAGAGATAATTAAGTTACTGAAAATACAGTCTGAAATGTTGCACATGCACTAAAATATAAGATTGCTTCTTATTTCCAAAGTTCAAAGTTCTCTTTAACATAAATTCAAAGTGGGAAATTGCTTATTTTGAATAGAGAATATGGGATAAAAGTAAAATTTACACCCATGCACTATGAAGGTTTTAATTGGGTAAAATGACAGAAAATATACCTACTTTTTCCAGCTCAGGATCTTCCATTCAGATGGAAATGTGTTTATTTTTTCAACACTTTTTTTCAAATACCTTTATAAATACTTTAACTAAAACGAATTGCTCCTTCATTCTGTAGAACTTCCTGCCAAATTTCTGAGTAATATAACAGTTTGTGGTTAAACTGCCTATCCAACATACAAAGAAAATTAACTCAGGAGAGTCCAATGAGAGTTCACATGACCTTCGGTAAAACCACAGTCAACAATATCTCATCCCATCAAGAAATCACAGAAGACCTTTGTTTATAATTGTAACTTATATTGCTTTAATAAAATTAATCCTGTTCATTTGCAGACCAAAGGGAAGTCGTGGCCTAATGGTTAGAGAGTCGGACTCCCAATCGAAAGGTTGTGAGTTCGAGTCCCGGGCCGGCAGGAATTGTGGTTGGGGGAAGTGCATGTACAGTTCTCTCTCCACCTTCAATACCATGACTTAGGTGCCCTTGAGCAAGGCATCGAACCCCCAACTGCTCCCCGGGCGCCGCAGCATAAATGGCTGCCCACTGCTCCGGGTGTATGCTCACAGTGTGTGTGTGTGTTCACTGCTCTGTGTGTGCATTTCGGATGGGTTAAATGCAGAGCACAAATTCTGAGTATGGGTCACCATACTTGGCTGATTTGTTCAAACTGCTGATTCATTCAGGAATTCAATTAACTACTCTCTTTATGAATGGACCATTGAATCATTGACTGATTCATTTAAAACAAGGATTCATTCAAAAAATAAACACCATTGTGTGTTGCTCGGAAAGGTAATATTTCCATACAAAAACGGATAATATATATATATATATATTAATCTGTTGATACTTATTTTAATATGAATACACATTCAAGTTTAAATACCGTCTAAAGATCAGTAGTAACATTTCTTTGTATGACTGTGTTGAAGGACTATATGTAAAACCAGCACAAAGAAACACATGCACCCTAAATTAATTTACCTGGTTTTCTTAAAATTATCATTTGCAAACAAAAACATTTATGTTCCAGTTTTAATAAGCATTTCTTCCATGAGACCAGTGCGATGGAACACAGTGTGGTGAGTAATCAGGTCTCTCAGGGCGTGTCAGTGCCAGTTCTGGCCCATCTCCCTGCAACCTGAGATCATTCATTTTTTATTTTAAATGTTCACACAACAACTCTAAAAGCAAACAACCTGAAGGATACAGTAGAAAACAATAGAGAAGCATTAAGATCTCACCTCAAGGAAAAGCAGTTATAGTGTTTTCATTTTATTATGTGTTTTCATTTACCCCATCATTTAAAGCGCCAGAGTGTCAGAGTGACTCAGTCGTTTTTTAGGATTGTAAATCTAGTAAAAGAAATGGACAAATACAAGCAGTGTGTGGACAGTGCACAGTAAAAGTGTACAGTGTGTGCGCAGCTTTCATAATACGATACATACATTTAATTAACTTTTTTTTTTTTAATTCTGCAATTTTGCGCCCCGTCCAGCAGATGGCGCCCCAGGCGGCCGCCTGTGTCGCTTGTCGGCAAAGCCGGCCCTGGTCGAGCTGGTGGTCTCTGCACCAAGAAGTGAAAAGCTTCCACTTCAAGGTGTACAGGTAATCTTGATTGGAGGATGGTCTCAACAACCTCGGTTGAGAGACCGGAAGTTACGAGTTGTGCCTACTTCGGGCGGGGGTGGAATATCGTGACCTCCGCTTGTGAAAGGAAACACAGTTGAAACACAGACAGCATCTCCAAGCAATTGATGTGCCAACTGAGATGGCAACCACTCCACAGACAATGAGCAGGGTAGCCACTGATGACCACACCCCAACCAGTGAGAAATGCACGGTGACAAGAAGTTCCCAATAACTGGCTCTGAGACAAGAACCAAGGTTTCTTCCACATGTCTAAGGCATGTAGGCACCTCCACTTGACCTTGAGCATGTGAAGCAGGTTTCCCCTCGAAGAATAACATCTCAATCTGCTCTGATTGAGCTAAAATCAACCAATCATCAATATAATTTAGTATGTGGAAGCCCTGGAGTCACAAGGGAGCCAGAGCTGCATTCACACAATTTGTGAAAGTGTGGTGAAAGAGCAAGGCCAAAAGGAAGAGACTGATATTGATAAGCTTTGCCCCCGAAAGCAAACCTCTGGAAATTCCTGTGACTGGGAAGGATGGAGACATGGAAGTATGAGTCTTTTATATCGATTGTAATGAACCAGTCCACGGACCTGATCTGAGGCATGACTTGTTTGATTGTGAGCATTCAGAATTTAAGTCGCATGACTGAGCAGTTTAACAGGCACAGATCTAAAATCAGGCACAGCCCCCCATCCTTTTTTGGAACTATAAAGTTCATGTGGGAAGAGACCACGCTGAAGGGAAGAGGAGGAGAACCAAACTGGATTCTGTAACCTTTTCTTACAGTGTGCAGGACCCGCTGAGACAAATTTGGCAGTAGTTTCCAGGCTGCTATATAGTGTACTATGAGAATCAGTCTTTCGAGACTGATATCTGGTGTTATTGAAGCAGCTAGCTCAGTGCCCTGAGGTGGCACACCAGCATTGGATGGCCGAACTAACTGCTCTAGAAACCTCCGTGGAGGCAGCAAGCCTCTTAGTACTGCTACGTTTCCGGCCGGTAACTGAGAGAACAGCTTACGGGAGAACACCGGCAGGATTGGCAGATCAATCTCCTGAGGTCACTGAGAAGACACGGGCACCATGTAATGAGGTGAACGCTGCTCTATCCCAGAGGGGCCTGCCCTCATAAATCCTGAAGCATTGGCATTAGGACTTATTGGTCGAGGACTTCTTAGCCTCCAGAAAAGCTCTTGAATCTGGCTTTGAAGCCCCCAACCCAGAGCGTTGTTTCGACCCCTGGTCCTGATGCTGGGGTGCACCAGAGGCGAAACTCTGCTCTTGTGTGTCCTTACACGAGCATCCCCCTTTGCATACCGGCCCCTCGTGTAAGGTGAAGTGCAGCGATGGAGTAACCGCTGAAACTCTGCCACCTGTTTACCTAAATGCTGCCTCCTGGTACCTATCGACAGTGGAATTGAGGGCGTGGCTGAACAGGCCAGAAGGGGTCGCTGTGATTTTGCCAAGTAAGACATGTTCCTGGATCAACATCTTTTGATGATACTGGATCAACATTATTCTCCAAAAATATAGACTTAATCCAATCCCTACTTTCACTGTCTTCAACTGGTGTGCCCGTCTTCTGTGAGTGTTGTGTTTGTTTGGTGCCATGTGCTTTGTCCCGTCTCTTTTCTTGTCCCGCCTATCTGGTTACCTCATCATTGTTTTAGTTGCTACACCTGTGTTTCTCCCTTGCTCACGGACTCATTTGCCTTCACTCCACACAGCTGTGTCACCCACTCAAACATTCACTCTATACACCTGGTTCACTCTGCACACCTGTTCACATACTCACACACACAGCTGTTCCCCATTTTGTTTAGGAGTATATATTCTTGTCTCACCCACCACTCTGCCTGGCTGTATTGTCTAATGTTTAGTGTCATTTCGTATGTTTCGTGTCTCACATTTTGGTTGCGTCTGCTCTGTTCCCGTGATTTGTTTCTGTTTTGTTTTTTTCCTTGTTGGCTTTTTCGTTCCTATTAAAGTATATTTCCCTGCATTTGCACCCAGACCCTGTTCTTTCTTTGCCGGCCCGTGACACCTACCCCTAAACCTAACCCTACCCATAATTTATTCCTAAAATCAGTGGGAAATTATAGCTGATTAACAAGGGTGAAGAAGCACCTAACCCTGATTGTAAGCCTAAAACAGATATTTCCTGAAAAGTTATATCTCAGTTCTGATTGGTTGATTGGAATGTTGTTCCAGGATCAACAAGGATGTTGATCCAGGGACATGTTGTACTTGGTAAAATCATGCTCACCAGCCAGAAGGCGCAAGCAGGGCTTTGAGGAGGAAAACCCTTTCATATCAGGCAGTGTCAACCACAGATGCCTCTCTGCTGCCACCATGTCTGCCATAGACTGCCCAATAGCATGGGTGGTCTCTTTTTTGGCATGGAGAAAAAATCAGTGGTTCTCTTAAGCTCTGAAATACTATCAGAGTTGATTTCCTCACCTTCGTCCAGCTCTTTAAGCAGGTCGGCTTGGTACAAATGTAACACTGCCATAGTGTGCAGACACACACCAGCCTGACCCGCTGCCTTATCCTTTGTATCCCTTGCCCACCAGCGATGAAGTTCTTAGCGGTGGCTTGGAAGGCAAGGCCGGAGCCTTCAAGTACGATGTTGCATCAGGGACAGATAGCTTGAGAGCCTATAACCGCGCTCGTTCAACCCCACAACATTGCCATAATATTCTGAAGTGGGGATGAAGAGGCGGGCCGAGAATGGTCTAGTCGGATCCACCTGCGAATCCCACGAGTACAGCTGCCGCTTCGTTTTCTCTGATGCACTAAATCTCCAGCAGCACTTATTCTTCGTCGTCGTATTGTCTGATGCACTCAACCAAGCATTCTAAACACAACCCCGCCCCGCCCCTCCCCTCCCCAACCACCAACCATTCGGCATTCTGTAGGCCCAAATTCTTTGATGATATTCTAATGGACCGCTTTGTGACATCACATTACCCTGGAAAACAACACTGTAGTCAAAACGATCCGTTTGTTGTAGTTCTTTAAAAGGGATAAAAAAAAAGTATTGCCCTTTGGAGTGAACTTTGAGATTTGTAACTCTGTAGATATTTTTTTATGCCCCTTATACTCTCACTGTCTTTTCTTTATCTTGCTCTGTCTCTTTCTATTCTCTGGCAAACACTCACATTAGTGGATGTGACCTCTCACTTCTCCCATATAAATGATTAAGGATGTCATTAATGTTAGCTGATACCACTGCAGCACAGTTACTGCAAGACCTTATCCTGCAGAGAGAGAGAGTGAGAAAGAGAGAGAGAGAGAGAGAGAGAGAGAGAGAGAGAGAGAGAGAGAGAGAGAGACTCGTCGAACGTTGCTTATAATGCTGATTTCATCACTCCTGTGCTCGGCTCCTGTTTTCCCTTGAAACATAAGATTTGTGCTAAGAGGCACTTTTAAAAATTAAAACAACATGCTATAAAGGCTCAAGTGACCCTCCTGTGTGTACAAGTGGCCATTACGGAAACACAAAATGAAATTATCCATGGTGTTCTAAAAAAGTTGTATCACTGAAAATGTGCTTTCTATGAAGACAGTTTTCCAGTTGTTCAGTTGCATGTTCCTGTAAATAACTGCAGCCACAGCTGCAATATAAAACATGCCCTATTGGTAGATCTTTAGAAGATGATTCCCAAAACACATGGCAAACATCATATTTCTTGTGTTTTAATGCATTATAAAAGCTTTCTGCACCACTAATACCACCAAATGGGATTTCAAATATAATTTGTATATATATATATATGTATATATATATATATATATATATATATATATATATATATATATATATATATATATATATATATAATTTTTATAATGGAAAAGCAAAACAAAATGACAACAAAACTATAATAAATGCTCATTACCAAACAGATTTGCAAAAATAATGAGGTGGTTCTGAATACTGCCTCTAGAGTCTGCCATTGGTCAGTCAAACAATCCAATGCCAGTGATGTTTTGAGCAGATGAATGGAGGAATCGTTGGGCCGGATTGGGATACTAATAAATAAATAAATAAATAAATAAATAAATATTTAATGGGGAAAGCACATGCTACAAGTATTAAAATCCATGGAATGTTTTTTTTTTCAAAGGGTTCTTTAGATCATTAAAATGAAAATGGTTCTTCTAAGAATTGTTTGCTGAAAGGATCACTGAGGAACCCAAAATTATTCTATATGGCATCTCTTCAAAACCCCCCTTCCGAAACATCTTCTTCTTTTTTTTGTGCTAGATTTCTAATATACTCAGCCTGTCAGACTGCTTAATACAAATTACATTTATTTTTTGTATACTCTACTGTGTGGTAAAAAGGTGTATAGTATATATAAAAATTTTGACTTTCTACAGTTGTAAAAAAGAAAGATATTAAAATCACTTAACACAAAAGCACCTCAAATTATAACAGGTTAGAGGCATAGTTCTCTAATAACACACATTTTCAGTCCTCCGAATAGTCCTAACATGTTAGTCACCCATAATTGTTAATTGGTCATATGACATTTCAACAAATAGCATCTTTAATAATTAACTCTGAACCAGTGAGCTTAAAATCAATGACCCTGATCCACTGCACACAAAGACATTCCAAAGCACCGATTGGTTTGAACAGCTGTGTTTGCACTACTCCGTACCTTCACGTTGCACACACACCTGCAGTATGTTCAACAGTGTTTTCACTGGGAAAGATTAGATAGTACCATTCTTAGTCATCATAGTTACAACCCGAATTCCGGAAAAGTTGGGACGTTTTTTTAATTTTAATAAAATGAAAACTAAAAGACTTTCAAATCACATGAGCCAATATTTTATTCACAATAGAACATAGATATTGTTCTATTAATGGCTGCTCTTGTGTGTATAGTTGGGACGGGGCATGTTTACCATGGTGTAGCATCTCCTTTTCTTTTCAAAACAGTTTGAAGACGTCTGGGCATTGAGGCTATGAGATGCTGGAGTTTTGCTATTGGAATTTGGTCCCATTTTTTTCTTATATAGATTTCCAGCTGCTGAAGAGTTCGTGGTCGTCTTTGACGTATTTTTCATTTAATGATGCGCCAAATGTTCTCTATAGGTGAAAGATCTGGACTGCAGGCAGGCCAGGTTAGCACCCGGACTCTTCTACGACGAAGCCATGCTGTTGTTATAGCTGCAGTATGTGATTTTGCATTGTCCTGCTGAAATAAACAAGGCCTTCCCTGAAATAGACGTTGTTTGGAGGGAAGCATATGTTGCTCTAAAACCTTTATATACCTTTCAGCATTTACAGAGCCTTCCAAAACATGCAAGCTGCCCATACCGTATGCACTTATGCACCCCCATACCATCAGAGATGCTGGCTTTTGAACTGAACGCTGATAACATGCTGGAAGGTCTCCCTCCTCTTTAGCCCGGAGGGTACGGCGTCCGTGATTTCCAACAAGAATGTCAAATTTGGACTCGTCTGACCATAAAACACTATTCCACTTTGAAATAGTCCATTTTAAATGAGCCTTGGGCCACAGGACACGACGGCGCTTCTGGACCATGTTCACATATGGCTTCCTTTTTGCACGATAGAGCTTTATTTGGCATCTGCTGATGGCACGGCGGATTGTGTTTACCGACAGTGGTTTCTGAAAGTATTCCTGGGCCCATTTAGTAATGTCATTGACACAATCATGCCGATGAGTGATGCAGTGTCATCTGAGAGCCCGAAGAACACGGGCATCCAATAAAGGTCTCCGGCCTTGTCCCTTACGCACAGAGATTTCTCCAGTTTCTCTGAATCTTTTGAAGATGTTATGCACTGTAGATGATGAGATTTGCAAAGCCTTTGCAATTTGACGTTGAGGAACATTGTTTTTAAAGTTTTCCACAATTTTTTTATGCAGTCTTTCACAGATTGGAGAGCCTCTGCCCATCTTTACTTCTGAGAGACTCTGCTTCTCTAAGACAAAGCTTTTATAGCTAATCATGTTACAGACCTGATATCAATTAACTTAATTAATCACTAGATGTTCTCCCAGCTGAATCTTTTCAAAACTGCTTGCTTTTTTAGCCATTTGTTGCCCCCGTGCCAACTTTTTTGAGACCTGTAGCAGGCATTAAATTTTAAATGAGCTAATTAAGTGGATAAAAGTGTAAAATTTCTCAGTTTAAACATTTGCTACGTTATCTATGTTCTATTGTGAATAAAATATTGGCTCATGTGATTTGAAATTCCTTTAGTTTTCATTTTATTAAAATTTAAAAAACGTCCCAACTTTTCCGGAATTCGGGTTGTAGCTCCACAAATCAGCATCCTTCAAAAAGGTGCTGTTTGTTTAAAGAAAAGCAATAGTGAATTTAAAATGTGAATGTCAAGGGGCCTTCAATGTCACTGCACCACTTTTTTCCTCTTAATTTTACTAATCTTTTCTCAACTACTTTTCCTCTTGTCTCATCTCATCTGATTCTCTCCCTGCATCATTTTCTCTCTGTTTTTCTCCTCTTCATATGTTTTCATATGTTTTCATTCTACTTGCATATTCACTTCTTCTCATCTCATTTTACCTGTCCTCTTGTTTCCTATCCTTTCCTCTAATCTCAATCTCTCCAATCCTTGCATCTTCTCTTCTCTTCTCTTCTCTTCTCTTCTCTTCTCTTCTCTTCTCTTCTCTTCTCTTCTCATCAAATCATATCTGGTCTCTGTCTCATCTCATCTCATTCTCTCCTTTCATCCCATCCCGTCTCATCTCATTTCATCTCATCTTATCTCATCCCGTCTCATCTCATCTCATCCCATCCCGTCTCATCTCATCTCATCTCATCTCATCTCATCTCATCTCATTTTCTCCTTTCATCTCATCTTGTCTCATGTCATCTATCTCATCTCATTCTCTCATTTCATTTCATTTTATCTCATCACATCTCATCATATCTCATCTCCCATCTCATCGCATCTCATCACATCTCATCTCATCTCATCTCATCTCATCTCATCTCACCTATCATCTCATATCATTTCATTCTCTCCTTTCATCTCATCTCACCTCACCTATCATCTCATATCATCTCATTCTCTCCTTTCATCTCATCTCATCCCATCCCATCTCAACTCAGTGCTGAGTTTCTCTCTCTCATTCAAGGACTCTGTGCCTTTTTTAGTTCATCTTAATGGATGTGCAACACACCTGTATTTTACATATCGTAAACTCGACGCACGACTCGCCATTACTTTCCCTCACACAAGCAAAGAAAGAGAGAGAGAGAGAGATTGACGCGCTGCATGTAAACAATATACTTTGTTGTTGTTTCCAGTCAAAATAAAGAGGTTCCTTTGGATTTATCAGCTTTTAAGAACTGCTGGGTTTTCCGGTTGTGGGTGGGACTACAGTTTTTTTTCATTTGCTAAGACACACTAAATGAAACTGGGATCTGCTTGATCTTCATCATCACATTATTAGCACAGCAGAATTCTTCTCTTGCAAATATTTTAACACTTTTTCATTTGTTTCACACATTTTTCACACCCTTTTTCAAAACAGTTACCACAGATCTAATTGAAAGGCCCAAAACTCTATTGGATTCACTGTGTTGAACAAAAGAAAAAAATCTATTTACAGCTGATAGAAACTACTTGCATAATTATAAATCTCTATGCACCTGTGTGAAACTCATTTGCACAACTCTTCAATCAGCAATCAGTCCTCATCCATCTATAAAAGATGCCACCTCTGTGTTGCTATTTGCAAGCATGGATCAAAGAGCCCATAGGCACGGAAGGAGAGTAAGAGGCGATGGCAGAGGGGCCCGAGGAAGAGGAGTGTGTATGCGTGGTGGAGGAGCTGCAGCAGCAAGAGGACAAAATCCAGCTCAAGTTTCAAATGAAATTCGGGCAACAATTATTGACCATGTCATCAATCATGGCTTGTCCTTTAGAAATGCTGGACAAAGGGTCCAGCCCATTCTGAGTCGGAGCACTGTGGCATCTATTTTCAGGCTTTTTCGGAATGAGAACAGGTAATTCACAGTGTTACTGTAATGTATACCACTGTGTATTTCAGCTTTACTGTATTGCCCTGTTAGCAGAACAAACTGTGTCTACAGTAATGCAGATGTTTTATCAATCCCATTTATGTGATTGTCATACAGTAATGTCAATTTTGACATGCTTTTTGCTTTTACTTTATAGAATCCACACATTGCCACACACTGGTAGCAGAGGAAAGATATTTAGTATTGAACAGGAGTCTGCCATTGTAGATATGGTAGTGGCAAACAATGCAATCAGACTGCGTGAAATCCAGGCAGCAGTAATTGCAGATCAGGGAGCATTTCGAAATATAAACCGTGTGAGTTTGGCAACTATAGATCCGAGTCCTTAAACGAAACCATGTCAGAATGAAGCAGCTGTACAGAGTTCCATTTCAAAGAAACTCTGACATTGTAAAGGAGGCACGATTCCAGTATGTCCAGGTACAGATTTTTTTTGTAATACCTTGTTTACCATAGTTACATGCGACTGGAATAATTTGCTCTTTCTCTTAGAGAATAATGGAGCTTGCAGTTGAAGGGGCACATCACAAATTCATTTTTGTGGATGAAGCCGGCTTCAACCTCTTTAAAGTGAGGCGACGCAGGAGGAACATCATTGGGCAGAGGGCCACTGTCACAGTGCCAGGTCAGAGGGGTGCCAATATCACCATGTTTGCTGCCATCTCCAATGATGGAGTCCTTTGCCACATACCAACTATTGGCCCATACAATACAGAACGCCTCATCACATTTCTTGATGCATTGAAAGAATTACTGATTCCACCCGAAGAGAGAGGGCTGTTGAGGCCTGGCATGACTCTGTATGTCATAATTTGGGACAATGTGGCTTTCCACCACTCTCGCCTTGTGAATGAATGGTTTGCAGCACAGCCTCGTATTATAATACAATTCCTCTCTGCATACTCGCCTTTTCTGAACCCAATCGAGGAGTTCTTCTCTGCTAGGAGGTGGAAGGTGTATGATCACCGGCCATATGAGCAGATGCCCCTCCTGGAGGCAATGATTGCTGGTTGCCTGGCAATAGATGCAGAGGACTGCCATGGATGGATACGCCATGCAAGAAGGTATTTCCCTCGGTGCATTGCAAGGGAAAACATTCAATGCGATGTTGATGAGAACCTGTGGCATAATCGTCAAGAACGAATGGACTAAATGTGAAAGATAAAATGTGTATATATACTTTTTATATTTTATTTTATTTTTTTTTTAAAAAGGTATTTCCACCCATAAGTTTCCTTTGGTAGCTTTTTTTTCCGGTAGCTTTTTTTTCCAGTATCCATTTGAGTTTGTAAAGTATCATATTTCATATTGATGGCTGCATTTTGTTGTCCATTGTGTAATGATTGATTGAAAGAATAAATTAATTTGACCACAAGTTTTGGTGTTTGATGGAAATATTTGCTTATGTTGCATGTTTTTAATGTTTTGTGAGTGTTAGACCATTTTGCTAACAAAATGAGTCATTTTGGCCATTGATGATACCAAGATGGCGCCGCACATGGCTGCTTCAGTGCTTGGCTCTCCAGTGTTTGTACTGTTTTTGTTCGTTTTTCCTGTTTTTTTGTTTAACAAACACGATCAGTTTCACCAGGGATGAACTGCTGAACATTCGGCAGAACACACCACATGATATTTTTCCGGATTTCTATTATACAGACGTTTTACTGAACATTGTTATCGGAGGAGCAGCGGCGCTGATCAAGCGCTTCAGGACGCGCAGACGGGGAAAGCGAGCGGGAGCGCTCGTCAGACTCAGGAAGTGCGGATTTCGAACGCCGTTGCCTAGCATCCATCTCGCAAATCTCCGCTCTCTACCCAACAAAACGGACGAACTCCTTCTGCTCTCTCGGACAAATAAGGATTTCTCTCACTCTGCTGCTCTGTGTTTCACGGAAACCTGGCTGAGTGACGCCATACCGGACAGCGCACTCCATCTGCCGGGCTTTCAGCTGTTCAGAGCGGACCGCGAAGCAGAATCAACGGGGAAATCGCGCGGCGGCGGGACATGCTTTTACATCAATGAACGGTGGTGTACAGATGTAACTGTGTTAAAGAAAATGTGCTGTCCTGATCTAGAAACGCAGTTTATCAACTGCAAGCCGTTCTATTCGCCGCGGGAGTTTCACTCGTTCATTCTGGTTAGTGTTTACATTCCACCTCAAGCGCATGTGAGCTCAGCTTTCCAGAAACTCGCTGATCAGATCACAGACACAGAACAACAACACCCGGACTCTGTTTTAATCATTCTTGGGGACTTTAATAAAGCCAATCTCTCCCGTGAACTGCCAAAATACAGACAGCATGTTACCCGTCCCACCAGAGACAGTAATATACTGGATCACTGTTACACCACAATAAAGGATGCATATCACTCTGTTCCACGAGCAGCTTTGGGACGTTCTGATCACTGTCTGGTTCATCTTATACCGACCTACAAGCAGAAACTTAAATCTGCTAAACCTGTAGTAAAGACTGTGAAGAGATGGACCAGCGAAACAGAGCAGGATTTACAATCTTGTTTTGACATCACAGACTGGAGCATTTTTGAAGCTGCTACCACCGATCTGGACGAACTCACAGAGACTGTAACATCCTATATTAGTTTCTGTGAGGATATATGCATTCCTACCAGGACTCATTTAACATTCAACAATGATAAGCCATGGTTTACAGTAAAACTCAGACACCTTCGTCAGGCCAAAGAGGATGCCTACAGAAATGGGGACAGGGTCTTGTACAATCAGGCCAGGAACACACTGAACAAAGAGATTAGAGCGGCTAAAAAGACCTACGCTAAAAAGTTGGAAGACCAGTTTACTTCCAACGACTCTACTTCAGTTTGGAGAGGACTGAGAGCCATCACAAACTACAAGACACCATCCCCTTGTACTGAGGCTAATCAACGACTTGCTAAGGACCTGAATGAGTTTTATTGTAGATTTGAAACCCCCAACACCCACTCTGACCATCTCCCTACACAACCATTAACACCTCCTGCAATCCCCCTCTCCATACCTCCTGCTCTTCAAATCTGTGAAGATGATGTGCGCCAGGTCTTCAAGAAAAACAAAAGAAGAAAAGCACCAGGCCCAGATGGCGTTACACCAGCCTGTCTGAAAATCTGTGCTGACCAGCTGGCCCCCATCTTTTCACAGATCTTCAACAGATCTCTGGAGTTGTGTGAAGTGCCTTCCTGCTTCAAACGCTCCACCATAATCCCCATTCCAGAGAAACCCAAGATAACAGGACTTAACGACTACAGACCTGTGGCTCTAACGTCTGTCGTCATGAAGTCGTTTGAAAAACTGGTTCTGGCTTATCTGAAGGACATCACTGGACCCTTACTGGACCCCCTGCAGTTTGCGTACCGAGCAAACAGGTCCGTGGATGATGCAATCAACATGGCACTGCACTTCATCCTGCAACATCTGGACAAAACAGGGACTTATGTGAGGATCCTGTTTGTGGACTTTAGTTCGGCTTTCAACACCATCATCCCAACAACCCTCCAGACCAAACTGACCCAGCTCTCTGTTCCTAGCTCTATCTGTCAGTGGATCACCAGCTTTCTGACAGATAGGCAACAGTTAGTGAGACTGGGGAAATTCATGTCAAACAGATGCTCCACCAACACTGGTGCCCCTCAGGGATGTGTTCTCTCCCCTCTGCTCTTCTCCCTGTACACCAACGACTGCACCTCTAAAGACCCCTCTGTCAAGCTCCTGAAGTTTGCAGATGACACTACAGTCATCGGCCTCATCCAGGACGGTGACGAGTCTGCTTACAGACAGGAGGTTGAGCAGCTGGCTGTCTGGTGCAGTCTTAACAACCTGGAGCTGAACACGCTCAAAACAGTGGAGATGACTGTGGACTTTAGGAGAAACCCCCCTGCACTTTCCCCACTCACCATCATGAACAGCACTGTGGCTGCAGTGGAGTCATTCAGATTCCTGGGAACCACCATCTCTCAGGACCTGAAGTGGGACAATCACATTGGCTCCATTGTGAAAAAAGCCCAACAAAGGTTGTACTTCCTTCGCCAGCTGAGGAAGTTTAACCTGCCACAGGAGCTGCTGAAACAGTTCTACTCAGCCGTCATTGTTATTGGTGCTCCCCTGCCCACCCTCCAAGAACTGTACACATCCAGAGTGAGGAAAAGCACTCAGAAAATCACTCTTGATCCCTCACATCCAAGTCACCCCATCTTTGAACTTTTGCCATCTGGCCGGCGCCTCAGAGTCGCAAATACAAGAACAGCAAGGCACAAGAATAGTTTCTTTCCCCAGGCAATCTACCTCATGAACAGTTAAATGTTTCCCACTTAAACTTATGCTTAAGCAAAAATGGGCAATATCCTTATATTTATTTGTTACCCCTCCATCCTAGAACATTCCTGCATCTCACTCAATCCTATTCCATTATCATTTATAACACAATTGTTTATACACTTATTTACTTGCCAATTTGTAAATCTCCTGTAATTTTTTTTGTTTTTTTTTTTTGTCTGTGTGTTGTTGTCTCTGTTTACTGGAAGCTTATGTCACTAAAACAAATTCCTTGTATGCGCAAGCATACTTGGCAATAAAGCTCTTTCTGATTCTTCTGATTTCTGATTCTGATTCTGATTCTGATTCTGAGCTTCAGTTTTATCCTGTTATAACGGTTTTGAAAATGTAATGTCAGAGTGGGCAAATGTGTTTAAGCAATCGAGAAAAACTGTAATGCGTAAATGGCAATCTCATTGGCTGGCGCTCAACCATTATCGTCCCTGTTTTGATTTCAGCAAATCAGTTCAGGCGAATGCACACAACCTGATTCATATTCATGAATCCATCAGTTAAAATGACTAATATGCATTCAAAAATGGTTATCAAGTTTTAACTCTAAATACTAAAGTTCTATCATAAATACTTCATTATCGTATTATAATGCTTGACTGACTGATGTTAAAAGTGTACTTTCAGATATAAAAAAGTACCATTTTATAAACCTACATATATAATCCTACAATTCTTTACTCTCATCTAATCTAATCTTATTTTATTTTATCGCATCTCATCTGTTATCTCATCTCATCTATTTCATCTCATTATCTCATTCTCTTCTTTCTCTCCTGTCATCTCATCTATCATTTATCATTTTATCTCATTGCATCTAATCTGTCATCTCATCTATTTCATCTCATTATCTCATTCTCTCCTCTCATCTCATCTATCATTTTATCTCATCGCATCTCATCTGTCATCTTATCTCATCTGTTTCATTATCTCATTCTCTCATCTCATCTCAACACATCTCATCTATCATATCATATCACCTCATCTCATCTCATCTCATCTCATCTCATCTCATCTCATCTCATCTCATCTCATCTCATCGCACCTCACCTGTCATCTCATCTCATTTATTTCATCTCATTATCTCATTCTCTCATCTCATCTCAACATATCTCATCTATCATCTCACTTCGTCTCATCTCATTCAAAATAGCATTATTTTGTGTACTTGGTGTAATGCAATGTGTGAAAAAGTACATTATTTTCCACATAATGTACATTATCGTTGCTCCTCTATGCCCCGCCTTTCTGTAATATGTCGATTTTGCGTTGAAATGATGTGTTCTCTGGTTTGCCAGCTATCTAGCTATTTATCTCATATATCTCACCTCATTCTCTCATTTTATTTCATCTCATCACATCTCATCTCATCTCATCTCATCTCATCTCATCTGATTCTCTCCTTTCATCTTATCTCATCTCATTTTCTCATTTTTTTCCACTTCATCACATCACATCTAATCTATCATCTCATCTCAATCTCTCCTTTAATCTCTTCTCGTCCTGTCTCATTTTATCACATCTCATCTAATTCAATCCTTTCATCTCATCTCATCTCATCTCATCTCATCTCATCTCATCTCATCCTATTCTTTTGTCTCGTCTCATTTCATTTCATTTCATTTCATATCGTTTTCTCCTTTCATCTCATCTCATCTCATCTGTCATCTCATCGCATTGCATCTCATCTCACTGCATCTAATTTTATTGCATAGCATCTTGTCATGATCGGCTTTGCCGTGCTGCTGGGCAGCTTGTTGTTTGTCTGTGTTTGATGGTTGCCGTCTGTTTGTCTGTTTTAGTCCAACAGGTGGAGCTGTGGGCTGGCCTAAAGGTTAATGGATGACCGGTTAAAAGAGGCCTTCCGAGGTCTCTCTAACAATCTATAATCTCATTTTATTCTCTCCTTTCATCTAATCTAATCTGTCCTTCAACGTTGTTTGGAGGGAAGCATATGTTGCTCTAAAACCTTTATATACCTTTCAGCATTCACAGAGCCTTCCAAAACATGCAAGCTGCCCATACCGTATGCACTTATGCACCCCCATACCATCAGAGATGCTGGCTTTTGAACTGAACGCTGATAACATGCTGGACGGTCTCCCTCCTCTTTAGCCCGGAGGACACGGCGTCCGTGATTTCCAACAAGAATGTCAAATTTGGACTCGTCTGACCATAAAACACTATTCCACTTTGAAATAGTCCATTTTAAATGAGCCTTGGCCCACAGGACACGACGGCGCTTCTGGACCATGTTCACATATGGCTTCCATTTGCATGATAGAGCTTTAGTTGGCATCTGCTGATGGCACGGCGGATTGTGTTTACCGACAGTGGTTTCTGAAAGTATTCCTGGGCCCATTTAGTAATGTCATTGACACAATCATGCCGATGAGTGATGCAGTGTCGTCTGAGAGCCCGAAGAACACGGGCATCCAATAAAGGTCTCTGGCCTTGTCCCTTACGCACAGAGATTTCTCCAGTTTCTCTGAATCTTTTGAAGATGTTATGCACTGTAGATGATGAGATTTGCAAAGCCTTTGCAATTTGACGTTGAGGAACATTGTTTTTAAAGTTTTCCACAATTTTTTTATGCAGTCTTTCACAGATTGGAGAGCCTCTGCCCATCTTTACTTCTGAGAGACTCTGCTTCTCTAAGACAAAGCTTTTATAGCTAATCATGTTGCCCCCGTGCCAACTTTTTTGAGACCTGTAGCAGGCATTACATTTTAAATGAGCTAATTAAGTGGATAAAAGCGTAAAATTTCTCAGTTTAAACATTTGCTACGTTATCTATGTTCTATTGTGAATAAAATATTGGCTCATGTGATTTGAAATTCCTTTAGTTTTCATTTTATTAAAATTTAAAAAACGTCCCAACTTTTTCCGGAATTCGGGTTGTAGCTCCACAAATCAGCATCCTTAAAAAGGTGCTGTTTGTTTAAAGAAAAGCAATAGTGAATTTAAAATGTGAATGTCAAGGGGCCTTCAATGTCACTGCACCACTTTTTTCCTCTTAATTTTACTAATCTTTTCTCAACTACTTTTCCTCTTGTCTCATCTCATCTGATTCTCCCCCTGCATAATTTTCTCTCTGTTTTTCTCCTCTTCATATGTTTTCATTCTACTTGCATATTCACTTCTTCTCATCTCATTTTACCTGTCCTCTTGTTTCCTATCCTTTCCTCTAATCTCAATCTCTCCAATCCTTGCATCTTCTCTTCTCTTCTCTTCTCTTCTCTTCTCTTCTCTTCTCTTCTCTTCTCTTCTCTTCTCTTCTCATCAAATCATATCTGGTCTCTGTCTCATCTCATCTCATTCTCTCCTTTCATCCCATCCCGTCTCATCTCATCTCATCTCATCTCATCTCATCTCATCTCATCTCATCTCATCTCATCCCGTCTCATCTCATCTCATCTCATCTCATCTCATCTCATCTCATCTCATCCCATCCCGTCTCATCTCATCTCATCCCATCCCATCTCATCTCATCTCATCTCATCTCATCTCATTTTCTCCTTTCATCTCATCTTGTCTCATGTCATCTATCTCATCTCATTCTCTCATTTCATTTCATTTTATCTCATCGCATCTCATCACATCTCATCTCACCTATCATCTCATATCATCTCATTCTCTCCTTTCATTTCCTCTCATCTATCATCTCATCTCATCTCATCTCATCCCATCCCATCTCATCTCAGTGCTGAGTTTCTCTCTCCTTCAAGGACTCTGTGCCTTTTTTAGTTCATCTTAATGGATGTGCAACACACCTGTATTTTACATATCGTAAACTCGACGCACGACTCGCCGTTACTTTCCCTCACACAAGCAAAGAAAGAGAGAGAGAGAGAGAGAGAGAGAGAGAGATTGACGCGCTGCATGTAAACAATATACTCTGTTGTTGTTTCCAGTCAAAATAAAGGGGTTCCTTTGGATTTATCAGCTTTTAAGAACTGCTGGGTTTTCCGGTTGTGGGTGGGACTACAGTTTTTTTCATTTGCTAAGACACACTAAATGAAACTGGGATCTGCTTGATCTTCATCATCACATTATTAGCACAGCAGAATTCTTCTCTTGCAAATGTTTTAACACTTTTTCATTTGTTTCACACATTTTTCACACCCTTTTTCAAAACAGTTACCACAGATCTAATTGAAAGGCCCAAAACTCTATTGGATTCACTGTGTTTAACAAAAGAAAAAAATCTATTCACAGCTGATAGAAACTACTTGCATAATTATAAATCTCTATGCACCTGTGTGAAACTCATTTGCACAACTCTTCAATCAGCAATCAGTCCTCATCCATCTATAAAAGATGCCACCTCTGTGTTGCTATTTGCAAGCATGGATCAAAGAGCCCATAGGCACGGAAGGAGAGTAAGAGGCGATGGCAGAGGGGCCCGAGGAAGAGGAGTGTGTATGCGTGGTGGAGGAGCTGCAGCAGCAAGAGGACAAAATCCAGCTCAAGTTTCAAATGAAATTCGGGCAACAATTATTGACCATGTCATCAATCATGGCTTGTCCTTTAGAAATGCTGGACAAAGGGTCCAGCCCATTCTGAGTCGGAGCACTGTGGCATCTATTGTCAGGCTTTTTCGGAATGAGAACAGGTAATTCACAGTGTTACTGTAATGTATACCACTGTGTATTTCAGCTTTACTGTATTGCCCTGTTAGCAGAACAAACTGTGTCTACAGTAATGCAGATGTTTTATCAATCCCATTTATGTGACTGTCATACAGTAATGTCAATTTTGACATGCTTTTTGCTTTTACTTTATAGAATCCACACATTGCCACACACTGGTGGCAGAGGAAAGATATTTAGTATTGAACAGGAGTCTGCCATTGTAGATATGGTAGTGGCAAACAATGCAATCAGACTGCGTGAAATCCAGGCAGCAGTAATTGCAGATCAGGGAGCATTTCGAAATATAAACCGTGTGAGTTTGGCAACTATAGATCCGAGTCCTTAAACGAAACCATGTCAGAATGAAGCAGCTGTACAGAGTTCCATTTCAAAGAAACTCTGACATTGTAAAGGAGGCACGATTCCAGTATGTGCAGGTACAGATTTTTTTTGTAATACCTTGTTTACCATAGTTACATGCGACTGGAATAATTTGCTCTTTCTCTTAGAGAATAATGGAGCTTGAAGTTGAAGGGGCACATCACAAATTCATTTTTTTGGATGAAGCCGGCTTCAACCTCTTTAAAGTGAGGCGACGCAGGAGGAACATCATTGGGCAGAGGGCCACTGTCACAGTGCCAGGTCAGAGGGGTGCCAATATCACCATGTTTGCTGCCATCTCCAATGATGGAGTCCTTTGCCACATACCAACTATTGGCCCATACAATACAGAACGCCTCATCACATTTCTTGATGCATTGAAAGAATTACTGATTCCACCCGAAGAGAGAGGGCTGTTGAGGCCTGGCATGACTCTGTATGTCATAATTTGGGACAATATGGCTTTCCACCACTCTCGCCTTGTGAATGAATGGTTTGCAGCACAGCCTCGTATTATGATACAATTCCTCCCTGCATACTCGCCTTTTCTGAACCCAATCGAGGAGTTCTTCTCTGCTAGGAGGTGGAAGGTGTATGATCACCGGCCATATGAGCAGATGCCCCTCCTGGAGGCAATGATTGCTGGTTGCCTGGCAATAGATGCAGAGGACTGCCATGGATGGATACGCCATGCAAGGAGGTATTTCCCTCGGTGCATTGCAAGGGAAAACATTCAATGCGATGTTGATGAGAACCTGTGGCATAATCGTCAAGAACGAATGGACTAAATGTGAAAGATAAAATTTGTATATATACTTTTTTTTATTTATTTTTTATTTTATTTAAAAAAAAAAAAGGTATTTCCACCCATAAGTTTCCTTTGGTAGCTTTTTTTTCCGGTAACTTTTTTTTCCAGTATCCATTTGAGTTTGTAAAGTATCATATTTCATATTGATGGCTGCATTTTGTTGTCCATTGTGTAATGATTGATTGAAAGAATAAATTAATTTGACCACAAGTTGTGGTGTTTGATGGGAATATTTGCTTATGTTGCATGTTTTTAATGTTTTGTGAGTGTTAGACCATTTTGTTAACAAAATGAGTCATTTTGGCCATTGATGATACCAAGATGGCGCCGCACATGGCTGCTTCAGTGCTTGGCTCTCCAGTGTTTGTACTGTTTTTGTTCGTTTTTCCTGTTTTTTTGTTTAACAAACACGATCAGTTTCACCAGGGATGAACTGCTGAACATTCGGCAGAACACACCACATGATATTTTTCCGGATTTCTATTATACAGACGTTTTACTGAACATTGTTATCGGAGGAGCAGCGGCGCTGATCAAGCGCTTCAGGACGCGCAGACGGGGAAAGCGAGCGGGAGCGCTCGTCAGACTCAGGAAGTGCGGATTTCGAACGCCGTTGCCTAGCATCCATCTCGCAAATCTCCGCTCTCTACCCAACAAAACGGACGAACTCCTTCTGCTCTCTCGGACAAATAAGGATTTCTCTCACTCTGCTGCTCTGTGTTTCACGGAAACCTGGCTGAGTGACGCCATACCGGACAGCGCACTCCATCTGCCGGGCTTTCAGCTGTTCAGAGCGGACCGCGAAGCAGAATCAACGGGGAAATCGCGCGGCGGCGGGACATGCTTTTACATCAATGAACGGTGGTGTACAGATGTAACTGTGTTAAAGAAGATGTGCTGTCCTGATCTAGAAACGCAGTTTATCAACTGCAAGCCGTTCTATTCGCCGCGGGAGTTTCACTCGTTCATTCTGGTTAGTGTTTACATTCCACCTCAAGCGCATGTGAGCTCAGCTTTCCAGAAACTCGCTGATCAGATCACAGACACAGAACAACAACACCCGGACTCTGTTTTAATCATTCTTGGGGACTTTAATAAAGCCAATCTCTCCCGTGAACTGCCAAAATACAGACAGCATGTTACCCGTCCCACCAGAGACAGTAATATACTGGATCACTGTTACACCACAATAAAGGATGCATATCACTCTGTTCCACGAGCAGCTTTGGGACGTTCTGATCACTGTCTGGTTCATCTTATACCGACCTACAAGCAGAAACTTAAATCTGCTAAACCTGTAGTAAAGACTGTGAAGAGATGGACCAGCGAAACAGAGCAGGATTTACAATCTTGTTTTGACATCACAGACTGGAGCATTTTTGAAGCTGCTACCACCGATCTGGACGAACTCACAGAGACTGTAACATCCTATATTAGTTTCTGTGAGGATATATGCATTCCTACCAGGACTCATTTAACATTCAACAATGATAAGCCATGGTTTACAGTAAAACTCAGACACCTTCGTCAGGCCAAAGAGGATGCCTACAGAAATGGGGACAGGGTCTTGTACAATCAGGCCAGGAACACACTGAACAAAGAGATTAGAGCGGCTAAAAAGACCTACGCTAAAAAGTTGGAAGACCAGTTTACTTCCAACGACTCTACTTCAGTTTGGAGAGGACTGAGAGCCATCACAAACTACAAGACACCATCCCCTTGTACTGAGGCTAATCAACGACTTGCTAAGGACCTGAATGAGTTTTATTGTAGATTTGAAACCCCCAACACCCACTCTGACCATCTCCCTACACAACCATTAACACCTCCTGCAATCCCCCTCTCCATACCTCCTGCTCTTCAAATCTGTGAAGATGATGTGCGCCAGGTCTTCAAGAAAAACAAAAGAAGAAAAGCACCAGGCCCAGATGGCGTTACACCAGCCTGTCTGAAAATCTGTGCTGACCAGCTGGCCCCCATCTTTTCACAGATCTTCAACAGATCTCTGGAGTTGTGTGAAGTGCCTTCCTGCTTCAAACGCTCCACCATAATCCCCATTCCAAAGAAACCCAAGATAACAGGACTTAACGACTACAGACCTGTGGCTCTAACGTCTGTCGTCATGAAGTCGTTTGAAAAACTGGTTCTGGCTTATCTGAAGGACATCACTGGACCCTTACTGGACCCCCTGCAGTTTGCGTACCGAGCAAACAGGTCCGTGGATGATGCAATCAACATGGCACTGCACTTCATCCTGCAACATCTGGACAAAACAGGGACTTATGTGAGGATCCTGTTTGTGGACTTTAGTTCGGCTTTCAACACCATCATCCCAACAACCCTCCAGACCAAACTGACCCAGCTCTCTGTTCCTAGCTCTATCTGTCAGTGGATCACCAGCTTTCTGACAGATAGGCAACAGTTAGTGAGACTGGGGAAATTCATGTCAAACAGCTGCTCCACCAACACTGGTGCCCCTCAGGGATGTGTTCTCTCCCCTCTGCTCTTCTCCCTGTACACCAACGACTGCACCTCTAAAGACCCCTCTGTCAAGCTCCTGAAGTTTGCAGATGACACTACAGTCATCGGCCTCATCCAGGACGGTGACGAGTCTGCTTACAGACAGGAGGTTGAGCAGCTGGCTGTCTGGTGCAGTCTTAACAACCTGGAGCTGAACACGCTCAAAACAGTGGAGATGACTGTGGACTTTAGGAGAAACCCCCCTGCACTTTCCCCACTCACCATCATGAACAGCACTGTGGCTGCAGTGGAGTCATTCAGATTCCTGGGAACCACCATCTCTCAGGACCTGAAGTGGGACAATCACATTGGCTCCATTGTGAAAAAAGCCCAACAAAGGTTGTACTTCCTTCGCCAGCTGAGGAAGTTTAACCTGCCACAGGAGCTGCTGAAACAGTTCTACTCAGCCGTCATTGTTATTGGTGCTCCCCTGCCCACCCTCCAAGAACTGTACACATCCAGAGTGAGGAAAAGCACTCAGAAAATCACTCTTGATCCCTCACATCCAAGTCACCCCATCTTTGAACTTTTGCCATCTGGCCGGCGCCTCAGAGTCGCAAATACAAGAACAGCAAGGCACAAGAATAGTTTCTTTCCCCAGGCAATCTACCTCATGAACAGTTAAATGTTTCCCACTTAAACTTATGCTTAAGCAAAAATGGGCAATATCCTTATATTTATTTGTTACTCCTCCATCCTAGAACATTCCTGCATCTCACTCAATCCTATTCCATTATCATTTATAACACAATTGTTTATACACTTATTTACTTGCCAATTTGTAAATCTCCTGTAATTTTTTTTTTTTTTTTTTTTGTCTGTGTGTTGTTGTCTCTGTTTACTGGAAGCTTATGTCACTAAAACAAATTCCTTGTATGCGCAAGCATACTTGGCAATAAAGCTCTTTCTGATTCTTCTGATTTCTGATTCTGATTCTGATTCTGAGCTTCAGTTTTATCCTGTTATAACGGTTTTGAAAATGTAATGTCAGAGTGGGCAAATGTGTTTAAGCAATCGAGAAAAACTGTAATGCGTAAATGGCAATCTCATTGGCTGGCGCTCAACCATTATCGTCCCTGTTTTGATTTCAGCAAATCAGTTCAGGCGAATGCACACAACCTGATTCATATTCATGAATCCATCAGTTAAAATGACTAATATGCATTCAAAAATGGTTATCAAGTTTTAACTCTAAATACTAAAGTTCTATCATAAATACTTCATTATCGTATTATAATGCTTGACTGACTGATGTTAAAAGTGTACTTTCAGATATAAAAAAGTACCATTTTATAAACCTACATATATAATCCTACAATTCTTTACTCTCATCTAATCTAATCTTATTTTATTTTATCGCATCTCATCTGTTATCTCATCTCATCTATTTCATCTCATTATCTCATTCTCTTCTTTCTCTCCTGTCATCTCATCTATCATTTATCATTTTATCTCATTGCATCTAATCTGTCATCTCATCTATTTCATCTCATTATCTCATTCTCTCCTCTCATCTCATCTATCATTTTATCTCATCGCATCTCATCTGTCATCTTATCTCATCTGTTTCATTATCTCATTCTCTCATCTCATCTCAACACATCTCATCTATCATATCATATCACCTCATCTCATCTCATCTCATCTCATCTCATCTCATCGCACCTCACCTGTCATCTCATCTCATTTATTTAATCTCATTATCTCATTCTCTCATCTCATCTCAACATATCTCATCTATCATCTCACTTCGTCTCATCTCATTCAAAATAGCATTATTTTGTGTACTTGGTGTAATGCAATGTGTGAAAAAGTACATTATTTTCCACATAATGTACATTATCGTTGCTCCTCTAAGCCCCGCCTTTCTGTAATATGTCGATTTTGCGTTGAAATGATGTGTTCTCTGGTTTGCCAGCTATCTAGCTATTTATCTCATATATCTCACCTCATTCTCTCATTTTATTTCATCTCATCACATCTCATCTCATCTCATCTCATCTCATCTCATCTGATTCTCTCCTTTCATCTTATCTCATCTCATTTTCTCATTTTTTTCCACTTCATCACATCACATCTCATCACATCTAATCTATCATCTCATCTCAATCTCTCCTTTAATCTCTTCTCGTCCTGTCTCATTTTATCACATCTCATCTAATTCAATCCTTTCATCTCATCTCATCTCATCTCATCTCATCTCATCCTATTCTTTTGTCTCGTCTCATTTCATTTCATTTCATATCGTTTTCTCCTTTCATCTCATCTCATCTCATCTGTCATCTCATCGCATTGCATCTCATCTCACTGCATCTAATTTTATTGCATAGCATCTTGTCATGATCGGCTTTGCCGTGCTGCTGGGCAGCTTGTTGTTTGTCTGTGTTTGATGGTTGCCGTCTGTTTGTCTGTTTTAGTCCAACAGGTGGAGCTGTGGGCTGGCCTAAAGGTTAATGGATGACCGGTTAAAAGAGGCCTTCCGAGGTCTCTCTAACAATCTATAATCTCATTTTATTCTCTCCTTTCATCTAATCTAATCTGTCCTTCAACGTTGTTTGGAGGGAAGCATATGTTGCTCTAAAACCTTTATATACCTTTCAGCATTCACAGAGCCTTCCAAAACATGCAAGCTGCCCATACCGTATGCACTTATGCACCCCCATACCATCAGAGATGCTGGCTTTTGAACTGAACGCTGATAACATGCTGGACGGTCTCCCTCCTCTTTAGCCCGGAGGACACGGCGTCCGTGATTTCCAACAAGAATGTCAAATTTGGACTCGTCTGACCATAAAACACTATTCCACTTTGAAATAGTCCATTTTAAATGAGCCTTGGCCCACAGGACACGACGGCGCTTCTGGACCATGTTCACATATGGCTTCCATTTGCATGATAGAGCTTTAGTTGGCATCTGCTGATGGCACGGCGGATTGTGTTTACCGACAGTGGTTTCTGAAAGTATTCCTGGGCCCATTTAGTAATGTCATTGACACAATCATGCCGATGAGTGATGCAGTGTCGTCTGAGAGCCCGAAGAACACGGGCATCCAATAAAGGTCTCTGGCCTTGTCCCTTACGCACAGAGATTTCTCCAGTTTCTCTGAATCTTTTGAAGATGTTATGCACTGTAGATGATGAGATTTGCAAAGCCTTTGCAATTTGACGTTGAGGAACATTGTTTTTAAAGTTTTCCACAATTTTTTTATGCAGTCTTTCACAGATTGGAGAGCCTCTGCCCATCTTTACTTCTGAGAGACTCTGCTTCTCTAAGACAAAGCTTTTATAGCTAATCATGTTGCCCCCGTGCCAACTTTTTTGAGACCTGTAGCAGGCATTACATTTTAAATGAGCTAATTAAGTGGATAAAAGTGTAAAATTTCTCAGTTTAAACATTTGCTACGTTATCTATGTTCTATTGTGAATAAAATATTGGCTCATGTGATTTGAAATTCCTTTAGTTTTCATTTTATTAAAATTTAAAAAACGTCCCAACTTTTTCCGGAATTCGGGTTGTAGCTCCACAAATCAGCATCCTTAAAAAAGGTGCTGTTTGTTTAAAGAAAAGCAATAGTGAATTTAAAATGTGAATGTCAAGGGGCCTTCAATGTCACTGCACCACTTTTTTCCTCTTAATTTTACTAATCTTTTCTCAACTACTTTTCCTCTTGTCTCATCTCATCTGATTCTCCCCCTGCATAATTTTCTCTCTGTTTTTCTCCTCTTCATATGTTTTCATTCTACTTGCATATTCACTTCTTCTCATCTCATTTTACCTGTCCTCTTGTTTCCTATCCTTTCCTCTAATCTCAATCTCTCCAATCCTTGCATCTTCTCTTCTCTTCTCTTCTCTTCTCTTCTCTTCTCTTCTCTTCTCTTCTCTTCTCTTCTCTTCTCATCAAATCATATCTGGTCTCTGTCTCATCTCATCTCATTCTCTCCTTTCATCCCATCCCGTCTCATCTCATCTCATCTCATCTCATCTCATCTCATCTCATCTCATCTCATCCCGTCTCATCTCATCTCATCTCATCTCATCTCATCTCATCTCATCCCATCCCGTCTCATCTCATCTCATCTCATCCCATCTCATCTCATCTCTTCTCATCTCATCTCATCTCATTTTCTCCTTTCATCTCATCTTGTCTCATGTCATCTATCTCATCTCATTCTCTCATTTCATTTCATTTTATCTCATCGCATCTCATCACATCTCATCTCACCTATCATCTCATATCATCTCATTCTCTCCTTTCATTTCATCTCATCTATCATCTCATCTCATCTCATCCCATCCCATCTCATCTCAGTGCTGAGTTTCTCTCTCCTTCAAGGACTCTGTGCCTTTTTTAGTTCATCTTAATGGATGTGCAACACACCTGTATTTTACATATCGTAAACTCGACGCACGACTCGCCGTTACTTTCCCTCACACAAGCAAAGAAAGAGAGAGAGAGAGAGAGAGAGAGAGAGAGAGAGAGAGAGAGAGAGATTGACACGCTGCATGTAAACAATATACTTTGTTGTTGTTTCCAGTCAAAATAAAGAGGTTCCTTTGGATTTATCAGCTTTTAAGAACTGCTGGGTTTTCCGGTTGTGGGTGGGACTACAGTTTTTTTTCATTTGCTAAGACACACTAAATGAAACTGGGATCTGCTTGATCTTCATCATCACATTATTAGCACAGCAGAATTCTTCTCTTGCAAATGTTTTAACACTTTTTCATTTGTTTCACACATTTTTCACACCCTTTTTGAAAACAGTTACCACAGATCTAATTGAAAGGCCCAAAACTCTATTGGATTCACTGTGTTGAACAAAAGAAAAAAATCTATTCACAGCTGATAGAAACTACTTGCATAATTATAAATCTCTATGCACCTGTGTGAAACTCATTTGCACAACTCTTCAATCAGCAATCAGTCCTCATCCATCTATAAAAGATGCCACCTCTGTGTTGCTATTTGCAAGCATGGATCAAAGAGCCCATAGGCACGGAAGGAGAGTAAGGGGCGATGGCAGAGGGGCCCGAGGAAGAGGAGTGTGTATGCGTGGTGGAGGAGCTGCAGCAGCAAGAGGACAAAATCCAGCTCAAGTTTCAAATGAAATTCGGGCAACAATTATTGACCATGTCATCAATCATGGCTTGTCCTTTAGAAATGCTGGACAAAGGGTCCAGCCCATTCTGAGTCGGAGCACTGTGGCATCTATTGTCAGGCTTTTTCGGAATGAGAACAGGTAATTCACAGTGTTACTGTAATGTATACCACTGTGTATTTCAGCTTTACTGTATTGCCCTGTTAGCAGAACAAACTGTGTCTACAGTAATGCAGATGTTTTATCAATCCCATTTATGTGACTGTCATACAGTAATGTCAATTTTGACATGCTTTTTGCTTTTACTTTATAGAATCCACACATTGCCACACACTGGTGGCAGAGGAAAGATATTTAGTATTGAACAGGAGTCTGCCATTGTAGATATGGTAGTGGCAAACAATGCAATCAGACTGCGTGAAATCCAGGCAGCAGTAATTGCAGATCAGGGAGCATTTCGAAATATAAACCGTGTGAGTTTGGCAACTATAGATCCGAGTCCTTAAACGAAACCATGTCAGAATGAAGCAGCTGTACAGAGTTCCATTTCAAAGAAACTCTGACATTGTAAAGGAGGCACGATTCCAGTATGTGCAGGTACAGATTTTTTTTGTAATACCTTGTTTACCATAGTTACATGCGACTGGAATAATTTGCTCTTTCTCTTAGAGAATAATGGAGCTTGAAGTTGAAGGGGCACATCACAAATTCATTTTTTTGGATGAAGCCGGCTTCAACCTCTTTAAAGTGAGGCGACGCAGGAGGAACATCATTGGGCAGAGGGCCACTGTCACAGTGCCAGGTCAGAGGGGTGCCAATATCACCATGTTTGCTGCCATCTCCAATGATGGAGTCCTTTGCCACATACCAACTATTGGCCCATACAATACAGAACGCCTCATCACATTTCTTGATGCATTGAAAGAATTACTGATTCCACCCGAAGAGAGAGGGCTGTTGAGGCCTGGCATGACTCTGTATGTCATAATTTGGGACAATATGGCTTTCCACCACTCTCGCCTTGTGAATGAATGGTTTGCAGCACAGCCTCGTATTATGATACAATTCCTCCCTGCATACTCGCCTTTTCTGAACCCAATCGAGGAGTTCTTCTCTGCTAGGAGGTGGAAGGTGTATGATCACCGGCCATATGAGCAGATGCCCCTCCTGGAGGCAATGATTGCTGGTTGCCTGGCAATAGATGCAGAGGACTGCCATGGATGGATACGCCATGCAAGGAGGTATTTCCCTCGGTGCATTGCAAGGGAAAACATTCAATGCGATGTTGATGAGAACCTGTGGCATAATCGTCAAGAACGAATGGACTAAATGTGAAAGATAAAATTTGTATATATACTTTTTTTTATTTATTTTTTATTTTATTAAAAAAAAAAAAAAGGTATTTCCACCCATAAGTTTCCTTTGGTAGCTTTTTTTTCCGGTAACTTTTTTTTCCAGTATCCATTTGAGTTTGTAAAGTATCATATTTCATATTGATGGCTGCATTTTGTTGTCCATTGTGTAATGATTGATTGAAAGAATAAATTATTTTGACCACAAGTTGTGGTGTTTGATGGAAATATTTGCTTATGATGCATGTTTTTAATGTTTTGTGAGTGTTAGACCATTTTGTTAACAAAATGAGTCATTTTGGCCATTGAGCTTCAGTTTTATCCTGTTATAACGGTTTTGAAAATGTGATGTCAGAGTGGGCAAATGTGTTTAAGCAATCGAGAAAAACTGTAATGCGCAAATGGCAATCTCATTGGCTGGCGCTCAACCATTATCGTCCCTGTTTTGATTTCAGCAAATCAGTTCAGGCGAATGCAGACAACCTGACTCATATTCATAAATCCATCAGTTAAAATGACTAATATGCATTCAAAAATGGTTATAAAGTTTTAACTCTAAATACTAAAGTTCTATCATAAATACTTCATTATCGTATTATAATGCTTGACTGACTGATGTTAAAAGTGTACTTTCAGATATAAAAAAGTACCATTTTATAAACCTACATATATAATCCTACAATTCTTTACTCTCATCTAATCTAATCTTATTTTATCGCATCTCCTCTATCATCTTATCTCATCGCATCTCATCTGTTATCTCATCTCATCTATTTCATCTCATTATCTCATTCTCTTCTTTCTCTCCTGTCATCTCATCAATCATTTATCATTTTATCTCATTGCATCTAATCTGTCATCTCATCTATTTCATCTCATTATCTCATTCTCTCCTCTCATCTCATCTATCATTTTATCTCATCGCATCTCATCTGTCATCTTATCTCATCTGTTTCATTATCTCATTCTCTCATCTCATCTCAACACATCTCATCTATCATATCATATCACCTCATCTCATCTCATCTCATCGCACCTCACCTGTCATCTCATCTCATTTATTTCATCTCATTATCTCATTCTCTCATCTCATCTCAACATATCTCATCTATCATCTCACTTCGTCTCATCTCATTCAAAATAGCATTATTTTGTGTACTTGGTGTAATGCAATGTGTGAAAAAGTACATTATTTTCCACATAATGTACATTATCGTTGCTCCTCTATGCCCCGCCTTTCTGTAATATGTCGATTTTGCGTTGAAGTGATGTGTTCTCTGGTTTGCCAGCTATCTAGCTATTTATCTCATATATCTCACCTCATTCTCTCATTTTATTTCATCTCATCACATCTCATCTCATCTCATCTCATCTCATCTCATCTCATCTGATTCTCTCCTTTCATCTTATCTCATCTCATTTTCTCATTTTTTTCCACTTCATCACATCACATCTCATCACATCTAATCTATCATCTCATCTCAATCTCTCCTTTAATCTCTTCTCATCCTGTCTCATTTTATCACATCTCATCTAATTCAATCCTTTCATCTCATCTCATCTCATCTCATCTCATCTCATCTAACCTCATCTCATCCTATTCTTTTGTCTCGTCTCATTTCATCTGTCATCTCATCGCATTGCATCTCATCTCACTGCATCTAATTTTATTGCATAGCATCTTGTCATCTTTGCCGTGCTGCTGGGCAGCTTGTTGTTTGTCTGTGTTTGATGGTTGCCGTCTGTTTTAGTCCAACAGGTGGAGCTGTGGGCTGGCCTAAAGGTTAATGGATGACCGGTTAAAAGAGGCCTTCCGAGGTCTCTCTAACAATCTATAATCTCATTTTATTCTCTCCTTTCATCTAATCTAATCTGTCCTTCATCTCATTGCATCTCATCGCATTGCATATATCATCTAATTTTATCGCATACTGTACATTAACTCATTTTATCAAATCTCATTTATTATGTAATCTCATTTCATCTCATCTCATCTCATTCTTCTCTCCTTTCATCTCATTTTCTCTTTTCATCCTATCACATTGCATTTATAATATCATCACATCTCATCTCATTCTCTCCTTTCATCTCATCTCATCTCATATATCATAGCATCACATTTCATCTATCGTCTCATCTCATCTATCATCTCGTCTTGTCTCATCTCATTTCATTTTATCATCTTTTCCCGTCTCATCTCATCTCGTCTCATCTCATCTGTCCTTCTCTCATTACTTTCACCTTCTCATCCTCTTCTAATTTTGTAACATCTCTCCTCTTCTTGTGTTATCCTGACTTTCTCATTTCTATTTTTCCCTTCGTCCTTCCTTTCCTCTTGCCCACTCTTCTTCCATTTCCTCTGTTTCTTGTGTTATCTGATCTCTCGCCTTGTCTTTTCTCTCCTTTCTCTCTTGTCCTTCCTCTGGTGTCTTTATCAGTAAAAGTTTGTGTCCTTGTCAGGTTTCTAGTTGTAGTACTGTATGTGATGTTTATGGCTTCAGGATGAACATTCATCAGCAGTACATTAATCAGTGCCCTTTAATTTATCCTCTGGCTCTCTTTCTCATGCTTTTGTCTGCGCCCGGTCACATATGATTTCTAAATAAATCTGTTGATTATAATTAGTGATGGCAAGTCCTGCGTTTTCGTGGAGTGATTGATGAGACATGACACTAATGAACTGACAGCCTCAGTACCGTCCAGAGATTGGAGATGCTCCGGGTTTGGACCTGCCCATGGATCTGACAGCTCTCTGAAACCCTGAAACTCTGCATAACAGCAGAGAAAATGTTTTCATACCATCACAGGCTTCGTGATGATTTGTTTAACAGTGTTCTTCATACTTTGGCAGATGCCTTTCCTAGGGCTTGTGGTTGTGACAGGTTGGGATTATTTATAGGCACTGGGTGGTTTAACATATTATTATTGGATGCTGGTGGTTTACCGTTTCTCTGCCTCAGGGACCCCTGCATTCCAGATACCAGAGAAACTAAAGAATGCTCTGGAAAGATTGCATACATCGGTTTATGGATAGAAAACTACGGGTAATGAAGTGTGTGTATTCTGTAGACAATTGATAATGACAGGGTAGATCTTCCTGAAAAAAATGCAGGGTGGACACATCAATTCTTTTGATTTTTTGACAAATAAAACTAATTAACCACAAAAGGGAGGGATGGGAGCTTCCATTTAACATTCCCAGGAATCTAGATGCCCTCATTTTATAAAAACAATAAACCATGCTTTTGCTGCAAGCCTTAACCATGGTAAATCCCTGTAACGCATGGCCCCTTGTGGCTACATACCTGCGGTGATTTGGGTGAAGCTCAGTAATGCGGTCATTATAGACTGTGGTTCACTGACCGTTGACACACACAGGATGGAGTTTTAAACTTGAGATATTTTTATCTCTCTCTTGAGGCGAGAGATGTGAAACCCTTTGCACCAGATAGAAATCAATGGCAAGCACTCACCATTAATCAGAGTAATTTAATATCTGTGAGGCATCTGCGCTGAAGGTCCACTGTCACAACAATCTAGTTTGACAGTGGCTGTGTGGATTCAGGGCACACACTCTAGCACGGATACTGTTACACTGCAAAGGTTAACACATACACTTAAATACATATGGACAAGGAGAAAAAAAAATGTAATGAGAAAATAGTAAGTTTCTGGGTAAACTGTCCTTTTAGTAGTTGAAGATCTGTTTGTTGGTTCAATCTCAGGATGACCTAGAAACTTGGAGCTTGACGCTAACTTGAACATGTTTATCTATTAATCTTGGGAGCAGAAAGCTCATCTTACAATGTTTGTGGTGGTTGCGTAACACATAAACAAGAGCTCTTCAGGCACAAAGAGTTCAGACACTCCAGACATATTGAGTAATATATTAGACTTGTAAGCTTACAATGTCAAAGCTTTTACGAGTGTGTGTTTGCATTAACATCTTTCAGAAATGTACTGAAAAGTGCATTTTCTTGTCTGAACTGCTCAAACATGCCATTGTCTCAGTAACACTGTTTATAGGTGTTTTTATTGGTGGGATTCTCTGCTATTCAATAATACAGTGGTAACTAGGCAGCAGTAATAGAAAGGTCTGTATAAAGATATGTTTTTAGGTTAAGGACCGGTGGATGTGATAGTTTTCCAAAAGCTGTATGCATTAAAAAGTCCAACATGTGTAGAACTTAATGTCTTTTGTTTTCTATTGTGTTTTTAAACATAAATAACATTCACAACAATATTAATGGAGATTAAAACCAGGTTTAAGGTGTTTAAAAATTCAAAACATTAGAAAGAGTTGTTTCTACCACCCCCTCATCCTCAGACCCCGTCGACACGTACATGGTTATTTTGAAAAACGGAGACATTTCCCTTTGTTTGCGCCCTTCGTTTACACGCAAACGGAGAATTAGCCTCTGAAACCGATTCTTTCTAAAAACTCCGGCCAGAGTGGAGATTTTGAAAATCTTCGTTTTCACATTTGTATGTAAACTGAGACAATGCTCATGATGGCAAATATATGCACGGGTACATGTAAATGAACACTTTTCTGAAAACTGACATGTGTGCACGATGTTATTTTTGAAACCGGAGAGGTTGAAATGTCCGTTTATGAAAATAGCCGCCCACGTGTAAACATAAGCCCAGACTCGACGCTCACGACGCTGGGTTGTGACGCTCAAGTGCAAGGTTTGTTCTGAAAGGACATTTGATGTGCTATAGGTACTGTATGTGCATTGATCAACGTTTACATATGATTAAAAAGTCTTCTGGATGGAGAAAAGTGGCCGTTTCAGGTCTGGGTTGAATCTGGAATGAAACGGCCACTTTTCTCCATCCAGTCAATGAGATCCATTTCAGACTCAGAAGTTAGTTTTCAGTACACGGTGCTCTGAACTCCTGCACTCTAAAACAAATATTTTTTTCCTTTTATATCAACATATAAATGAGCTCAATCAGTCTGAGGTAAACTGATGCTTAAAGCACTAAGAGCAGGTTTTAAAACCCAGTGTTCTTAAACACTGAAGAAAACACAAAACTTTTCAAACACACTCAGATGAAAACATAAGAAAGACGTAGTAGTACGAGAGATGGTGGGAGAAATGTTGTTTTTGAAGTGTCTCGTAGGTTCCTCAGAGCAGATCTCTTTGGACTGTAACCTCTCTTCAGGCTCCTGCTGCTCTCTCAGTGTTTGGAGTGGATGTGAAAGGATTCTGGCTTTCTTTTCAAAAGCGCTCTCCAAATCTCCTCTCATTCATCACAGCACAGAGGAGCAGCATGCCACACGCGCCCCACTGAGGCACAGCACCACCAGACTTAGACACTGACAAACCAGATGTGTGTGTGTGTGTGTGTGTGTTGTTGGCCACACATTTTAGTGTTAATGTCTTAGAGCCAAAAGCAAGACAATTAAGCTTGTGATAAAGTTATATTAAAGGACAAATTGTGAATGGCTTATTGCACAGTGTCTATACATTTCAATTTTGGGTGTAAATGAGAGAGAGAGCGTGCTGTATTTGGATTGTGTAGCATTCCATAACGTTTTTAATCAAATTTTTATTGATGTATCCTTGTGTATGTATGTCATATTAACTACAGTATATACAGTATTAAATACAGTACATTATATCTTGATTTGTGTCTGCCAGCAACACCTAGGTGGTGGGTTAAACTCCCAGAGAACATATATGAAATTAATATAGTGTACTATAAAACGATTGGGACCCAAGTTAATATTGTGTCATCATTTACTCACCTTCATGTTATTGTGGAACATAAAGCAATATATTTTGAGCAATTGTAGTGTTGGCATTGTGCTTTATATTGTGTCTTATGGACATTTCTTATATTGTGCTCTATTGCATAAAAAAAACATACCACACACACACACACACACACACACACACACACACACACACACACACACACTAATCTCTACACTAGTGGTCTTTAACTCTGGACCTTCAGATCCACTTTCCTGGAGAGTTTAGCTTCAATCTTGAATAAGCTAATCAAGAACTTATTTTATTTATCATATATATATATATATATATATAAATATATATAAATAATAAAATGGAGGAATTTGTGGTATTTAATTTTTACACATGTTTTACCTGTATTTTAAATTTTGCACTTCATTTTGATGTGTTGTAGGATTAACAGAAATGTCTGTAAAATTAAGGGATATCGTCCTGGCAGAAAACCACCAGTGCATTTTTTTTTCTCAAACATATATTGCATTGGCTGTAGGAACCATATCATTTCAATTTGCTTTCTTGAGATTTTTCATCGTGACTTGCAGGTCTTCATAGGGATTAGACCCCAATGTGCTGCACTGCAACTACAACACTTCAGAATAGACATATGGAGCTCATATGTGATGAAAACATCAAGAAACTATGCAAAATAAGTCTTTATTAATAAATTTTTGACCCTGTAATCATATTTTGAGTGAAATTGAATAAAAGCTGTTGATGTTTTACATTTATGCATTTTGCAGACACTTTTATCCAAAGCCACTAACAATGTATTCAGGAATATATATATATATATATATATATATATATATATATATATATATATATATATATATATATATATATATATATATATATATATATATTTACCAATATGTGTGTTCCCTAGGAATTGAACCCATGACATTTTCCACTCTCAACACTATGCTCTACCGCTGAGCCACAGGAGCACAATTTTACTGCCAGTAGTGTTCATTTCAGATGGAAACTGCACTGAAGTAGGTAAAAATGTAGCCATTTTTTTTTCTATGAGCCTTTTGTTTCTTTCAGTGTAAATCTCACCTATTGTACTGTCTACACAATTACAAATTTAAGTCAGATGGGAAAATAATAACATACTTCAGTAAATACATCAGCAAACTACAAAATTCGAGGTGTCATTTAATTAGCCGTCTTGGCCTATATTTGAAGACAACCACTTGATCGTGCTGTGTAATCAGTCTTTCTCTCCCTACATTCTGCCTATCCCTACATATATAATTGTGAAGACAGGGGAAATGCTTACACCAATGTCCTTCAGTAAATGTGCTGATAAATATAAATGTGAACTTAAAATGCTTCCATTATAACAGCATTCTACAATTATCCCAGAAAACATTACAGCATAAAATACTATATGTTATGATCTGCACACACCTGAAACATTCGTAAGGTCTCATGCAGGTACAGTGCACCTTTGATTATACAACCCGATTCCAAAAAAGTTGGGACACTGTACAAATTGTAAGTAAAAAAGGAATGGAATAATTTACAAATCTCATAAACTTATATTTTATTCACAATAGAATATAGATAACATATCAAATGTTGAAAGTGAGACATTTTGAAATGTCATTCCAAATATTGGCTCATATTGGCTCATTGGCTTCATTTCACGAGAGCTACACATTCCAAAAAAGTTGGGACAGGTAGCAATAAGTGGCCAGAAAAGTTAAATGTACATATAAGGAACAGCTGGAGGACCAATTTGCAACTTATTAGGTCAATTGGCTACATGGTTGGGTATAAAAACTGGATGCCTGTGATCTTCGGGCCCTTAGACGGCACTGCATCACATACAGGAATGCTACTGTAATGGAAATCATAACATGGGCTCAGGAATACTTCCAGAAAACATTGTTGGTGAACTTAATCCACCGTGCCATTCGCTGTTGCCGGCTAAAACTCTATAGGTCAAAAAAGATTTCTCACATTTCACTGCTGTTCATATATGCTCTATATAATTGTGTATGTGATGAATAAAAATCTTGAAACTTGAAGAAGCCATATCTAAACATGATACAGAAGTGCAGGTGTTTTCTCAGGGCCAAGGCTCATTTAAAATGGACTGTGGCAAAGTTGAAAACTGTTCTGTGGTCAGACGAATCAAAATTTGAAGTTCTTTTTGGAAAACTGGGACACCATGTCATCTGGACTAAAGAGGCCAAGGATAACCCAAGTTGTTATCAGCGCTCAGTTCAGAAGCCTGCATCTCTGGTGGTATGGGGTTGCATGAGTGCGTGTGGCATGGGCAGCTTACACATCTGGAAAGGTGCCATCAATGCTGAAGGGGAAATATCCAAGTTCTAGAACAACATACGCTCCCATCCAGACGTCATCTCTTTCAGGGAAGACCTTGCATTTTCCAACATGACAATGCCAGACCACATACTGCATCAATTACAACATCATGGCTGCGTAGAAGATGGATCCGGGTTCTGAAATGTCTCCTCAGTCCCCAGTCGTTTACAGACTGTTCTAAAAAGAAGAGTGGATGCCACACAGTGGTAAACATGGCCTTGTCCCAACTTTTTTGAGATGTGTTGATGCCATGAAATTCAAAATCAACTTATTTTTCCCTTAAAATTATAAATTTTCTTAGTCATCTATGTTGTTATCTGAATAAAATATTGAAATTTGAAACTTCCACATCATTGCATTCTGTTTTTATTCACAATTTGTACAGTGTCCCAACTTTTTTGGAATCGGGTTTGTATACCACCAACAGAGAGTCAATAAACACAGCTCTAATCTAAACCACAGAACCAAACGAACAATAATGAAAGAGATGGAAAATCATGCAAATAGTATTTACGGATCCAATCAGTTGATGTTATCTTGACTGAGGCATGGCGTAGATTGGTTTATCAGTTAGCTAGTGTGTGTTTATAGACTGGGCATTGTTTGGACACCCTCACCCATGAGAAACCTGCTCAACCTCTGCCTTGTGCGGTCATGTGACCTCATTGTCTTGTGTTCACAGTTCCTGTGCACGTCAGTGGACAAGCAACTCCTTTATTTTTCCCTTCCTCATTTTATTTCTTCCATCCGCACCGCAGGCTTGCGGGCCACATGGAACAGAAGGTGATTGGTTTACAGCAGGCTACAGGAAGGTCAGATCAAAAATCAATGAGAAAAAAGCAATGCTATTTCTGCAGACAGAGACAGAGAAAAGATGCAAGAGATAGAGTGACAGTGCATGGGTTGCAGAGAGATTGCAAATTAATAATATAGATGGATAGAGAAATGACATTAGGGAGACTGGGTCGAGTTGTCACAAATGCTATATGTCAATAACCATGAGGTTGTGAGCAAGAGGTCAAGATTTGGCTGGTTAGCATGCTCCTACTGGTTGATGCTGTAACTACACAATCTGTAAAACACATCTTTCTACGTTGAAGCTCATTCAAAAGTAGATTCACTAGAGTAAAAACTAATGTTACTAACCCCTGTTATGCAATCATACTCAAACAGTGGTGAGAATTACTGAAGCTACAATTTTTTTCAATAATGTGACAGTAGCACAATATTATAACGTTGTTGTTGTTTTTTTCAACGAGAAGCAGTTTTCTCCATTAAGCAATGATTTGTTGGTTAGCTACTTTTTGGTAGTAGCCTGTAGTGTAGCTAACTGCTTCTTCAGAAAGGTAGATTGACTATATTTGAACTACTTAAACTTGTCAAGCCACCATTTCAAGCAAGATATGGAGGATAAAACAATATTTCAGATAATGGTGCTTTTGAAAGAAATTTAATGGAGCAAGGAAGAAAGATATACAACCCGAATTCCGGAAAAGTTGGGACGTTTTTTAAATTTTAATAAAATGAAAACTAAAGGAATTTCAAATCACATGAGCCAATATTTTATTCACAATAGAACATAGATAACGTAGCAAATGTTTAAACTGAGAAATTTTACACTTTTATCCACTTAATTAGCTCATTTAAAATTTAATGCCTGCTACAGGTCTCAAAAAAGTTGGCACGGGGGCAACAAATGGCTAAAAAAGCAAGCAGTTTTGAAAAGATTCAGCTGGGAGAACATCTAGTGATTAAATAAGTTAATTGATATCAGGTCTGTAACATGATTAGCTATAAAAGCTTTGTCTTAGAGAAGCAGAGTCTCTCAGAAGTAAAGATGGGCAGAGGCTCTCCAATCTGTGAAAGACTGTGGAAAAAAATTGTGGAAAACTTTAAAAACAATGTTCCTCAACGTCAAATTGCAAAGGCTTTGCAAATCTCATCATCTACAGTGCATAACATCATCAAAAGATTCAGAGAAACTGGAGAAATCTCTGTGCGTAAGGGACAAGGCCGGAGACCTTTATTGGATGCCCGTGGTCTTCGGGCTCTCAGACGACACTGCATCACTCATCGGCATGATTGTGTCAATGACATTACTAAATGGGCCCAGGAATACTTTCAGAAACCACTGTCAGTAAACACAATCCGCCGTGCCATCAGCAGATGCCAACTAAAGCTCTATCATGCAAAAAGGAAGCCATATGTGAACATGGTCCAGAAGCGCCGTCGTGTCCTGTGGGCCAAGGCTCATTTAAAATGGACTATTTCAGAGTGGAATAGTGTTTTATGGTCAGACGAGTCCAAATTTGACATTCTTGTTGGAAATCACGGACGCCGTGTCCCCCGGGCTAAAGAGGAGGGAGACCTTCCAGCATGTTATCAGCGTTCAGTTCAAAAGCCAGCATCTCTGATGGTATGGGGGTGCATAAGTGCATACGGTATGGGCAGCTTGCATGTTTTGGAAGGCTCTGTGAATGCTGAAAGGTATATAAAGGTTTTAGAGCAACATATGCTTCCCTCCAAACAACGTCTATTTCAGGGAAGGCCTTGTTTATTTCAGCAGGACAATGCAAAACCACATACTGCAGCTATAACAACAGCATGGCTTCGTCGTAGAAGAGTCCGGGTGCTAACCTGGCCTGCCTGCAGTCCAGATCTTTCACCTATAGAGAACATTTGGCCCATCATTAAACGAAAAATACGTCAAAGACGACCACGAACTCTTCGGCAGCTTGAAATCTATATAAGGCAAGAATGGGACCAAATTCCAACAGCAAAACTCCAGCAACTCATAGTCTCAATGCCCAGACGTCTTCAAACTGTTTTGAAAAGAAAAGGAGATGCTACATCATGGTAAACATGCCCCGTCCCAACTATTTTGAGACCTGTAGCAGAAATCAAAATAGAAATGAGCATATTTTGTGCATAAAATTGTAAACTTTCTCAGTTTAAACATTTGCTATGTTATCTATGTTATATTGTGAATGAGATCAAATGAAGGTATAGATTTTATTAAAAACATTTGTTGTGTTAAGCAGAATTTCCACTTGCATACTTTGCCATTTAACATATTAAGTTTAATGTTAACAGGACCAAGAGAATGAAAGAGAACTGGGGAAATGTGATGCATATATCTTATATCATCTTGCAAATGCTATTTATGAATTATGCTTCATTCTCCTTTCTTCAATGCCAGACGAGGGTATTGATTCCTGGAAAACTGACCTCAGACTGATTCATCATGTGAATGGCCTTTGCTCAGTGCAGCCCTCCATGGTGATGTACTTAAATATATTGAAATTTTTCATAAAATCAGAAACAGAAAAACCAGTTTCCAAGAGTGTTTGGATTCGTCAACTGTCTTCAGTGCTAAAACAAAAATCTCTGCCATTCTTTGTTCATTGTTAGCAAACTAAATAACTTACTGGTTTGAGTTGTTTTTAACCAGTTTTGACCCCAACATTTTTTATCTTTTTTTTTTCACCTGCCACTTATTGAGAATTTAATGTCTATTGGTTACACTCTGTTTCACGTCTTTGAGAACTTGGCCCAATATTCTTGGGTTCCAGCATGGAAATGAGCTGCTACCTCATGAATGAGATTAAGGTCAAATGAACAATAGTTACAGTCCAACAATCACATCTCACGATTCATTTTAAATATCAGAACATCATCCATCATGAATATGAGATTACCAAGATGAAATAAGACACAAATCTGGACTAGACTTTCTCAGAATAAAATAATTCCCTCCACTGTCTGACCATTTCATAGTGAGGGATTTTTTTTATTATTCCCTTCACACTTCTTGTTCTCTTGTGCAAAAACATGACCGAATATTGCAGATTTGGTACATTGGGTTTTATTTATGAATTCTTTTCCTGTAGCATTAGTCCTGTTAGTCACTAGCAAGTGATCAAAACAGTAGTTGGATTGACAGGGTTGTTTTTTCTTTATGCCCCCATGAAGTTTGCCTCTGAGCATGACGGTGGCTCCAGGAGACTTCCTGTGCTTTTTTTCACACTACCTTCACTAGTTATTACATGAGAGTATATCAGACCTCAACTCTGAAAGGCTAATGTCACTGAGACCTGGAGTCTGGATTAAGCTAATAGTTTAGCCATTCTGATATGATTACACAGATGCAAAATCCAGGATCAAAAGAATTTAAGCAAAATCACCAGCATTTGTAGCACATTATTTATTAGCACAAAATAATAAAGAAAATCAAAGCCAAGGTTACATGGCTATACTATTGAAATAGCATTTATTTATAGATTGGCCCGATTCACTTAAATCTTACTGTGGCAAAGCGCTCGGGAGTGACGGCTCTATTTTATGACATTGGGCGGAACAATTTATACCCACACTCAATTCAGTTAATTATTTCCGACTACGCCACTTGGGAGAGTTCGCCCCAAGAATTTAATATAACCTCTAAGCTAAGGCACACACAGATCCTAACCACAGTTGGAGTCAGAGACATAGGTGATTGAAAAACATATATAATTTATTAATTGTTAAAAAGACAGTCCTTTCGGGTAAAAGGTGTTGACCAGCAATCACTGTCTTCAATTTATTAAGTTCTAACGTTGGCTGCAGAGGATCCTGGGCATACCCAAGGGCAGTCTCAAGATATCACCTCATCCAGTGCACACACCAGCACAGCACACACTCCACAACTCATGTCAGAGAAGACCACGACTACAGTGAAGACCCTACCACCTAATTGGTCATGCGTCTGCCCCCGGGTGCCCAGGCCCTGCCAACAAAAACAACATTAAAGAGCAGTGTTATGCAAAACAAAATAATGAAAATTGTCATAAATGCAGCAGTATAATTCAAATCACAAATGAAAAAAAAATGTAAATTTACTAATACAACAACAGATGCAAAAGTACTCTTCTTTGAAAATACTAAACTAAATAAAGTAAAGAAAAGAAATAAACTAAAATAAGGAAACAACAAAACTCAAACAAATCACGGAAACAGAGTCATCGTTCACTGGACAGTTCACTTGAAATGATTCACTCGAACAGCTCACTTAGAACGGTTCATCCAAGACGATTCAATCAGCTGTTCACTCGATGCGACTCGCTCGTGACAGAACAGCACACCAAAAACTAAACAAAACAAACACAAAACAGAACAGAACAGCAGCTGATGAGGCCCAGCACGAATAAAGCCTTATGATGAAGCACAGAGCAGATAATGCTCATTCGGAAAGTCGGTGCGGTCCTTAGCGCATGCCTAGAAACAAACAGAAAGTGTTACGCTGAGAGTTCTTCTCCCTTGGCTTATGCTCAAACAGTATACTTACAAAGCATGCTGTCTCAGAATCACTATCCCCAAACTATGCGGAAGATGGAGCCGAAAGTCTCCGATAAACTCGTTGGCATGAAGCACAGATAGATCGTACACTACGCATACAGATCAGTCAGATTACTCGCCTAATCAGAGCAAACCATAAACTTAATCTACAAACCACCGTCGCACACAAATGTTTCTCTTACCTGTCTCAAGTGTCCACATTCAATTCCCCAAACAAGCACATAGACCCGCCAGTGGATAAACAGCTTCGGCAAGTTTTACAAGCAGCACATTTTACGCTGACTCCAACAGAAAGTAACAGGGCGCATGGATGACGTCACAGCCCCGGATAATGACGCATGCCAAGGAACTGGTAGCTCATGCTCTTATACACCCTGGACGCCTAGCCATTGGCTAAACACTAAACGATGATGTAGGAGGGGTAGTAACCCTTCCTGCTACAATCTTCCCCTCCTTTTTTTTCTCGGCGTCCCAACGATGGACTCAATACAGAGCCACCAACCCCACTCATGACCAAGGCCTAAACAAGATACCAGCAGTGGTTACCTCAGAGCTGACTGCGACCCTACTTCCTATCTCTCCTACTGCCCGGGGAAGGTGGTGCAAATTCCCATGCCGACCAGCACCAACTCGGCCTGTCCGCCGAGGGGCGACCACCCTACCATCCTGGGGACCAGGAGACACTGCTGGTTCCCCCACCACTGGTCCCCTGACCTGGTCACCTGACTCTCCTCTAACTGAACCCATCAAGGGGAGATCCAATGGCAACCCGTTCGTACCAGAATTGGCACGTGCCAGATGACCCGTCGCTCGAGCAACACCAGGGGTCTCTGGCACAAGCACAACCAAGTCAACTTCATCTACCTCACCTACCTCACCTACCTGCGGTTCTTCCTGATCTTCTACTCCAACTCCAGGTTGACCGTCCGGCCGGACCTCTTTCCGGCCACAAGCCTTCAATAACGAGCGGTGGACACGTTGGACCTTACTCAGATCCTCCACGGGTGCAATGGTATACACCAGACCTCCCACTTCAGGGGGACGAACTACTTTGAACAACACCGGGCTCCACAAGTTTGCAATCTTATGCCGCCCTTTAAACTAATGATCTCGTAAATAAACAAGCTGGCCCTCTGACAAAGGTAAGTCACTAACAAGTGAGTCATGTCGTTCCTTTCTTCGATCCGCAGCTGCATTCAGGCGTTCCGTTGCCCCCTGAAAGGCAACTCTTAACCGCTTTTGGTGTTCTACAACCCAACTCTGTACACTACCTGCCATTGGCTCTAACACATTACCCAGCAGAAAGTCCAAGGGCAACCTAGGTTCTTGACCGAACATCAAGTAATAAGGAGACTCTCCTGTCCCCTGGTAAGGGGTGGTGTTATAATAGAAGATTACCTGCGATAAACACGAGGCCCAGTCTCTCTTCCTAGGGCCGGGCAGGGTTCGCAACAGGATACACAGAGTGCGATTGAAACGCTCACATTGTCCATTTCTGGCCGGATGGTACGGCGTCGTACGGGACTTCTTAATGTGATAAAGCTCACAGAGCTGACGAATCAGGGCCGATTCAAAATTACGACCTTGGTCGGAATGAATGCGGCCCGGGACCCCAAACTTAAAAAACCACTCCTCGACCAAAACCTGCGCCACCGTCTCGGCTCGCTGGTCACGGGTGGGTATCGCCATGGAGAACTTACTGAATATGTCGGTCATGACCAAAATATTCTCATGGCCTGACTGAGAAGGTTCAAGTACCGTGAAATCAATGGCCAGAACCTCGTTAGGTCTGGAAGCCAACAAATGGCCCATGTAGCCCCGTGCCACTGGTTGACTCTCTTTAGCAAGCTGGCACCGTTCACACTCCTTACACCAGTGAGCAATATCCGCGGACATACCTGGCCATGTAACACCGACGTCTAATCAACTCACTAGTCCGTTCGACTCCCTGATGAACATGCTGTTGATGCAGCTGCTCTAAAACTTCCTACTTCATAACCTCGGGCAATACTAACTGATAACACTCTTCTCCACCATCAGGACGGAAAATTTGCCAGTACAATAGACCCTCCTTTTCCAACAATCGGTCCCTCTGCTGGAGCAAGGTGAGGACGGGCTTAGCCAGCAGGCGCCATTCTTTGGGCATGGGACGCTTACCCTGTCTCCAGAACTGCAACAGAGGTCCAATGATGGAGTCATCCTCCTGCATAATACACAGGTCAGAAACAGAATAGCTAGGCAAGACAGTCATCTCATTTGCTACAGCTTGCACAACGCCACATGGTTTTACGGCCTGCTGCAGTAACTCCGGCACCGAACTACCGGCGGCCAAGCCCTCAACATCGTCCAGATTGACAGGGTTCTGGTGGGACAGAGCGTCTGCATTACCATTACTCCTCCCGGACCTATACCTCACCTCGAAATCGAAGGCAGCCAGCTCAGCAGCCCAGCGCTGCTCGGTGGCCCCAAGCTTTGCCGTGGTCAAATGACTCAGGGGGTTATTGTCGGTAAACACAAGACACTTATGTCCCAACAAATACTCCCTGAATTTCTCCACCATGGCCCACTTGAGTGCCAGAAACTCCAATTTCATGGAACTGTAATTACTCATGTTACGCTCAGTGGGCCTCAAACTTCTACTGGCATAAGCTATGGGGCGCACTTTCCCGTCATGTTCTTGGGAAAGTACAGCGCCTAAGCCGCCATGGCTAGCGTCTACCTCCAAGATAAAGGTTCGGGAGAAATCTGCATAAGCTAGTACCGGTGCAGAGATCAACTTACTCTTCAATGCCTCGAATGACTCATGACACTGTTGCGTCCACACCTGAACTAAACTCTGCCCCTTCCTTTTCCCTGACTTACCTCCAACAACTTCAGCTACCAGTCTATGTAAGGGAGCCGCCAGCTTGGCGAAACCCTCAACGAAGTGCCTATAGTAGCTTGCGAACCCCAAGAAGGTCCTCAATTCTGAGACAAGCGTTGGGCAACGCCACTGCGCCACGGCCTTAATCTTGCCCGGATCAGTCGCCACTCCCTGAGCCGATATAACATGCCCCAAGTATCTTACCTCCTGTTGGAAAAAAACGCATTTCTGCAAGTTTGCCTTCAGCCCTTCTCTCTTCAACCGGTCCAAGACCATTTCCAGCCTCTGTAAATGCTGAGCTACCGAAGTAGAAAACACAACAATTTCGTCAAGATATAACAAAAGCGACTGACATTGCTGGTCACCGAACAAACGCTCCATCAACCTCTGAAACGTACTTGGCGCGTTGCAGAGGCCGAACGGCATACGATTGAATTCGAATAGCCCAAAGGGTGTACAGAATGCGGTCTTCAGCCTATCATGTTCCGACACCGGGACCTGCAGGTACCCGCTGGCTAAATCCAGTGTGGAAAACCAGCGGGCCCCGGACAATGAATCTAACGATTCCTCGATACAAGGAAGGGGAAAGGCATCCTTTCTAGTTTTGGCGTTCAGATGACGGTAGTCCACGCACATACGCAGACTACCGTCTTTTTTCTTTACCAATACGATAGGCGATGCGTATGGACTACTGCTCTCACATACTATACCAGCTTCCAAAAATTGATTAATATGAGTTTTGACTACTTCATATTCTGAAGGGGGAATGCGGGGGAATGGAAATCTCCCTCATGGCAGGAGAACACTGCTTGATACTTGCGTAGGAAGTCCCTAACTTGATCCTGCTCTGCAGCAGGCAGAACGGATAAGTCGAGAGACTCAATCTGGTTAAGCAAAGGAGACTCCCCCCCTGCACTATGGGACTGAACTGTGGCGACCGTGGCCTTAACTTCAACGACCCCCTGTGGCAGGTTAACCAACTAGACCTCCTTCACACTCCCCACCACAGTGGTAGGGCGGAGCACCACATCAGCTGCCCCAACATTTACCACGGGCATATATGCAGTACCTCGGCTTACCAGTACCAAGGCCAGCGAGGCCAAAAGCCCAGCAAGAAGGCCAGACTCGGGGGGCTCGAACAACACAGTTCGATCAAGCGAGAGAATGGATTACGTGTATCTATGGGATGGGAGTCAGCTACCTCCCTACCAAGGTCATGACTCTGCGACCTGGCGGGAGCTAGTTTTCCGCCGGCCAAGGAGAGCGTGGTTGACCATGTGTAATAGTAGAGGGACCGGCTACTGGCTGGGGAGGACGAGCCCGGCCCCCATTGTACTCCCGAGCATAATGACCCGGGCGCTGACACCGTCTACATATAACTGGACCCGGACGCGATGATCTAGCGTGCACGTACGGGGTTTGGAGACGAGCAACGGTTTGTTTGAGCTGGTTCAATTGTTGCTGTTGCTGTCTGAACATTTCGCGCAGTTCGCTCATCTCAGACTGTTGTGGGGGGGTTTTGCCTATCAGCAGAGGTGGCCCCACGTACCCCATACTGAAGGCCGTAGGCTACCGGGACGGACTGGCTACGTGCCCTTACACCCCCAGGCATTCAGAATTCGCAACAGCATTGGGTGCTTGGTTCTTAACCCGCTCTAAAAGAGCCATTAGCGCAAGGGAGAATTCTAACAGTGTCTCACCTTCCTGTTGCTTCCTTGAATAGAAAGCCTCTTTTAACGCGACGTACGACTGTGAACACCCACAAAGCTCTTGCAATGCTTTAATAATTTTATCAGGATCTCCGCGCTCTGCCTCAGGACGATACCGAATCTCCTCTCGGGCCTCCCTCTCCAGGTGGTCGAATACAAAAAAGCTTGTTCAGCGGTCCCCATATACCGCGCCCTCATGCAAGCCCGTGCCTCTTCGACCCATTCATCGACATTTATACCGGATTTACCACTAAATTTTGGGCATCGACGCTTTCGCGGCACAAAAACTAATCGTTCCGGTGCACATACTGTGCACATTACTTCTTATTATTTATTGGATAATAATTTGGATAAACTTTATTAAAGGAGCATTTCACCCATGGGAACATTGATCTTCATTGAAAGTGGGTCATATATGTAGTCGAAATCTATTAAAATTTTCGAATTTGGTGCCTTTTTGACCGAGTTATTACAGAAAGTAACTTTAGGGCTCATTTGTATGGAAAACCACAACTCCCACAATGCAACACATTTGCACAGCTCCACAAGCCACTCCCACTCCCAAGACATTGATGACACAGTTAGCGATGTATGGTATTTACGTGCCACAGTAGTAAACAATGCCACAGTAAGCTTTTTGTGCATTAAAAAAGGTACTGCACAAACAGTTTACAGTTGACCTTACGTAACTTATTAACCGGTAATTATTTCGTGATAATAATGCTTGAAGAAATTGTGTAAAATTGAAACACTTACTTTACAGTTAGACGTCCATTTGTCCCTGCAGGCTTCGGCTGGCGTTTCCAGTTTACCTTCGGAATTCTGAAATATGTCTCCAGGACGCCTCTGTCCATATGCGGGGCGAAACTAGGATGGTTCACAACGCAAACATCCGTGTCCTTGTCTGCCTCAGACATTTCTTCGAGGAGAAATTGGCATCTTTGAAATTCTTTGCAGCAGACGGACTCTAGCTCTGTGTCCGTAGGCGCACAACGAGAGCACAGGCACCACCAGTCCGCGCCAGCTCGAGCACGCCCGGGCTCCTCGGACGCAACAGGCAGGTCTCCGGCCTCGGCTGCAGCCGCCGCCTCCTGTTCCTCCATCAGCCTCAGCTGCTCTGCGCGATATTGTGGCTCGTATAGATAGCCACGAACATCTGTTTCGAGCAACAGACTTTGAAAATCCTCTTCCATATCATGAGTTGTTCCTCCAGCCATTCTCGTAAATCTGACTCCATAAGCGCTTATTAGCTTAGCTACATAGCTTCCAAACAAGATGGCGGATTTTCATTTTCGTTTCTGTAAGTTTAGTCGCACCCACTGATCTGTAATAGGCCTGTAGGGTGAGTGGGTCCCACCCCCTGGAATAATAATAAGCTAGTGTGTGTAGTCTCTACACTTTTCAATGAATTTTGACTTCCTGCTTATTAAGACGCAAAATGACGATTTTTACGTCATAATAAGCAGGAAGTAAAACACTTAAATCCTTATTTCTCCCATCTCAGGGAAAAATAAAGGAAAAATCCATGATCATTATAATATATGACTGGGTTTCTAACAATACAAAGCTAAATGCAAATGGGTGAAGTGATCCTTTAATATCGAAGGGAAATTAAATGTTCATGACAGCTTAAAACATTCAAAAACCACTTAGAATATAAAACAATACTGTGAATACAATACACTTCTAACACAATTCACTCGTAAAGTCTGATAGCAGTAGGCAGGAACAATTTCTTATATTATTCCTTTAAGCAGCGAGGCTGAATGAATCTGTTGCTAAAGTTGCTCTTAAGTTTATAAAGAGTTTTATGCAGGGGGTGAGAATCATTGTCCATGATGCCTAACAATTTTAGCAGCATTCTGTCCCTAAACACTTCCTCCAAAGTAACAAGCTCAGAGCTGATGACAGACTCTGCACCCCAACACACCACAGCAAAGATGATAGTACTCACAGTCTGATAGAACATCTTAAGTATCCTGTTGCAAACATTGAAAGACCTGTGCCTAGAGCTGTAGTCAAGTCCAGCTTTGTCGAGTCCAAGTCAAATCCAAGTCCAAAAGTTTCGAGTCCAAGTCAAGACCGAGTCCAAATGAGATAAAAAAGGATCCTCTTCAAGACCACATACTTAACTACTGATAAATAATTTTATATTATTTGTAATGATCAAAAAGCATGTGTAAAGTAACAACTCTGTAGGACAGGCGTCTCCAAACTAGATCCTGGAGGGCCAATGCCCTGCAGAGTTCAGCTGCAACTGGCCTTAACACTATCTGGAAGTTTCTATTGTGTCTAGTAAGAGCTTGATTAGCTGGTTCAAGTGTGTACAGTATAATTAGGGTTGGAGCTAAACTCTAAAGGACATTAGCCCTCTAGGACCGAGTTTGGAGCTGTAGTGTCAAATTATTTTTATGTACTTGATTTACTTTACAATGCTGCTGTTTGCTGACATTATTTCTGTGGTCAAAAATTAAAATGACTGATGCCTTGGCACAGCGCACACACACACGCAAAGCTCGGGATATGACGCATGCATGGTTAAGGCTAGAAGGGATACGTTTGGCTCTACTGGGCATGCGCACATAAATACAGCAAAATTTTTGTTATACTGTACTAGGGCTTGCATAGACTAGTCGAGCGCTGTCGGAAACAATCGACTACTCGAGCATGCATTAACCATATGCCTAATGCATACAAAGAGTTTGCAAGTACGACGTGAATTTAAGGATTACAATATTGCGTGGAGCTGTTATTTTCTATGACCTTATCTATGTAAGATGTAAAAATAAAATATGTAATGTAATAATTAGGGTTGTGCCTGAAGCCGAATATTTGGAATGGCACGGATAATGGTGTTTGCTAGATAACAGTTGAGTCAGGGGATCAGCGCAATATTATACACAGACCTCTAAAGTCATGAGTGTGAAGTGAATGAATGTAAAGTTTATGAATGAAAAGAGAACAAATCAAACACCTCATTGATGTTGCCTCGCTGTGCATCTCTCAGAAATCAGAGATTAATTTCACTTATAATAATATATCATACACGTTAAATTGTTTGTATATATTTAAAAGACAATGATTTAAACCTTAGGCTACAATATGATACGAATGAATGGAATAAGCACAGCGCGCTCACCAATCAAACAGCAGTTTAACCAAACCAAGAGTAGGGTTATAATCAGCTTAGATACGGATACATTTTCTACTTGTCCTACATGTTTGCATGTTTATCTTTTGTTGGTTAGCGTGGCACACACACATTTATTTAGTGAAGTTCACTAAACATTCTAGACTCGCTTAAAGAGTTCTGCGTAATGAAAATGTGCGTATTGAATGGATTCAGTCATGTTCAAATGATCACTAAACGTTTGTCATGACATCTCTCTGCTTACATGATAAATATTATTTTAAAAGTTAATAATTATTTTAGTTTAACACCACATACTAATTGTTCAGTGATTACTATGAAAAAAAAGATTAAAAGTCATATCAAGTAACTGTACGACGTTGTATCCGAATGCAGATACGATAAGTGGATACAAATACTGGCTGTTACATGAAAATTGTAAAATGTAATGTCATAATTATAAAGTTAAATATGTAAATTATACAATTTACATATGTAATTGTTGCATAATGCTATAAATTAATGAGTGTTTATTGATTAACCCTCCTATTAACTTTGGGGTCAATTTGACCCCATTCAATATTTAACGTCTGTAAATACATTATTAAAATTTTGTTTTTTTCTTCAGATTTAATGAATTTTCCTAATTTAATGGGAACAACTCTGTAAACATAAAATTAACCTGCAGGTTTTTTTTCAATGTCCTGTACACATTTTGTAGCATCGGTGTTCCTTGGGGTCAATTCGACCCCAGGCTCTTTTAGCTGTATAAACATAAGAAATATAAAAATTTTACACACATTTGTTTTGAGGTCACTATAATATGTTATAATTATATAATGTTCATTATAATTTTACATATTCAATATTATATAAAAAAAAATTCCCTCTTTTTTAGGGCTCTAACTTAACATAACCGTATCTGAAGTAGTTCACATGACATGGGACATAATTCTCATGAGAACTTTGATGTTTCCCATGCCATGGGGGAGGGGAAAACATATTTTTTGCGAGAACTTTGATGTTTCCCATGCCGTAGGGGAGGGGAAAACATTATTTTTGCAAGAAGTTTGATATTTCCTGTGCCGTGGGGAAAGTAAAACTTAATTTTCATGGTTTACCAAACAAAGGGGAGGAGCAAACATTACAAAAGCATGAACAGAAGCATTCTAAACCATTCTGTGTGCTCTCTATGTTCTCCATCTCTCTCATTTGAAAATTACATCTAAGCAAAGATTTTCTGTCAATGAGATTTTGTCACAGGTTTTTGACAGTGAAAGTGACATAGAGGAGAATGTGTCTGAGACCGATGATAATATTGAGGACCCTGATTATGAGGCATCCTCCTCAAATGAGAATGAGACTCCTAATGTTGACCCTACTGTTGTCTCTCAACCACCCACAAACCCATAACCTTCCAAAAATGGAAAGTTATCATGGTCCCACTCACCACCTGAACAACAGGGTAGACTTAGTGCTGCTAATGTCATCAAAATGGATCCAGGGCCCACTAGATATGCTGTCAGCCATGTCCAAGATATAAAATCAGCATTTCATATTTTCATTACACCATCAATTGAAAAGGATGTACTTGAAATTACTTAGAGGGTAGGCGTGTGTATGGGGATGGTTGGAAAGACTTCGATGTAACTGACTTGAAAGCCTACATTGGGTTGCTCATTTTGGCAGGAGTCTACAAGGCAAAAGGAGAAGCAACAGCATGCCTTTGGAATGCTGACACTGGTAGGGCAAAATGCAATATGCCCCTGAGGGGGTACATCTTATAGCTTTTGGTTTCTCAACCGAGGTTGCTGAGATCATCCAGAACTCCCTCCATGAGGAAACTGTACACCTTGAGGTGGAAACCTTTCTCTTGGTGGCCATTCAGTGGGCAGACACCCTCTGGTTACATGTTTCCTCTGCGGTGCACTGAGGCTGAGGCCTCCGGCCAGAAGAAGTGGTTGATCAGGATGCTATCTTAAAACCTTGAGTCCTCTGATCTCCCCACACCATTGAGATTCAAGACTCACTTGAACCGAAGTAGGGCAGCCTCCAAGGCCTTCTTGTCAGGTGTGTCAATACAGGACATCTGCAACGCAGCTGGACGGTCCACACCCCTCACATTCATCAGATTTTATGGTTTAGATCTGCGAGCCACTCACAGCTCTTCTTTCACTTGCCTTAATTGTGCTCTTTGTATGCACACTAGGCAGGGACTTGCAAGTCTGGCGGCGTGGGCATTCTCGTTTCCATAGCGTTTCGGACGCAGCTTGAGTTCCTGAAGGGGAACGTCCCAGGTTATGTATGTAACCATGGTCCCCCGAAGGGAATGAGATGGTGCATCTCAAAGCCATACTACCGGCATCACTGCCAGGGTTCGTTTCATTCCTAGAAGCTGACGCTTGTTCCACCTTACGATCTTTTATAGCTTCCTGGTCGCTACGTCACCCCTCCTATGATGTCACACCCATTAATGAGACTGATTTCACATACTATTCAGAGCTGGTCATGCTGAAGGGCGTTACCATAGCGTTTCGGACGCAGCGTCTCATTCCCTTCGGGGAAACATGGTTAAAGAAAAAAAAACTATTTAATGTGTTTTCATTTACAATAACATGAATCATGAGTAGTCGAGTAACTCAAGCATTTTTTAAATAAAAAATAGACTGGTAGAAATGCAAGTCTTGCTAGCCCTATACTGTACAACAGTAATTAGCATTTCATTATTGTAAAGGGTAATTTTAAGGCTATCTAGGTGTAGACGAAAATAAAAGACATTCTAACAGGTAGAAAATTAATTTAGAAACATCTAAACATTTGAGAACGCAGCATGTGCGCCGCTGGTCATGCACATCCTTTCCCAACAAACTTAAAAGCTAAGCCAAGATGGAGAAACAGATGATCATAGCTGTACAAGGATAGTCATTTTTAAATGAATTTATTAGCAGAGCTACTGCAAGGGATTTTTGGTGCTGGAAATCCTTTTATTTTTTGCTGAAACTTCTGCGTCTTCATGGAGAACAGTTCATGGTTGCCTAGCAACAGCAGACTACAGAGTGCTTTAGAAAAAAGGAGAAAGCAGGGCACGCACCTAGTGGTTTCCACAAGTTTTCAGTCGCTACATCATGCAAATGTGGTTTTGTTTTAAAGGACTTTTTTCTTTTTTTTTTTTTTTTTTGCTGGACTCCGTCGAGACCAGTGAGAACATTTGGCAAATCCTATGACCAAGTCCGAGACAAGTCTGAGTGAAAACACCATCGAGTCCGAGACAAGTCTGAGACGATAGAAAACCGGACTTGAGTACTACAGCCCTACCTGTGCCTCCTTTAAAATAGAACCCACTCTGGCCCTTTTCTGTTTTTGTAGACCACTCCAACTTGTTCAGTTGTTCAGTTGAACACTCAGATACTTATAAAATTCCACAAGTTCCACATTGGTCCCCACGATGCAGACTGGAGAGGATGGGGATTTTTTCCTGCTGAAATCTACCACCATCATTTTTTGTCTTCGCCACATTTAAATGCAGGTGATTTACCTCACACCACCTCACAAAGCAGTCGACCAGGTCTCTGTACACATCCTCCTGTCCATTATCCAGACAGCTAGCTATGACTGTGTCATCTGAGAAATTTTGCAGATGACATGACTCAGTATACTCAAGACTCAGTAGACATGAGCAGTATACCGTATATATATTAGAATGTCAAGGAAAAGTTAATTTATTTCAGTAATTCAACTCAAATTGTGAAACTTGTGTATTAAATAAATTCAATGCACACAGACTGAAGTAGTCGTAGTGTTTGGTTCTTTTAATTGTGATGATTTTGGCTCACATTTTTCAAAATCCCACCAATTCACTACCTCAACAAATAAGAATATGATGAAATGCCAATCAGCTAATCAACTGCTTTCTGCTTTTCCGGAAGCAGAAAAGGAAAAAAGTACCAGACCCAGATTGTGTTACACCAGCCTGTCTGAAATCCTGTGCTGACCAGCTGGCCCCATCCTCACACAGATCTTCAACAGATCACTGGAGCTGTGTGAAGTCCCTTCATGCTTCAAACGCTACACCCCATCCCAAAGAAATCCAAAATTACAGGACTAAGTGACTACAGGCCTGTGGCTTCAACGTCTGTAGTCTTGAAGTCATTTGAAAAACTGTTGCTGGCCCACCTGAAGGACATCACTGGACCCTTCCTGGATCCTCTTCAGTTTTCCTACTGAGCAAACAGGTCTGTGGATGATGCAGTAAACATTGGACTGCATTATGTTCTGCAACATCTAGACAGACCAGGGACTTATGTGAGGATCCTGTTTGTGGACTTCAGCTCGGCCTTTAACACTATCATTCCAAACCTCCTCCTGCCCAAACTAACTCAGCTCTCCGTGCCCACCTCCGTCTGTCAGTGGATCAACAGTTTCCTGACAGACAGGCAACAGCTGGTGAGGCTGGGAAAATACACATCCAGCACCTGTACAATCAGCACCGGAGCTCCCCAGGATTGCATTTTATCCCCACTGCTCTTCTCCCTGTACACTAATAATTGCACATCTAAGGACCCCTCTGTCAAGCTCCTGAAGTTTGCAGACAACACCACACTCATTGGCCTCATTCAGGACAGTGATGAGTCTGCTTACAGACAGAAGGTTAAAGAGCTGACTGTCTGGTGCACTCTCAACAACCTGGAGCTTAACACACTCAAAATAGTGGAGATGATCGTGGACTTCAGGAGAAACCCCTCTGCTCTCCCCCCACTCACCATCATGAACAGCACTGTGACTGCAGTGGAGTCATTCAGGTTCCTGGGCACCACTATCTCTCAGGACCTGAAGTGGGACATTCACATTGACTCCATTGTGAAAAAGGCCCATCAGAGGTTGTACTTCCTTCACCAGCTGAGGAAGTTCAACCTGCCACAGAAGCTGCTGAAACAGTTCTACTCCGCCATCATTGAATCCATCCTCTGCACTTCAGTAACTGGTTCATCTGAGCTTCTAAATCTGACCTCATAAAACTACAGAAGGTAGTCTGGACTGCTGAGCGAATCATCGGTCCAACCCTCCCTTCTATTCAAGAACTGTACTTATCAAGAGTAAGCAAAAGGGCTGGCAAAATCACTCTGGACCCCTCACATCCAGCACACTTCCGCTTTGAACTGTTGCCATCTGGTCGACGATTACAGAGCACTGAGCACCCGAACGACCAGACACAGGAACAGTTTCTTCACTCAGGCAATCCATCTAATGGACATTTGATAATAACTGTGGAACACACTACACTATTTATATTTATATAAAGATAAATTTATTTATCTAACAGACATACTTAGTGTACGATTACATTTTGCACATAATATACCTGTACATACATAACTGCTTTTTGTAATATACCTGCCATACAATTGTCAATTTGTATATTGTCATTCCTTACCTACTTTTTTTGTATTTTTTATTCTTTTATTATGTGTTTTTTGTTCTGTCGCTGTAATTCTGATGCACTGTGGAGCTTCTATCACGAAAACAAATTCCTGGCAATAAAGCTCATTCTGATTCTGATTCTGAACTCAAAACACTCAGGTTTCCTGAGACTTCACAAGGAGTGTAAATCACAAAAATGCATTGCCAATAGGCTGGCTGTTCACAGAGTGCTGTATCCAAGCATATTAACAGAAGGTTGAGTGGAAAGAAAAAGTGTGGAAGAAAAAATATGCACAATCAACCGAGAGAACCGCAGCCTTATTATGATTGTCAAGCAAACTGAATTCAAGAATTTTAGAGAACTTCACAAGGAATGCACTGAGGCTGGGGTCAAGTCAAGTCAAGTCACCTTTATTTATATAGCGCTTTAAACAAAATACATTGCGTCTAAAGCAACTGAACAGCATTCACTAGGAAAACAGTGTTTCAATAATGCAAAATGACAGTTAAAGGCAGTTCATCATTGAATTCAGTGATGTCATCTCAGTTCAGTTTAAATAGTTTCTGTGCATTCATTTGCAATCAAGTCAACGATATTGCTGTAAATTAAGTGACCCCAACTAAGCAAGCTAGAGATGACAGCGGCAAGGAACCAAAACTCCATCGGTGACAGAATGGAGAAAAAAACCTTGGGAGAAACCGGGCTTAGTTGGGGGGCCAGTTCTCCTCGGACCAAATGAAACCAACAGTTCAATTCCAGGCTGCAGCAAATTCAGATTGTGCAGAATAATCATCTGTTTCCTGTGGTCTTGTCCAAGTGGTCATCTGAGACAATGTCTTTACAGGGGATCTGTATCTGGGGCTCTAGTTGTCCTGATCTCCGCTGTATTTCGGGGCTGTAGAGGTCCTTTCTAGGTGCCGATCCACCATCTGGTCTGGATACGTACTGGATCCGGGTGACTGCAGTGACCCTCTGATCTGGATACAGACTGGATCTGGTGGCTACGGTGACCTCGGAATAAAAGAGAAACAGACTAATATTAGCGGAGATGCCATTCTTCTAATAATGTAGCAAGTACATTGGGTGTTATGGGAAGTGTTCCTGGTTCCGATGTACCTAATTAATGCAGCCTAAAAATCCTTTAACGGATTTGGATATTAGAAGCATATTAGTGTGTTATGTGTAAGCCAGGATAAAGAGATGGGTCTTTAATCTAGATTTAAACTGCAAGAGTGTGTCTGCCTCCCGAACAAATGTTAGGTAGGTTATTCCAGAGTTTAGGCCCCAAATAGGAAAAGGATTTGCCGCCCGCAGTCAGGGCCGAACTGGCCATCTGGAGCACCAGGACTTTTCTTTTTATATATTTTATACATATATATATATATATGTATATGTATATATGAGTGAGTTTGATCGCGCGACAACCCACATGGAAAGAACCTATATGTGGATATATGCGCATATATGAAACCTATATGCAGTGTATATGCACATATATGCTGCATATATGCACATATATGATAATATATATATGCTGCATATATGCGCATATATGCTGCATATATGCGTATATATACTGCATATATGCCATATATATATAGTGCATATATGCTGCATATATGCGCATATATGAAACCTATATGCAGTGTATATGCACATATATGCTGCATATATGCACATATATGATAATATATATGCTGCATATATGCGTATATATACTGCATATGTGCTTCATATATGCCATATATATACTGCATATATGCGTATATATACTTTATATATGCTGCATATATGCGTACATATGCCACATATAGGCAAAATTGAGGTGCATATATGTGCATATACAGGAAATATAGGTCTCCTGTATTGCTTCTTCATATCCACATATAAGCCCTATACATACAAGATATGTCTTCTATATAGCTAATGGCAGGATCTGGTCATTTTGTAGCTCATATCCAATTTTTGATTGTCATACATGATGCCTAGCTCATATTTTCTATTATCAAGGCAAAAACTAAGAATTAACGAAAAAATTATGCAAGAAATTATGTATGTGCGAACATGTGAAATTGGTATCACATGTAATTGGCAAGTTATGGAATTTAACTATGGCAATATATTAACATGATATACAGAGCCGGAAAGTAACGGAGTACATTTACTTGAGTACAGTACTTAAGTACAATTTTGAGGGATCTATACTTTACTCGGGTATCATTTTTGGGGAGTACTCATGACTTTACTCAACTGCATTTGAAAGGCAAATATTGTACTCTTTACTCCGCTACATTTCTATCCATAACCGTTACTTCTTCGGCCCAGTCCACACGGAGACGGACCCAGTATTTTTTTCCCTCGTCTCAAGAAATATCCGCGTCCACATGAAACCGATGTAGTATACATGCCAGACCAGCATGTGGCGCTGTAATTCTGCCACAGAGATACACTTAAAACGGAGAAGAAGACATGGATTTGCTGCGCGTGGTACACAAATGAACATGGAACAATACATTTATGAATCCGTGTTAATGTTAGCGTTCAGTGTTTGTTCATGTTTTTGTTGCTGTTACGTGATGTAGTGGTGTTTGACTAGGGGCGAGACGTGGGCTGATGACGCCATATTTTCAGAAAATGTATGGATTCGCCGTTGAGAAGAAACGCAAAAGCGGCGTTTTCAAATATATCCACTCTGGGACCCGATCTTTTTTTTTTTTTTATGTTGCCTAGCAGCTATGGATTTTAATTATATACTTGCATTTATATGTACCTATATAGGTATATGTATGCACATATATATGTTAATATATATGTTCATATACTGTATATGTGTGCATACATATACTTATGTGTACATATATGTACATATAACATAGCAAAACGGCCAATTTTATATATGTCACATATATTAAAAACATATATCAAAACCTATATTGAAACATGTTTATATGCGTTTTTTCCATGTGGGAAGGAGTGTGTTTTGTTTGCATAAGTGTTTTGCCCTCCCTCCCTGTTTAGTTTGGTCTACTCCATTGCGTATCTTGAAACACGTCCCCTTTCACGTCGTCTAAATTACAGAGAGAAAGAGAGAGAGAGAGAGAGAGAGAGAGAGACTTATCCGGTACAGCAAATTTTCTCTGAGCAGCAGGCCACTGTATACGTTTACTTAAAACATAACTGACTGTGTTTACGAGAATACTTGCAGAGACAATTATTTTTGAGATAATTTTGTCTGTATGTGTTCATTCAGAAGCAGGGCACGGCCACCACTGTATAAACTCTGGCCACCCCTAGGATGATTTGCAGTGGGTACTATTAATGTAAATGCAGAATGTAAATTCACAATAGTTTAAGAAGTGTTTTGAGTCTCTGAGCAACATGAAAGTGTTTCGTTCCTGAATGAATCAACCGTTTAAATGATTCGGTTCAAACGCAACAGTGTTGCCAGATTGGAAATGCCCAAGTATCGTACCAGAAGTTCAAAATTATCGTATTAGGAAGAAAATTATCGTACACGAGTCAAAAGAGTTATTTATCTATTCTAAACCAATAACATTTCGACACGACCTGCAAATTACCACAATAGATAACAAGGTGTATTTTTGGACGGAAGCAGTGAGACAAAATACTATCCCATTATTTTCAGTGACTGTCTCCGGCGTGGCGCATATTAAAACATATTTAAATGATTTTTAACACTTGCTTTGTCGCATCCAGTGAAGAAGGAATTTAGCTGTTTCTGCGTGGTGCAGTTAACTCCACATCTGAGCCACTGTCATCGGAATCCTGCGTGTTGCCAGATGTTGAAGGGGTTCTTTCTGTCATGGCCCGCAACATAGTGCTCGTTGGCTTTAAAGCAGGGCACTCTCCTGCATTCTTAACACACTCTGAGGTGCACACGAACGCATTTAGAGTATCTGTAATGAGCCGATTTCGTGTATGAGAAAAGAAGCCCTATGACTGCAACTACCATCATTTAAATTTTCATAAAATTCTGAAATTATCGTACATTACGGGATTTTTTTCATTATTGATCGTAAATCGTACAGAGGTGAAAATTATCTTACAAATACGATAATTATCGTACGTCTGGCAACACTGAAATGCAATGACTCACTTATTAACAGTGACTCGCTGCCACCTATTGGCAGTTTTAATTTCACATTTAAGGTACCTTTTCATTTTTTTTTTATAATTTCAAACATCAGTTTTCAACGTTTTATCTTTAAAATATCAAAAGATTTATTTATTCATATGTAACTGCAGGTTAAAGTACAGAGCTGCATTAAAAAGGGTGTAAAAACATCTAAATGGCACTTCAGATGCAAACTTCAGTTTTCTCTGCATTGCAAAGATCAATTTTGTTGATACTGATTGCATTTGCTTGGTGACAGCCCAAATGCAAGTATTTGACCTAAAAGATGGTGCGCACTTTTAGAAAACAAAAAACAAATCAGAAGTCAGCTTTCAGCACAATTACACTCAGCAAAATAGTCAAATTATCGTTATCCATAAAATCCCAGAAATCACAGAGATATAACTTTGTCAAAATTGCAATCTCCTTCATTTTTCTTCTTTATTTTAATGTGCCACCCTAAGATTTACTGTGGCCTCATCTGTCCACCCCTGTTAAAAATTTCTGGGGGCGCCACTGTACAGAAGTTACGAAACGCAAATGATTAATTAATTCTGTGTAAGCGCATAGTCTGAAACTGTTCTCAGCACGTGCTTTGATTGGTGCGCGCAAGCTCCGAATGCACGCGAATGGTTTAAAACGCTTGAATCTGCAAGATTTAGAAACAAGTGCAAATGATCAACTACGATCCGTTTCACCCCTTCAAGCGAGAGAACAACGCGAATCAATTTAGGAATTTTACATCACTATTCAAGATAGCCCATCGGGCAGGGGGTGATATATTTTGGAGCCTGACTGGAAAACACAATATAGCCACGGGGCGTCGGGCTAGCAATTTTACGAGCCCTGCACCTCAGCACGCAGCGGACCTGGAGGATTATAATGTTACAAGAGCTCATTCAAATACTGAGGTGCTAAACCATTCAGGGCTTTATAAGTAATAAGCAATATTTTAAAATCTATACAATGTTTGATAGGGAGCCAGCGCATTGTTGACAGGACCGTGCTAATATGGTCATACTTCCTGGTTCTAGTAAAAACTCTTGCTGCTGCATTTTGGACTAGCTGTAGTTTGTTTACTAAGCGTGCAGAACAACCACCCAATAAATCATTACAATAATCTAACATTGAGGTCATAAATGCATGGATTAACATTTCTGCATTTGATATTGAGAGCATAGGCCGTAATTTAGATATATTTTTGAGATTATTGATCGTACATCGTACAGAGGTGAAAATTATCTTACAAATACGATAATTATCGTACGTCTGGCAACACTGAAATGCAATGACTCACTTATTAACAGTGACTCGCTGCCACCTATTGGCAGTTTTAATTTCACATTTAAGGTACCTTTTCATTTTTTTTTAATAATTTCAAACATCAGTTTTCAACGATTTATCTTTAAAATATCAAAAGATTTATTTATTCATATGTAACTGCAGGTTAAAGTACAGAGCTGCATTAAAAAGGGTGTAAAAACATCTAAATGGCACTTCAGATGCAACTTCAGTTTTCTCTGCATTGCAAAGATCAATTTTGTTGATACTGATTGCATTTGCTTGGTGACAGCCCAAATGCAAGTATTTGACCTAAAAGATGGTGCGCACTTTTAGAAAACAAAAAACAAATCAGAAGTCAGCTTTCAGCACAATTACACTCAGCAAAATAGTCAAATTATCGTTATCCATAAAATCCCAGAAATCACAGAGATATAACTTTGTCAATATTGCAATCTCCTTCATTTTTCTTCTTTATTTTAATGTGCCACCCTTAGATTTACTGTGGCCTCATCTGTCCACCCCTGTTAAAAATTTCTGGGGGTGCCACTGTACAGAAGTTACGAAACGCAAATGATTAATTAATTCTGTGTAAGCGCATAGTCTGAAACTGCTCTCAGCACGTGCTTTGATTGGTGCGCTCAAGGTCCGAATGCGCGCGAATGGTTTAAAACGCTTGAATCTGCAAGATTTAGAAACAAGTGCAAATGATCAACTACGATCCGTTTCACCCCTTCAAGCGAGAGAACAACGCGAATCAATTTAGGAATTTTACATCACTATTCAAGATAGCCCATCGGGCAGGGGGTGATATATTTTGGAGCCTGACTGGAAAACACAATATAGCCACGGGGCGTCGGGCTAGCAATTTTACGAGCCCTGCAACTCAGCACGCAGCGGACCTGGAGGATTATAATGTTACAAGAGCTCGTTCAAATACTGAGGTGCTAAACCATTCAGGGCTTTATAAGTAATAAGCAATATTTTAAAATCTATACAATGTTTGATAGGGAGCCAGCGCATTGTTGACAGGACCGTGCTAATATGGTCATACTTCCTGGTTCTAGTAAAAACTCTTGCTGCTGCATTTTGGACTAGCTGTAGTTTGTTTACTAAGCGTGCAGAACAACCACCCAATAAATCATTACAATAATCTAACCTTGAGGTCATAAATGCATGGATTAACATTTCTGCATTTGATATTGAGAGCATAGGCCGTAATTTAGATATATTTTTGAGATGGAAAAATGCAGTTTTACAAATGCTAGAAATTTGGTTTCTAAGAACAGATTGCTATCAAATAGCACATCTAGCACTTCCTAATTGATGATGAAGAATTGACAGAGCAGCCATCAAGTCTTAGACAGTGTTCTAGGTTATTACATGCAGAGTTTTTAGGTCCTATAATTAACACCTCTATTTTTTCAAAATGTAGCAGTAAGAAACTACTCGTCATCCAGTTTTTTATATCGACTATGCTCTCACCATTAGTTTTTCAAATTGGTGTGTTTCACTGGGCCGCGAATATATATAGTGCTGAGTATCATCAGCATAACAGTGAAAGCTAACACCATGTTTCCTGATGATATCTCCCAAGGGTAACATGTAAAGCGTGAAGAGTAGTGGCCCTAGTACTGAGCCTTGAGGTACTCCATACTGCACTTATGATCGATAAGATACCTCTACATTCACTGTTTCGAACCGATGGAGGTCATTTAAGTACGATTTAAACCATGCTAATGCACTTCAATTAATGCCAACAAAGTGTTCTAGTCTATGCAAAAGAATGTTGTGGTCAATAGTGTCAAACGCAGCAGTAAGATCCAATAGCACTAATAGAGAGATACAACCACTATCAGATGATAAGAGCAGGTCATTTGTAACTCTAAGGAGAGCAGTCTCAGTACTATGATACGGTCTAAATCCTGACTGGAAATCCTCACAGATACCATTTTTCTCTAAGAAGGAATATAATTGTGAGGATACTACCTTTTCTAGTATCTTGGACAGATTCGAGATAGGTCTATAATTAACTTGTTCTTTGGGGTCAAGTTGTGTTTTTTAATGAGAGGCTTATTAACAGCCAGTTTGAAGGTTTTGGGGACATATCCTAATGACAATGAGGAATTAATTATAGTCAGAAGAGGATCTATGACTTCTGGAAGCACCTCTTTTAGGAGCTTATATGGAATAGGGTCTAACATACATGTTGTTGGTTTAGATGATTTAACAAGTTTATACAATTCTTCCTCTCCTATAGATATGATGCGATACTGTAGCTGACGGCTGAATGGTTAAAATTTTATATCGAATAGTATCGATTTTAGAAGTAAAGTAGTTCATAAAGCCATTACTGCTGTGATGTTGGGAAAGGTTTTATTTTTCATTACTTTAGCCACTGTATTAAATAAATACCTGGGGTTATGCTTGTTTTCTTCTAAAAGAGAAGAAAAGTAATCGGATCTAGCAGTTTTTAATGCTTTTCTGTAGGATAGGTTACTTTCCTGCCAAGCAATACAAAATACCTATAGTTTTGTTTTCCTCCAGCTGTGCTCCATTTTTCAGGCTGCTCTCTTTAGGGTGCGAGTATGCTCATTATACCTGTCGGGTCTCGGGGCTAATCACCTGCCTTTTGGGGTTGTGAATGTGTTTGTGTGTGTGTGTGTGTGTGTGTGTTTGGATGGTTTGACAGCTCACCGCGTCTGGCTGTTTGATTTGAGTTTTTCCCCGCCCTCCTTGTTTCTCTGTTGTTAACGTTAATTGTTCGCCACCTGTTCTCAATGTTCTTCTAATTTTTTCCCTTTATAACTCCCTGTGTTTCTCTGTCCATTGTCAGACTGTTGTTACTCGTACCAATAGCTCGAGCTGGTCTGTATACTCACCTTGTCGTGTCTTGTCTTCAGGCTCCAGTGTCTTTTGTTGTTTTGCTCTGCCTTTTGTTCTCACGAATGCAGTACTCCTAGAAGAATCCAGCTGTCATTCTTCCTGTCTCGGCTGTCGAACGAACTAAACTGTGGAACGATACTCAGCTGCCTTGTCTCATCTGCTTTCAATAAAGCTCAGTGTAAACCCGCAACTGAATCCAGCCCGTTTCTCCTGACAGAACACTCTGACCAAATTATGGATTCAGCGGGATCTGATCCACTTCGCTCGGCTCTCGTACAGCAGGGAGTTTGGTTGGGTCAGCTTGCCATCCAGCTCAACACCATCGCGCAGGATGTGGATGCTCTTAGCGCCCGAGTCTCCGATCTCCTCACACGGGTGGATAGCCTTCAGCGCGAGGTGGGGGATGAGCCGGGGTCCGTTCTTCACACCGGTATGTCCTACTATTCCGAACCCCATGCCAATAATCCGCCGGTCTACAATGGCGATCCTAATGCCTGTCAAGCCCATAGAAATGTTCCTGTCAGTCGTGTGTCAAGTCCCCCGTGGTCACTCCTTTTTAGTTTACAGACTTTGTCAAGTCCCCAAAGATCACTTCTGTCATGTCCACAGATGTTGTCAAGTGTCCAGAGATCACTTCTGTCATGTCCACAGATGTTGTCAAGTTCAATTCAAGTTTATTTGTATAGAGCGTTTTACAATACAAATCGTTACAAAGCAACTTTACAGAAAATTATGCTTCTACAATATTTAGTAATAGCTTGTAAGTGGTGACTGTCAGTTTGTGCACATATGACAGGATTTGTAGAAAAAATTATACAATCTTAGTCAGCCAGATGATGAACAGTATTAATATTATTAATAATTATTATATGATGCAATCACACTTGTAGCAATATTTGTTAGTTCTGTTGTTGATTCAGGGTTAGCATCATCTGGGGTCCTCTGAGGGTCAGCATCATCTCTTCTCAGGTGTTCTGAATCCAGACTGGAGCTTGTGTAAATCCTAGTTACCACGGGATGTAAATCCCGTGGCAAAACATAGAAACAAATAGAGACATCATTAGCATAGCTGCTGTTCCAACAAAGTAAAATTAATTAGTTTAACCCAAGCTAAAGAATAAGAATGCACATTTGATCAGATACAACTATACTCACAATTTAAGATACATTATTCAAATGCTTGGCGAAAGACATGCATTTTTAATCTAGATTTAAACAGAGAGAGTGTGTCTGAACCCCGAACATTATCAGGAAGGCTATTCCAGAGTTTGGGAGCCAAATGTGAAAAAGCTCTACCTCCTGGACTTTGCTATCCTAGGAACTACCAAAAGTCCAGCGTTTTGTGACCTTAGGGAGCGTGATGGATTGTAGCGTGGTAGAAGGCTAGTTAGGTACCTTAAACCATTTAGGGCCTTATAGGTAAGTAATGATAATTTGTAACTGATACGGAACTTAATAGGTAGCCAGTGCAGAGACTGTAAAATTGGGGTAATATGATCATATTTTCTTGACCTGGTAAGGACTCTAGCTGCTGCATTTTGGACTACCTGTAGCTTGTTTATTGAAGAAGCAGGACAACCACCTAGAAGTGCATTACAATAGTCCAGTCTAGAGGTCATGAATGCATGAACTAGCTTTTCTGCATCAGAAACAGACAACATGTTTCGTAGCTTGGCAATGTTTCTAAGATGGAAGAATGCAGTTTTAGTAACATGGGAAATATGATTTTCAAAAGACAAGTTGCTGTCTAATATAACACCCAGATTTTTGACTGTAGAAGAAGTAACAGTACATCCGTCTAGTTGCAGATTGTAATCTACAAGATTCTGTGTAGTGGTTTTTGGTCCAATAATTAATATCTCTGTCTTATCCGAATTTAATTGGAGAAAATTATTGGTCATCCAATCTTTTACATTTTTAACACACTCTGTTAGCTTAGATAATTTAGAGGTTTCATCTGGTCTCGTTGAGATATATAGCTGAGTATCATCAGCATAAAAGTGGAAGCTAATTCCATATTTTCTAATAATATTACCAAGGGGTAACATGTATATTGAAAATAGAAGGGGACCTAGGACGGATCCTTGTGGCACTCCATATTTTACTGATGATAAATGAGATGACTCCCCATTTAAGTAAACAAAATGGTAGCGATCGGACAGGTAGGATCTAAACCATCTTAGAGCCTGCCCTTGAATACCTGTATAGTTTTGTAATCGATCTATGAGTATGTCATGATCTATGGTGTTGAACGCAGCACTAAGATCAAGTAAAACTAGAAATGAGATGCAGCCTTGATCTGACACAAGAAGCAGGTCATTTGTAATTTTAACAAGTGCAGTTTCTGTGCTATTGTGGGGACTGAAACCTGACTGAAATTCTTCATACAGATCATTTTTGTGCAGGAAGGTGCTCAATTGAGCAGACACAACTTTTTCTAAAATTTTAGACATAAATGGAAGATTTGAAATATATAATCTATATATAATTTGCCAGTTCACTAGGATCTAGTTTTGGTTTCTTAATAAGAGGCTTAATAACCTCCAGCTTGAATGGTTTTGGGACGTGACCTAAAGATAACGACGAGTTAATAATAATGAGAAGCGGTTCTTCGGCTACAGGTAACAACTCTTGCAGAAATTTAGAAAATAGTGCCCATGTTGCCAGTCATTTCGTCTAATTCATGTGTATTTTTGGGTACAAATAGCATTTGAGATAGATCAGGCAGGTTATTTGCGAATCTGTTTTTGGTGACTGGAACAATAGTTCTGCCCAGACGGTAACGCTGAGACATATAGTTAATATCAGTGATATGCAGCATGCAGGATACAAGGAAATGGTCTGTAATATCATCAAATTTAGGTACGATATCTATAGCAGTAAGATTTATTCCATGCGATATATTTAAATCTAGTGTATGATTAAAACCATGAGTGGGCCGGGTGACATTTCGCTTGACTCCAAAAGAGTTTATTAGGTCAGTAAACGCAAGTCCTAATGCATCATTTGTATTATCAACATGAATATTAAAATCTCCCATGATTAGCGCTTTATCAACTGTAACCAGAAGGTCTGAGAGGAAATCTGCAAATTCTTTTAAGAATTCTGTATACGGCCCTGGTGGTCTATACACAGTAGCCAGAGCAAGAGATACATTACATTTTCTTTTCTGGGTAACATTGAGAATATCACTATATATTTTTGCAACACCTCCGCCACGACCAGTCTGACGGGGCTCATGCTTATAACAGTAGTTTGATGGAGTCGACTCATTTAGACCAAAATAATAATTTGGTTTTAGCCAGGTTTCAGTAAAGCACAGTACATCAAAACTATTTTCTGTGATCATTTCATTTACAATAACTGCTTTGGGTGTGAGTGATCTAATATTTATTAGCCCAAACTTTAAAGATTGTTTTTGTTCATTTACTATACATGTTTCTGGTTTAATCACGATAAGATTTTTTCTAGATCCTACATTTAATTTATAATTTGACCTCACTATTCGGGGAACAGACACAGTCTTAAGTACTTTTATCATTTAAGCAGGTGGAACAAAAGTCATCATAATAGTTATTTGAGAATTGTCTTACTAGTCACATGGAGCGAAGTGTCCTGGAGATGTTGTCAGAGAGCAGCTCCGCTCCGCCTCTGCTGGGGTGCAAGTCATCAGCGCGAAACAGCCTAGGACGCTCCCAGAAAAGATTCCAGTTATTAACAAATAGCAGATTCTGTTCTTTACACCATGACAACAACCATTCATTTAAAGCAAAAAGTCTACTGAACTTTTCGTGTCCTCGTCAATACGTGGGCAGTGGTCCTGACACGATGATCGTCACCGCGGGCGTCATGCTGAGAACAATCTCGATCAGGCTGCTGAAGTCCCTCTACAGCGTCTCCGTCTGCCGCAGCGTGGTGTCGTTAAACCCGGCGTGAAGCACGACTGCTCTTGGTGTCTTGTCGGTCTTCAGGATCGCGGGTATCTGCGCAGAAACATCGAGAACACGAGCACCAGGGAAACAATGAGTGTGGACTTTACCTTCGGCTAACGTAGCACGGACGTGTCGGACGATGGAGTCTCCGATGATCACAGCGTCACGTCCTGTCTCGTGGAGGGTTAGCGAAGCGGTTCCCTGTGGAGATCTCGAAGACCGGAGGGGGAGAAGTCGTCGCCCGGGGCCTGGCTCGCGTCCTCCGCTGTGGATGCACCCAGGGTCCGTGGTGTCCCGGCGCCGGAGTGAAGGACATCTGGGAAGATTGCTTCCTGGGTGCATGCGTCCTGATGCTAAGTATCCAGAGATCACACCTTCAGAGTTTGCCCCTACCTACTTTGTCTGTTTAGCCATAGAGATTGTTCCTGTCTTTTCCTCAAGTGTTGTTCCTACCGGTCACATCTGGGCCATGCAAAGTGTTCCTGCCTGTCCTGTCAGACCTACAGTTGTCATTCCTGCCTGTTGGGTCATGGCCTTAGACAGTGTCTAAGTTATGTCAAGTTATGGTCATGTAAAATGTTCCTGTCGGTCCGGTTATGTCCTCTGGGGTCGTCTTTGCCAGTTGGGTCATGGCCATGGAGATGTGTTCCTGTTTGTCTTGTCAAGCCCACGGAGGTTGTTCCTGCTAGAAGTTGCGACCACTGAGATCATACCAGACCAGCTATCTGCTGCTTCTGACGAGTCCCTCGGAGGATGCTCCTACTAGTTGTCAGCCTTCTGAAGAGGCTATCCTGTCTGTTTTGTCCTGTCCTTGAAGATTGTTTCTGTTTGTCTTGTCAAACCCAACGAGGTAGGCCCCTTCCTGGAGGGTTGAGTGACGCTCCTGGGAGGGGGGGTACTGTCGGGTCTCGGGCTAATCACCTGCCTTTTGGGGTTGTGAATGTGTTTGTGTGTGTGTGTGTTTGGATGGTTTGACAGCTCACCGCGTCTGCTTGTTTGATTTGAGTTTTTCCCCGCCCTCCTTGTTTCTCCGTTGTTAACCTTAATTGTTCGCCAGCTTTTCTCAATGTTCTTCTGTGTTTCTCTGTCCGTTGTCAGACTGTTGTTACTCATACCAATAGCTCGAGCTGGTCTGTGTACTCACCTTGTCATATCGTGTCTTGTCTTCAGGCTTCAGTGTCTTTTGCTGTTTTGCTCTGCCTTTTGTTCTCACGAATGCAGTACTCCTAGAATATTCCAGCTGTCATTCTTCCGGTCTCGGTTGTCGAACGAGCTAAACTGTTGAACGATACTCATTTGCCTTGTCTCATCTGCTTTCAATAAAGCTCAGTGTAAACCCACAACTGAATCCAGCCCGTTTCTCCTGACAATACCATGGTGTGAGACTGTTTTCCTTAACCTTCCTTAAACGTAAAGGAGCAACTGTATTTAAAATGCTAAAAAAGAGAGTCCATAGTTTTTGTTACATCATCAAGTTGTTCGGAGGTTTTGGATATGCTAAGGAATTCATCAGGAAGATAACTTACAAAGTTGTCTTTTGTGGTAGAAGTGATGGTTCTACCATACTTGTAACAATAAGTAGAATTTACAATTGTGGCTTCTTTTGCACTATCAACATGGATATTAAAATCACCAACTATTAAAACTTTATCTGCAACCAGAACTAACTCGGATGTAAAATCACCGAAATTTTTTAATAAGTCTGTATGGTGCCCTGGTGGCCTGTACAATAGAATTGCCAATAACTAGAGCACTTCCATCAGGTTTCTCAGTGGGTGCTTCACTGAGTGGGGAGAACCTGTTTAATGTTTTGATCGGAACAAAAGAGCAGTGTTTTGACCCACGACTACTCACTGTCACCAAGTTTCCATGCTGCAGGGGCTCTGTTGCCGAAACTAAACAATGTACAGGAATCCCTGAGCTAGACGCATCAAAAGCCATATCTAGAGCCCTAACATTCTTACTGTCCTCAATTAAGGTTTGGATGGATGTCTCTAATTCTGAAATCTTCTCTGTCATCCTAACTATTTCCCTGCATTTATCACATGTGAATCCCTCATCAGCGACAGAGATAGATAAACTGTACATGTGGCAAGAGGTGCAAATAACAATAGCAGGAGAAGCCATTACTCACTGTGCTTGATGAAATATTCTTACCACAGTTGTTTGATGAACTTGTGAAGAACTGGAGCGAGAGAGAGAAGAGGAGAAAAGAAAACAGTGATAGGTACAATAAAAATGCTAATGACAAGCTAATGGGTGCTAACACAATGCAGGTGCACTGCACTCACAGATTTAAAATAAAAGTGAACGATCATAATTAATCTGATAAATTGATCGATAGTATCAGAAATATGGTGGGAATTAAGTTATATTTTATCATTTATATTTTATAGCCCTAACCCAAATAACTCCCCCTATCCCTAATTTGGGATAAATAGATTAGAAGTGAGGAGTTGGGGTGGAGGAGGGATGCCGAAAAACTCTCATGGGACAGGATGTAGGAAGACTGGATATATATACGCTTGCACCTGTATATATACGAGATGCACCTGTGCCAAATTGGATGATTATCTGATCGTGCTCCTCCCAAACTTTGTTAATGAAACCACATTTAAATGACCATGGTGTTGGTGTTCTTGACTGGCTAGCAAACTCACCAGACCTTAACCCCATAGAGAATCTATGGGCTATTGTCAAGAGGAAGATGAGAAACAAGTTACCAAACAATGCAGATGAGCTGAAGGCCCCTGTCAAAGAAACCTGGGCTTCCATACTTTTAATTATTATTGGGTTTATGAAGTATTCTATTTTGTTCAGATTTTTTGTTGGTGGGTTTTTGTTAAATGTGAGCCAAAATCATCACAATAAAAAAAACAAAAAACAAAGACTTAAATTACTTCAGTCTGTGTTCATTGCATTTATTTAATACATGAGTTTCACAATTTGAGATGAATTACTGAAATAAATGAAAGCATAAACTTTTCCTTGACATTCTAATTTATTGAGAAGCACCTGTATGTAGACCAGGTTGGTATGTACTGAAAAGGAAGGTAAGTAGCATAGTTCCCTAGGAGGCCCAGTGTTCCCCTCAGCAGTCTGGGCTGTATGGTTTTAAATGCAAAAAAAAAAAAATTGTTATAAACATGTGGTGTTAGGTCTTTGCAAAGGGTTATCTGCCAGGTTAAACTCATTTGCTTGATGTACATTCCCCTCCACTGTACCCCTAATTTTTCTCTGAAAGCCAGTACCCCCCAAATAATGTATACTTAATAGAATGCTGGTAAGATAGAAAGACATGACCAAACCTAGACTCAAACTGGAGTTCCTGTGAGCAACAGCTCTTCAAGGCCCTACAGTTGTGTAAAGTCCAGTGTACCACAGCTCTGACAAATGAACAGAAACTAGAGAGATAAAGACCACCACTGTTAAAAGACTGTATGTATTTTACAAGGCTGTCTGCTCAGTACATGTACACCATGCTGTATGCCCTGCCCCTGCTGTGTAACAACATGATATCCAGTATAATCGCTTGCCTTTCACCTTGAACAGCCAGTTTTATTCCCCATTGACAGGCCGGAAGGATGGGAATTGACAGCCTTTTATCATATTCCCTCATAAATGGTGTTCAAGTTCAAAGGGTCATGCATGAGTAAAACCACCTTGAATGGATACATTTTAGTGTGTCTGAAGCAGCCAGTTAGGGTCTCAGCGAGGTAAGACTGATAATTTACAGGGGCAAAGCAACCAGCTATAGAAATCCCCACACCCGCAAACTTGAAGACTTGAAGAACAAGCAGAAGCTCAACTAGAGGTTTCAGCATTGGGCTAAATCAGGGGTGTCAAGTCCTGCTCCTTGGGGGCCATTGGCTTGCAGAGTTTTGCTCCATTGAGCTGCAAACACCCTTCCCTGGAAGTTTTGTAGTGAGTCTGAAGACCTTGATAAGCTGGATCAGGTGTGTTTAACTACAGTTGGAGCTCCAGGAGCAGGACTGGACACCCCTGTACTAAATGAATTCACAAGTAGTAATGGATAATGCTATGACTAAGGCCTACTTACCAACATCTGCCATTAACAAAAAAAAGAAATTATTAAATAAACACCCGTTAACCTGCTGTTACTTAAGACTTAACCAATAATGTTGCACCGATAACATCTCCTAAATGTGGCTTTGATGGAGAACAAATGAATGTTGGGGGGAAAACATGCGTAACAAATAACAAATAAGAGAAAAATACTGTTACTCTTGCTTCAACCCTCAACCCTAAACCACATGGCCCTGACAAGCAGAGAGAGATCTCTGGAAGTTGACTCCAGGCACGCCTGGGGCCGTGATGAGGCTGAACTAAAACTCTGTATAGAGTGGGTTGGGGTTAGTGTCAGAGTCAAGGCAGGCTTTAATTGGGGGAGGTGAATTTGGGTTGGTATCAGGGCTATGACTGCGGGTTAGATTGAAGGGACATGGCTCTGTCAGTTCCAACTCTTGTCCATGACTCCTAATGGAGTTTGAATGAAGCCAGATGTTTTATTGGAATGGTTAGGATTAGCAAGATTAACACTTCAGGGGTCAAACAGGGGGGACAAGGGTGAAGGCCAGGACAGGGGGAGACAGGTGCAAGACCCCTCTTGAAAAACCCCTCGTGAGCCGAATTTTAATCGGACATCCAAAGATCACACGCATACAGCTAAATGCTTGAAGACCAGATATATATATATATATATATATATATACATTGCCTATACCTTGTCCTCGGGGATTTTGTCAGACAACACCTCGATTATAAATCAGGATTTCAGTCAATATTTCATATTCTGAAAAAAATTCAGTATGCACAGCTACAAAAATATTTGTAATTTGAATTTATCAATAGACTCTCACAAAGTTGATGTTTTGAGATGCTGAGAAATCTGTCAATAAATGTCCTTATTTTTGCAGCTGTGGTGTGCCGACTTCATTTCTTTTTTCTGTTTAAAGTTATTTTTGGCCAAAAACCATCTGTGAGCAATCTGTTAATGATGTGCGTGCGTTTGTTTTGTGTTTGCTATTACTTTTATTATAAATTTGCCCTGGCAGACCATAAAGGTGACGGGAAAGGATATTTAGGCACTAGAAGACTTGAGGTGAACTTTTTTGAGCAATATTAGAAAGTCACCTCCTAGAACACCTCATTCACAATTTTTTTCTAATTCTGTTCTGGGTGTCGGGTCTGTTTTTTAAATACTGTTGCTTAACCAGTGCTTCTATCAGCGTGGTAAAAGAGTTTAATAGATTTTTATTTATTTTTATGTTGTGTTCTTTCTGGTTTCATTGCATGTACCCATTTCAAGGGTATGGTTTCTTTTCATTTGGAATGTATGTGGTTTGTGAGACTCTTAGAAATGTAATATTTCAAATAAGTCAGCCGGATTTATTATTTTTTCCTGCTTAAGTCATCCAGACAAGTTTTTTTTTTATACTTACCCAGAAACAGGTTGCATTCCACCATGTAACAGAAGAAGCAGATTCTGTGTGACTTGAGAGGATTTTCCCAGAGAAAAGGTTTTCATTGTAAAGGATTGGAATGGATGTGGTGGGTTACCTTGATCAAGAGAAGAGGAGGGATCTAAATAAAGAGGATTTTAAGATGTGATACAGGAAGGAGACAAAACATGGCTCACAATTGGGATATTCCCAGTCCACTTGACACAAAACAGGTAGTGAATCCAACTGAATCTCATAATCATAATCATAAAAGATTATGGTTAGTTTGGATGACACAACCTGTGAACCCTGTGTGGTGAAAACATATATGTGCACTTACCAAATCCATAATACACACAGCATCTCTCATACAAACATTAAATTGAATACACCTGTTTTATCCAGCGTTTTATCCAGTGTTTTGCTGAAATCTCTTCAAAACCAATACTACCAAGAAGCTCCTTAGCCACTTTGATAATAGCTCATAGACTCTAACAGTATGCTTCTGTGTAGTATTATATTTTACATACCATTTCTTTGTCAATCAATCAAATGGTAATAGCACTTGATTTCTTTCCAGAATGAGGAATTTGTGATTAAATCCTTATTATTCACATGCAAGTAGGAATATCGTAGCTAACCAGACACATTGCTTGGTTCTAAATCTGTGGGTATGGAACATATGAATTGTGTCAATAGTAATCTGCATCAGAAGGGTATTTTATAATGGATTTATGCCCCAGTGTTTGATGTTTATCATGTGTGTTCATTTTGGGCAAAGTCTTCATGGGAATATAAAGCCCTTTTGTGGCTCTCTGTTCTGTCGCATGCATGATTCTTTTAATTTGTTTTTGTGGATAAGGGGACTGCTCTCAAAAAATATAAATTAGAGGAAATTTAACTGGTGGCATTCCTGAAACATGCATGTGTGGTTTGGCCAATGAGTTTGTGCTAAATTTGCGTGCAGGAAGGAGAGAAGCGTGGCGTGCTTAACATGAGCCATGTCACAAACCGGTCTCACTCTGGATGGAATAAACACATGTCTCCAGGGACCGGCAGAAGATTGATACAGCTCCTGTTGAACTCAGGAAAATTCCATGTCTGGCTCGGGCTGAATTTGGGGGTTTGTGGGTGACTAGGGTGGAGAGTTAAACCACTTCCCCTGCTTGTTAAACAAAACCAATAAAAGACATTACACTCTGCGCTCAGCAGAAATCTTTAGTGTGTTATTGCTTTCATCTGCTGGAGAGTGATTCAGCTTTTGGTTTATCTTAACTTGCTAAATGGATCTTTCACGGTGAGTTGAGGTGCGAATGACAGAGCTACCATACTTAGAAACCATTATCTGATGTGTTGAATGTATAAGGGATTGATTTTCAAGTCCAAATACTTCAGAGTTTGTTTAAAATACTGTATAATGTGTTGCTTTACTATGGCCTGCAAAAATACTAGTAGTGCTTTATGTGACATAGTTTGTATAGACATCATCTTGGTCACAGTTTGGTCTGCTGGGTAAAATTGGACTATGGTTGGATTAAAGCTCTAAATTTTAGGATTTAGTTTGAGTTAGAATTTACTCACACTTCAAGCAAGGCATGATGAAACATTTCCATCTCTTAATTAAGGCCAGAGCCATTTTACAAGCTGCTAGGCTAATTCAAGTGACAGTTTCACCCAAACTAAAGCTTGCTTTTTTCCTCACTAAAAACTTCAAAGCTTCCAGTGCAAACACAGACGAAAGGACTCTGAACCATCTGAAATCTCCTCATCTATCCACAGTCACATGATTATCCATTACCATGCTGGGGTCAGGAGTGCAATGAGAATGTGAGTTGAGAAACTCTTCCATCCATTATTGCAGGTATATTCAGTCTTGCTGCTTAGCTCCAACTCTAATAAAATTGACCTTAAGCAACTAATCAAGTTCTTCATGGTTACAAGCAGGTTGGTTGAAGCAGGTTGGAAGTAAACTTTGCAATATAGTGGGTTGAAAACCCCTGCATTATTGTACTGATGCGGATGATTAGTTTTGGATGATAGTCCCCACTATGGGATGTAAGAATCCAGGGGCGTTGGTGTAGTTTCAACAATTGTCTGCATCTGGCCCTCTCTCTGATCCCTTGGAATCATCCTAATCTTCCCCCCATATAATCCCCACGAGACTCATTCACCATTTTAACTAGAAAAAAAATGATTGGACAACCAGCTTCATGAGTTTTGTTGATGTACAGCATAACTATATTGGTAGACCAGCACCAAGCCAGTGCCAACCAGCATGGGAATTTATGCTGGTCTTTTAGCAGGCTACTTACCATGAGAGTAACTATTCTAAAATTTGCAAGCCAGGAGGACTTTAATCAGAAAAGATATTGTGGAGGGGGATGATGACCTAAGGTGATTGGGAGTGGAAGGAGTTCAGGGACGAGGCTTATCCTTGTCATCTTCACAGGGCTTCTCATCTTGTTTCACACAACATGCTCCAAGAGTGGGAGTTACATGAGTTTGGGTAAATTGATGGGCACCCTTCCCAGAAATAACAAAGTTGAATGGGAACTCGAGGAGTGGAGAGGAGTGATCATCAACAGTCAGAAATATTTATAATTACAAGTTTCCATCTATTTTTTATCAATGTTATCTAACATCAAGCTAATGCATGTGTATCCTTATTCCTTGTCGCCTCTTTTCCATCAGCAGCTGTCTGTCTTTTTCTTTTCTCTCCTCAACTTTTATTTTGCTACCAGGATCTTGTCCATGTTTTTTTGTGGGTCACTTGGAAGTGGAAAATTTGCCTTGTTTCCTGAGGCAGGGATTCAACCCATTTATCTCCAAACTAGCTTTCAAAGTTCTCGATGGTAATCGTACTGTTCATCAAGGCAAAATGGGAGTCCCACAAACACACTATGAGACTTAAAATCTCATGATAAGTGGTAAATCACTGCAACATCATGGTCTTGCACACATCACTGATTAGCGGTCTGCTATCTTGATCCCTTTACAGGGAGGAGAGAGAGGCCGTAGGATCAGAGCTCCTTCTCTGTAGGTCTAAACCCCATCTCGAATAGGCGATACTGTGATTGGACATCTCACAGTCTCTAGATGTTTAAGTACTGCGGTAGTTACTCTGAGTTCGTAGAGTACCAGAACTTTGCATGTGTTGTCACTTATAGCGCTATCATTGCTAAGAACAGGCAGGATTAGCTCTTCTTCTGCCTGATCTCATAATCCCCCTCTCTCTGCTGTCTCAGCTCATCACAATCCCAAAAACTCCATCATCTCTCTCTGCCGTGGCATATCTGAAGGGTATTAAAAGGGAATTGACCTCATGTTTGAGGTTTCTGGCCCTGTTCTTTGTCAGGGAGCTCAGAGCTCATTACCACAATGGTCCTGCAAGACTCATGAGTTAATGTCTTCATTTTCTGGTACTGCTTAAATCACTCCATCTGTAATACTTCCAACACATTCTACATTTCGGTACCAAAGATATGATTTTTAAACCACTTGATTTTTAAAACAACTTACAATGCATTTAAGGTATACATTTAGTCAATTCATGCATTCTGTGGGAACTAAGCACATGACCCTGGCATTGCTAGCACCACGATATCATTTTTAGTTTTGGTGCTACAGGAATGCCTTGATCTATGGTGAAAAACTGTTAATAAAACCCTGCTGGTGTCCCGGTCTGCTTTAAGCTTTTGTCATCTTGAGCTGTATTTGCTTTGTTTGCACTTCTGTTAGCTCTGTGGTCATCTACATGCTAAGTGTCTTAGTAAAAGTTTACAAAATTAAATTTTATCATTTATATGTATTACATTTAAATAAAATGATCTCTAGAATGAACGTGCCTTACTCTTCCACAATTGTTAACAACCTAGCAATAGCAACATAGAAAATCATGGTTTGACTTTTTGTCTTTAGTTAAGCTAACACTATTATTTGATTTTTATAAGCAACACTGTAGAATGTATTCATTTTGTGTGTAATATACCTGAAGATGCGCCAATCCTAATATGAGAATGAACTTCTATTGCCAGGCATGTTTACACATACGAGGAATTTATTTTCATGAAAGAAGCTTCCACAGTGTAACACAGTGACAGTAACAGAAATTTTTTTTAAAAAAAATTATATATATAAGCCAAATTATATAATGTGAGCAGCATGCAAACCGGGATTGGAAAAACAAACTCAACCACCCATGACTTAGCCATTTCAGAGCACTGGTTGAATTCACAGATGAATCTTCCTCTGTGTGATCTCTGGGCAGAGAGCTGGTGCTGATGGATGGAGTGCAATGTTTGATGAATGGGTGGTGGAGAGAGGGGATGTTCGGCACTGAAGCAGCAAAAGGAATCTTGGCATGAGACCTGCTTCTTGCGTGAACTGGCTTGCACTGCTCTCTGTTAATCTGACCTTGTCTTCTTCCCTGATGCGCCTGTAGGATTAATGCCCGGTTTGCATTTATCCATCTAACCCTCTGCCTCCCTCTTCCTCCCCTAGTGCTCTCTCTACCCCATCATAACACTCAACGCTGTGTCAAATTAGAGAAGGAGACAGAGAGGGTGAAGAGAGGATGTATACTGTAATTGCCACCTCATAGAGATGTTTGCCCTTTCCATTTCTCTCTCTTTTTTTTTTTTTTTTTTTTTTTACTTTGCAGCTTTTAAAAATCGTATTATTCTGTTTTAATCTATAAAACATAGTCTGTATTTAAGTTCAGGCACTTTATTAATTACAACTAAATTACACAATAAAAAAAGATAAACTTATTAAAACTTATAATAAACTTAAAACCACTTACAATTTCTTCACCTTCTTTAACCAATTAACAGGTCTTCACTGTACAATAACAACAATTATTTATTTTTTTTTACATTGTAGGAGACACACTATCTTTGACCATTTAAGACACTAGTGGCACAGCAGTGAAGCTTACAGTACATGTGTGTTTCTCTCTGGTCCATAAACACCATTTCTAGGGGCTTGAAACAGGAAGAGGGGCTGAGGTTAAATTTGGGTGCACAAGAAAATACAGCAGTCATTAAAACAAACACTGGGTCCCCAAATACTTCCATGATGGATTTATAAACTACAGAAGGAGAGGGGAACGAACTGTTTATTTAAGATGTCTAGATGTGACCTTTTTTAAGACTGACCGCAACTTAAGACAGAAAAAGGGAAGAAATGACTACAGGAAGCCACATGCTTCCATGTCAAGATAGATATAAACACAATAGAGAAAGATAAAAGACAGGACAGAGTGAAAGAATGAGGGATAGGTTTAAGAGTTAGGCCTCAACTTAGGGTCATTTCTTCATGGGAGGAAGCTTATTAAGAGTGCTTCATGTAGAGAACCATGAGCCTGAGCCATAGCCAGACAAAACACACACACACACACACACACACACACACACACACACGCACAATAGAACAATCAGTACGTTTAAAAAACCTGATCAAATAACATTGGTTCTGCCGTCATGTAGCAAGGGTTAATATTATGGGCCCTGTAATACACCCAGAACAATGAGACGCAAGACGCAGTGCAAGTCTGTTCGCATTTTCCCGTCCAGCGCCACGTCGTTTAATTAGCAAATTAATTTGCACCCATTTGTGCGCCCATGGATGTGCTGGTCTAAAAAAGAGGTATGTATGGGTATGTGGTATGTGGCAAGCGGGGCCGGGCCAAGAGCCATGGGAACGGAGCGAGGCCGGTGGAGTGATTGAGAAATGAGTGACACCTGCGACACTCACCTGTCTCGAGTCCCATGGAGGAGATCGGAAGGATACAAAAGAGGAGCAACGACAGTGAAGGACGATAGAGGACCAGGCCTGGACTTTATTTTGTGTTTGGTTTTGTTTGTGCGCGACAGTTGTCCGCGAGGGGCTGTCACGCTGCTTTGTATTTATTTTGTAATTAAAGTTCATTTTGATTGTCCACCGGTTCCCGCGTCCTTCTTCCCGAGATAATGAAGTTTTATATCATTACATTGTGCTAAACCAAAATATACTTTAATGTAATTTCTATCGAAACTTGTATGTTGTGTATTTAAGTATTTTTGCAATTATGAATTTGTAATGATTACGTTGCAATTTAGAACAATTAAAACATATTAACTTTAAATGTAACTTTAACTTTAAAACACACCACAGTTAATGTAATAATCAAGTACTTGTATAGGTATGATAGTCAACACATCAAAATAAGTGTCCTTAATTAAAAGTGCAACAAAATATTACTCAAGCATAATGACTTAAATTGTACTATAAAGTAAAACTTTTAATTTAAAATTATTATAAAGTGCACTTTTAAAAACGTTTTCTCAAGTGTGTGAAGAAAAATAGTCATGACAGTGTGCTCTCTTTAAAGGGATAGTTCACCCAAAAATGAACATTATGTCATCATTTACTCACCCTCATGTCATTCCAAACATATATAAGTTGCTTTCTTATATTGGAATTAAAAGAATATTGTGACGAGTCAGCTGCCTCCTCCCTGATTGTCACCAGCACCCCGTCCTAAATCGCTGCCCTTCACCAGGCTCCCGACTGGAGTGGGTGTGTGAGAGGAGGGGCGCTGGACGAGTAAGGGCTGGCGGCATGTGATGGGGCACACCTGAAGGAAATGGAGCCTCATCACCGCCGCTGTTTAAAAGCCCAACGCGCCTCTCCTCGGGAGACCGGTCCTCCCGTCACAGTGGTGGAGAATGCGGGCAAGGCTGAGCCTAGATAGCGCAGTTGGGAAACATCTGGTGACGCCACTTCCTCTCGCTTCCCAACGTTCGTGAGAACCCGGACTGGGACAGAGGAAAACCGGGGACAGCCTCCCAGCCACAAAAGGGGTAAGTGACTTCTCTGTTATTGTAATTTTACCATGTGGTTGGTTGAGGCTGTCACTAAAACCCAGTTTCTCTGTCCCTGTTCCGGTGCGCTGCGAGAGGGAGGACTGCCCGGAGAGGAATTCCCGCCCACTCCGACCGTTTGGAGCCTGGTGGAGGATGGTAGCACTCCCGTGTGGGCGGCGCCCTGATGACGGGGATGTCGCTTGGGAGGGGGAATTTGACGAGTCTGCTGCCTCCTCCCTGATTGTCACCGGCACCCCGTCCTAAATCGCCGCCCTTCACCAGGCTCCCGACTGGAGTGGGTGTGTGAGAGGAGGGGTGCTGGACGAGTAAGGGCTGGCGGCGTGTGATGGGGCACACCTGAAGGAAATGGAGCCTCATCACCGCCACTGTTTAAAAGCCCAACGCGCCTCTCCTCGGGAGACCGGTCTCTTCCCCGTGCATGCACACTGGTGTCCTCGTGGGTCCAGGAAGGGTGTGTTGAGGGACTCCCGCGCCACCAGAGACGTGAGCTGCCGGACCCGCGATCCGGGTGGGAACCGCACCCGTTTACACGGCCGTCGGGCCAGGATGCCGGGCCGTCCATCCCCTACCAGCGCCGCGGCCAACGAGAGAGATGCGGCCGCTAGAGGAAGCTGCCGCCCCTCGCGCCCCGGACCGAAGAGGGGAGCGCGTGCAGCCGCCGAACTCCGCCCCTTACCTAGACCATTCCTCCATGAACACTGCCCGACCCACACGAACCCCACAACACGACGAGGACACCAGATTCCCTGTTTATTTTGGACACTCTTCTCCTTTGGCCACCTTTTATCCCCTGTTTTATTTGATTTTCTGTTAATAAAAGCATCTCCGAGGCCTGACGCCACGCCCACTGTGTCTGTCTTGTGCTCCTCCCGTCACAATATATTTTATAGTTTGCTGGTAATCAAACAGTTGGTGGTTGCTATTGACTTCCATAGTATTTTTTTTTCCTACTATGGAAGTCAATGTCAACCACCAACTCAAACAGGTTTGGAACAACATGAGGGTGAGTAAATGATGACAGCATTTTCATTTTTGGGTGAACTACCCCTTTAAGTAAATTTAAGTGTTTAAATAAGTTTGTTAGTTTGTATTATATTATCTGCGAGTACACTTTTTTAAAAATACACTTTTAAGATTCTTGCTGAGGTAGCAATGAAAAGTCTATTCAATGTAGTCAACTCATTCATTTTATAAATTCTCTTTTCACATTCAACAGAAGAAATAAAATCACAGAGGTTCGGAACAACATGAGGATGAATAAATATTGAAATAATGGATGGAATATCCCTTTAAGGGAATGTTTTCATAAAGGCATTCACTTCCACCTTCGGAATCAGATCTGACTACCTGCTTGCATGTTTTTAGTGCTTTAAAAGCATGTCTAGTGAAATCAACAGCGTTGCAGTCTTAAAACTCATAAACTTCATCCTCCATGAGCCCTTACTGACGTCTCCACAGGTGACATCAGAATGCACCCATAAAATGTATCTTTCCTGTAAGCCAGAGGACCATGACCTCACCTCGGCCCTGATGCTCCCAGTGATTCATGGGAGTTCAGAAGGGATACAAGCGATTCCTCAGATTCCTCTGGAGAACAGACTCTGACTACAGCACAACACTCGGGATGCAGAGATCACACACCTCAGGGAGCACCGTAACTCACAGTGTGTGTGTGTGAGGCAGAAACAGAGGGAAGACAATGTAGTCTCACTCTACACCACAGACACATCTCACCGCTAATTCATTGCAACGTCCATGACCTCTTCATGTCTGCTGTTCAAGGTTTCAGATTCAGTGAGAAAGAGTGTGCATGTTTTAATGTTGCATGTTGTGTTTAAAATTTAACACATGGATGTACTGGAGCTGACTTCTGCCCGGGTGTATCTACATAGACTGCATTCAAAATAAACTAATTCCTTAAATTATTCATTGTTGAATACATTGGCTTGTTTTATATTTCAGTTAAATAAAATACAATCCAAGAAGCCTGGTAATTCTGCTCTGGAATACTGGTCAGCACATCTGCTGTTTTTTACACATAATTTTTCATAATGACTTTTCCTTTTAAAATTCACGCACGCAACCAAACACTCCAAATACGCTACAACGCCCAGCAACAGCATAGAAAACACTCTGAACACCTTAGCAACTGCATAACAACACCTAGGAAACCACAAAGCAACAAGCTATTACACACTCGAAACACTTTATCAACCAAATAACATCATCCTAGCAACCACCCACAACATCCTAGCAACTTCACAGTGACACAGACATTATTAGTAACCACAAACACAACAGCATTTTAACACTTAAAAAACTCTCAGAGCGCAATACTAACTGCATAACAATACCCTAGCAACACACTTACAGTAAAACACCTTAGCAATCAAATATCAATGCATTTTTCTCTCTGGAATACTTGATTCTGATTGGTCAGACATTCTGAGGTGTGTTATTCCCCGATTACAACCATCATCATTAACAATGCCGAATAAAATACAGCTCAACCGGGTCTTTGAGGGAAGCACTTATTTCCTTTAAAAAGCTACCAATGTGTACCATTGAAGTACTAATATGTACTTTTCAAAGTACTAGTGTGTACCTTTAAGATACTAATATGCCTCCTTTTAGGGGTAAATAAGGTACAAAAGTGTTTTTTAAAAGGTACCGCCCCAGTGTCAGCTTTAGTACATTTTTTATGAGAGTGCACCTACAGTAGTTGTCCTCTAGCAACCTCTCAGATAGCAACCCATACTAAACACTCAGAATTTCAGCATCCACATAGAGCAACAAACTAAATTCACTCATAACACCTTAACGGATGCATAACAACATATCTAAATCACTAGCAACTTTAATACCCTGTTAACCACTCAGAACACCCTAGAAAACACATTGCAATGCCCTGATAAGCACCTACATCATCCATGATGGTGGTGAACAAACAACACAAATGTGTGGATAGAAGGTATATTTTGTGCTTTAAGGGTCAGTTCAGTGTGTGTTTACGAGTAAAGGATCAGTGTGTGTGCATGATCTCACTCCTCAGCTGCATGATCTGTGTTTTGAATCCAGTATCAGTGATGGGTGTTTGGAAGGAGGCTGTAGTGTCTCTGGATCCCTTCAGTCAGTCAGACAGTCACACACAGTAACACTGACCGTCAGCTTTGGACTCAGTGATTTAACCCCAAACACTCCCACTATTTACTTTGGCATCTACGCCTGAAATAAATCTACAGACTTCAGTTTCATTTTTCACAGCTCTGCTGTGAATTGTGAGAGTATTTTCATTTGTTCAGGGTTGGACTGGATGTGATGAGAATATTTGTGTGTGTGTGTGTGTGTGTGTGTGTGTGTGTGTGTGTGGTCATAGTGGCTCCTGCAGTTTTTCACATTATCATACAATACTATTTCTACTTTGTGTTTTTTTTATTATAAAGCAATACTAAAGGCTGTCGCTACATCTACACATAACCCCAACTGTCTTTTCTATTTCTCTCTTAAACACACACACACACACACACACACACACACACACACACACACACACACACACACGCACGCACACACACACACACACACACACGCACACACACACACACACACACACACACACACACACACACACACACACACACACACACATTTTAACTAGATATGTAAATGCTCCCATACATTTGGCTTTTATATATATATATATATATATATATATATATATACAGTTCTGTGCAAAAGTCTTAGGCCACTAGTATTTTACCCAACAAAAAATGGTTTTAAGTCAGTTATTTCTATCTTTGCTGTAGTGTGTCAGTAGTAAATATCAGTTTGCATGTCCAAACATAAGTTTTGCCATTAATTGTAGTAATCCAGTTAGATTTTTGTTTGCACAAGTCTGACAGCAGCCAGTGCTCCACACAGAAATCTGATCTCACCATCATCATCAGTCTGTGTGAAATAACCTGAAGAAACCGAACAGAGAAAGAGTCAATCCAGAAGAACTGTGCCAATGTCTCCAAGACACTTCAAGAAACCTGCCTGCAAAGCTTCCTGAAAAACAATGTTCATGTGCACCTACGACAAAAGTTTTTTTTTTTTTTTTTTACACATAGTGTGGTCACACCAAATGTTGATTTAATTTATTTAAGTTAAGAGAAGATCATTAATAAAATCTATTTATTTTTGATGGCATCCTGACTTTACAGCATTTTTACACAAGTACCTAAAACTTTGCACAGTACTGTAGCTTTGCAGGTTTCTTGACGTGTCTTGGAGACATTGCCGCAGTTCTTTGCCAAAAATGAACCAAAGTGGAGATGGAGTCTCTGATGATTCACTCTCTTCACTCATTCCCATGAGCCCCCTCTCTCTCTAGACAGAAGAAATGGGAGACAGTCAAACACAAAAGCATAATGGTGTTAGGTTGGACTTTCACATACAGCTACATTGAGCATCAGGGGGTCTTGTGTGTGTGTGTGTGTTTATTGACCCTGTCTCCTCCCCGCTGTTTGACTCGGCCTGCAGCGCTAATTGAATTCACTGAGAACAAGTGGGCATTAATGAAGCTGATAACGATGTACACAGCAAGAGCAGAGACCAGTGAGCCTGACGGACAGACTCCAGCAGCGGACAGCGAGAGAAAACACACAGTCCGGAGGAACCACAGAGGAACTCTACAGAAATACTCTATTGTGCTGTCCGTCTGTGAAGTGAAGCGATAAAGCAATAAACAGTCTGGACATGTGACAGAGACTAAGAAAAAGAAAGGAGTTGTGTTATGTAGCTATTTCTTTTTCTTAAACATTAGCGGCCAATTTGGAGATGTTGGGCTATTTTGCTTCCATAGCATGTCATCTTTCAGACTAATGGATAGAAAACATCCAAAATGCACATGCAAATGTTTATTTTATTACATTTAATCTATTCTGTCTGAATTAAAATGCATATATTTAAAGGCTGTGAGTGTTTTTTTATTAATTTATTTATTCAGTAGCACCTACACACACCAAACTTTTTATTCCTATCTATATTCTGAAGGTTTTTATAGGGTTTGCTCATATATCATTTGAATGTTTCCCCTAACAATAAGGTGTTTTATTTTATTTCTTTATTTTTTAATTTATGTATTTATCCTTAGACTTAAATGAAAGTTTCCTTAAAGGAAAATGAACAATTTTTTAAAATTTTATACAGATAGATGTTTGTGCTGCTCTTTTCCATAAAATGAAAGTTTATTTATACACCAGGGACTGAAAAGCTGAAAAAAGGACAGAAAAGAACCACAAAGTTTAATTAAAGTTAGTGATCCATACTGTATGGACATAAACGTGTTTCCATTCATCCATTTCCTGCTGTAACTCCACTTTCATTGTCAAATTATTATTATTATTATTATTTTGTTTCATAAAAAATACTTATATTTTATTAAAATCATATCTAAATTTGTTTGTGTATGACTACAAACAGCATTCTGTGGTGGTAGGATCACACACACACACACACACACATACACTCGGGCTCATCTTTTATATTTGTAACCCAATATATGTGAGAGGTTTTGACCTCTGCCCATGGAGGTTTTAATATCTGTCTGATCTCTCTCAATGATGTAATATCTATACCATGCATATTTTAAGACTTCAAAGTCATAAAAGACATAAAAGTACTTTTGTGTTTACGTATGCAGTTTACCGCAGTCTGACTAGTCATGTAGGGCCTTATTAAAACTATAAATGTGTGAGGACCGAGAGAGCAGATAGATGGCTGATGCTTTGTGTGTGTGTTATTGTCACAACATCCACAGCACCAGGTCCATTCACTCCGTCCACTCGTTCCCAATCTCCAGAGTTCTGATCACCTGCGCCTATCACAGCCAATTAGCTCACACCATATAAGCCTGCTCACTTCAGTTCACCTTGTCTGGTCTCGTCGTTCACTTGGACACTTACCTTGTATGGACTTATTTAACGATCTCTTCTAGCTTCATCTATTTAGCATTTACTCATGTGCTGCCTGCATTAAACTACCAACTTGCATTTCTGTGATAAAAGCAGAATTTTCAGCATCATTACTCCAGTCTTCAGAAATCATTCTAATATGTTGTAACACAGATTGACCCTTGACCTTAAAATCTATCTTGGAGTGGGGATGAACAATGCACATATTGATAAGTACATGTATTCTAGTGTCCTCATCTATAATGTCATTCATAAAGACAGCAAAGCTTATTTTTTTAAAGATCCCATAAATTCAAAACAATCTTGTGACTTTTATTCTTTCCATGTCTACTGACATTTTATCAACATTCTTTTTTTTTTCTATTAAATTGTTTCTAGAATAAGACCATCATGAAAGATAATTTGCTTCCCAAAAGCCCTTGCACACTGAAGTTTTCCAAACCCAATGAAGAGAATAAATCTCATTGTTTCAGATGCTGAACATCAGTTGAAGAAGTTCAAAAGAAGCTGGATTTTGAAAACTTAGTGTGAAGGGTCAGGTAAAGGCCTGTCCTTCATAGTTTGAAGTCTCTGCCAAGCACAGCTCCATCACCTCTCCTTGTGCCAGGCATTCATTCTGTTAAGAGAAGTCTGTGTTCTTCTGCTCCCTGTATGACCCTGTGACCGCAGCGCTCTCACACTCACACTAAAAGCTGTCAGTATTGGCCTCCATACTCTGCTGTGCTGCATCTGTCTTGTGTCTGTAACTCAGAGGTGAGTGGTGAAGGGGTTTGGCTGCGGGGAGCCTGTGCATCTATTTCCACCATTAAACTGGATTCAGGTGCTAATTTGCTGTCTGTCAGAACCAGCAAGAGAAATGAAGCCTCTCAGTTTGTGTCTCTGTCCTTTTAATCAGGGGTCTAGAGAAACTCACACTCTAAAGACAGCCTCTGCCCACTGTAATAACAGATATGTCCCTTCATACAGTGATTTACATAATTTGCAGGAAACTGTTCCCTATGAGTCCCCATAACATATTACTCATTTGATGAAGTCACTTTATTTGACAGTTGATTGTTTCCATTGTCCCCATGTCTCTGCTAAATGATTAAATTTAAATGTAATGTAAATGAAAATCACACACACACACACACACACATATATGTATATAGTACTTTTAATAGTAAAAAAAAAAAAAGAAAAAAAAAACCTTAGACACCCTAAACCATGAAAATTACATACATGATTACATACATGATTTTCAAGGAAAATCTTCTAAAGTGTCCTATAGTGCCTGTGGTGAAGAAGCAAATTTGTCACATGCTTTTCAATAAACTTCCATTGCTAAATACTAATCATATGTCGTCATTACAGATTTTTTTGAAAGGTCAAATTGTCAGCTTATTACAGTGGTGAAACTATCCTTAAAATCAAAACCTGCTGGTCTGGTCAAAGATATCTTGGCTGGTGTGAGTCGATATGTGTAATATCTGGTCCATTCTTGTCAGATGATTGCAGTACCCTGATCGCTCAGTGCAGCTGTAGTTGCTGGCTATCACTGACAGATTAATCGACATTGAATGTTACGTCTCTGAGATAGGAGTTCTCTGACTCAGTGAGGGCAGTTATAACTCTAATTAATTGTGACTTGAGTGAAGACAGATGTCAGTGAGGAGAACTGAAATGCTGACAGCTCTTCAATCTCATAGTTATGCTATAATATTGGCCCTTAAAATTTGGCGAGACATGATGCAATAGCCAAACCTGTCCATCTCATCATGTGCACACAGATCAATTAAAATATAGTGACGGAATGCAAAAACTTAAATTCTGTCTTGAACCTTACGTATTTGATAAGTTCCTATCTTTTAAATTATATGAAAAAATATCTTTTTTTGGAGGCTGTTCATGGCAAATATTAATATATACAGTTAATTGCAATTAAAAGTGGTTATAACAGAAAGTTAACTGTGCTCTAAAGATAAAATGGATGCAGTGCAAGATCAACAAAACCATAAAGAGCAAACCAGTGGGTAACGATCAGTAAAAGTGGTTTCTGTCAGGGATCAAGGAAGGAGGAAGCAATTGCAGTAAGATAACAAGGCTTTATTGACAAGACCGACTGATACAAGAGGTAGTGAAGTGCACAAGATACCACAATAGGAACACAAACCAGAAGAGCTAGGGAAGCCCACTGGGAAGGCTTCAGGAAACAACTGGCAGAATACTTTGGCAACAGAGGGCACAGCAAGACCAGGCTGATAGAGAAGACCACACAAGGCACCATAGAGCAGAGCTCAGGAACTTGTTGACCACAGACTCTGAGACAGACCAAATGCCAAGCAGGTAGAACCAGGACAGGACACATGGGGACAGGTCAGGAACTCGAACACAAACTAAATAAATTACTAATAAAAGCAAAAGGCAAGAACAATAAATTACTAAAACAAGGAGCCAGACAAGAACATGAAATTACAAGGACTAGACAAAACAATTGTACAAGACCAACAAGACACATATTCAGCCACAGACAGAGGGGGTGAGAATGACAACGGACCAACAAACACAAAAGGGTAAGGTGCACTATAAATAGGGAGGAAAATACATGAGGGACAGGTGAGCACAATTAGACCAACTAGGGTAACAAGAGGGAGTGGTAAAGAGGAAACAAGGAGGAGGGGCTAAAGGAGCACATGGCCGAGAAAATAGCTAACAAGGCCATGTGCTGACCCTAGACACAAGAAACAAACATAAAACAAAGTGACAGTGCAAAACCCTGACAGGTTTCTGTGTTTTTCCATGAGAACTGAGGGGTTTCACACATGCTGGTGTTGACAAAGGGCTGAGAGTAGGGTTTACAGTCTAAAACGAGGAACTTAAGGCTGATTTATACTTCTATGTGTCAGTCTTCATCAGAATCAGAATCAGAAAGAGCCAAGCACTGAAGCAACCGTTTGCGGTGCAATCGAGTTTATTTAATTTTAACTTCTGCGTCGTTGTCTGCGTCGACGTGCAGTACACATGCAAACCGCTAGTCTGCAGTGTCCACTGCATGTTGCTGGTGTAACCTGCAGTACCACGGCATTATACATCAGTACTTGTCCGTGACAAACATTGTTGATCTGCCGTGGTACAAGTCCTTGTGGAGATGGAAAGAATGGCATCTTCTCTTGTTCCATTGTCGTTTCCTTTTGTAGTTGAAAAAAATTATTTAATAATTTGATATTTGTTTATTTGTATATTTGTTTGCCGCTGTCATGGCTATAATGCTTCCCTGACGAGCCACTTCTCAGAATCAGAATCAGAATGAGCTTTATTGCCAGGTATGTTCACACATACAAGGAATTTGTTTTCGTGACAGAAGCTCCGCAGTGCAACATAATGACAGCGACAGAACAAAAAACACAATAAGGAATAAAAATACAATAAAAATACAAATAGGTAGGTAAGGAATGACAATATACAAATTGACAATGTATGGCAGGTATATTACAATGAGCAGTTATGTATGTACAGGTATATTATGTGCAAAAAATGTAAGTGTACACTAAGTATGTGTGTTAGATAAATAAGTGTATGTGTATATAAATATAAATAGTGTAGTGTGTTCCACAGTTATTATCAGCTGTTCATAAGATGGATTGCCTGAGGGAAGAAACTGTTCCTGTGTCTGGTTGTTCTGGTGTTCAGAGCTCTGTAGCGTCGACCAGATGGCAACAGTTCAAAGTGTGCTGGATGTGAGGGGTCCAAAGTGATTTTGCCAGCCCTTTTGCTCACTCTGGATAAGTACAGTTCTTGAATAGAAGGGAGGGTTGTACCGATGATTCTCTTAGCAGTCCGGACTACCCTCTGTAGTCTTCTGAGGTCAGATTTAGAAGCTGAGCTGAACCAGACAGTTACTGAAGTGCAGAGGATGGATTCGATGATGGTGGAGTAGAACTGTTTCAGCAGATCCTGTGGCAGGTTAAACTTCCTCAGCTGGCGAAGGAAGTACAACCTCTGCTGGGCCTTTTTCACAATGGAGTCAATGTGAATGTCCCACTTCAGGTCCTGAGAGATAGTGGTGCCCAGGAACCTGAATGACTCCACTGCAGTCACAGTACTGTTCATGATGGTGAGTGCATGAAGTGAAGGGGGGTTTCTCCTGAAGTCCACGATCATCTCCACTGTTTTGAGCGTGTTAAGCTCCAGGTTGTTGAGAGGGATCCTCACATAAGTCCCTGGTCTATCTAGGTGTTGCAGAACATAATGCAGTCCAATGTTTACTGCATCGTCCACAGACCTGTTTGCTCTGTAGGCAAACTGAAGAGGATCCAGCAAGGGTCCAGTGATGTCCTTCAGGTGGGCCAGCACCAGTTTTTCAGATGATTTCAACTAATGGATGACCCTGAGGAGAAAGACGATGAGAAGGTGATGTTGCTTTGACATTAGTGGTTTTAGGACAGACTAAAGTTTGCTTTGTCTTAATAGTGTGTTAGCCATCATCTACGTAAACTCGGGTTAGGTTTTTGTGAACCATGGTACTGTTCATTGTGAAAGAGTTCACTCTGGACATAATTCAGTCTGCTACAGCTACTTAAGCATTATCAAGTCAAGTCACCTTTATTTGTATAGCACTTTATAAAATACTGGTTGTGTCATAGCAGCTTTACAGAGTCAAACAGGAAAATAGATGGTCAATAATGCAAGAAGACAATAACAGTGTAATTTTTCAGCTAAAGTCAGTTCATTGATGATTCAGTGATGACATCATCCAGTTCAGTTCTCTTCCAATAATGTCTGTGCAATCAGTCAAGCATCCCCAACCAAGCAAGCCAAAAGCGACAGTGGCAAGTAACCAAAACTCCATCAGTGACAGAAATAGAGAAAAAAAAACATGGGATAAACCAGGCTCAGTCAGGGGTGGGGGGGTCGTTCTCCTCTAGCCAGACCAAACCAGCATGGATTGGTTTAATTCCAGGCTGCAACACAAGTGCAGAAGTCTTGTTTGGTTCATCTGGTATTGTCCCGATGGTTGTCGAGGTGACAAGGTCTTCGAAAGGGATCTGTCTTTAGGGCTCATCTAGTTGACGGTCTCCACTGACACTCAGGGCTGTAGAGGTCATCTGTAGGCATTGATTCACCATCTGGACTGGATATGGAGTGAATTATAGAAATGTGTTAGTGTGTTATGTGTAAATCAGGTTAAAATGAGAGGGGATTTTAATCTAGATTTTAACTGACAGAGTGTGTCTGCCTCCCGAACAACACTAGGCAGATTGTTCCAGAGTTTGGACGCTAAATTTGAAAATGATCTGCCAGCTAATTTTAATATTTTAGGTATTATCAAATGGCCAGAGTTTTCAGTTTTCATTAACAAAAAAAAAAACACATTTGTGTGGTAGTGTCCAGTAGAGTATGTGAGTAACGCGCTTCGAGCATTTAATAATCACTCCGCTCCAGCTTCACAATTTCCCGCTCCCGATCCACTCCTGCTCACTGATATCAGAAACACCACTCCATGTCTGATCTATTTCAGTATGTTTGAAATACCACAGGTAACACCAGTATGTTTGAAATACCACAGCTAACACCATGTTTCTTGATGATATCTCCCAAGGGAAAGAAACAAAAGTGTGAAAAGCAACGGTCCTAGTACTGAGCCTTGTGGCACACCATACTTGTGATTGATATGATATCTTGTCATTTACTGCTACAAACTGATGTTGCTCAGATAAGTAAGATTTGAACCATGATGTTGTAGTCTACTCTTTAGTGTAAAATGCAGCGCTAAGAACCAGTAGCACTAATAGAGAAATACAACCACAATCAGATGATAAGAGCAGTCTCAGTACAATGATATCTAAATCCTGACTAGAAATCCTCAGAGATACCGTTTATCTCCAAAAAGGAACATAGCTGAGAGGATACTACCTTTTCTAGTATTTTTTTTTTTTACAGAAATTGGATATTTTTCACTTTTTTCACTTTCATATTTGAGATTTTTCTGTAATTAACTAATTATCTAGAATCAAGTTTTGTGTGTGTGTGTTTTTTATTAGTGGCTTAATAACAGCCAATTTGAAGGCTTTATGGACATATCTTAAAAACATTGATTAATTAATACTATTCAGAAGAGGACCTATGACTTCTGTAAGCACCACTTTTAATAGCTTAGATTGAATAGGGTCTAACATACATGATGTAGGTTTTGACGAGTTTATAAAATTATTCCTGTCCTATAGCAGAGATTGAGTGGAAATGTTCCTCAGGGGATCTATAGTGCATTATCTGATTTAATACTGTGGCTGACGGGTACATGGTTACAATTTTATATCTAATTGTATCGATCTTGAAAGTAAAGAAGTTCATAAAGTCATTACTGCTGTGCTGTTGGGAAAACTCTGTGTCTATTGATGCTTAATTTTTTGTCAATTTAGCCACTGTATTGAATACATGCCTGGGGTTGTGTTTGTTCTCTTTTAAGAGAGATGAAAAGTAAGTAGATCTAGCCATTTTTAGAGCTTTTCTATAATTAGAAGTACTTTCCAGCCATTCAATACAAAATACCTCTAGTTTTGTTTTCTTCCAGCAGCACGCCATTTTTCTTTAAGGCGCAAGTGTGCTAGTTATTCCAATGTGTTGAACTGTTTTCCTTAATCTTCTTTAAGCGTAAAGGAGTCGTATCTAAAGTTCTATTAAAGATAGATTTAATAGTTTCTGTTACATAATCAAGTTTTTCTGAGCTATTGGATATACCGAGAAATTGAGAAAAGAAGAAGAAAGAAAGAAGAAAGTCAGGAAGATTATTTACAGTCTTTTGTGGTAGAAGTGATGGTTTTACCATATTTTTAACAAAGAGTTGAATGTGCACCTTTAGCTATATGGAGTACACACGAACCTGGATAATGATCCAAGATGTCATCACTCTGCTGCAAATGTTTAATGCCATTATCAATATCAATTCCATGTGACAATGCTACATCTCAAGTATGATTCTGACAATGAATAGGCCCTGACATGTGTTGTCTAACCCAAATGGAGTTCAGAATATCTATAAATGCTGATGCCAGTGCAATCTTTTCATTATCAACATGGGTATTAAAATCACCAACAATTAAGATCTGATCTGCAGCCAGTACAAACTCAGATAAAAAATCAGCAAATTATTTGATAAAGTCTGTATGTTGCCCTGGTGGCCAGTATACAATAGCCAGTACAAACATCACAGGGGATTTATCATTAACAATTCTCTGGGTAATGTATACCTAAACTCACTGGTTAAATCTTATGTGCCCTCCAGAAGTTTGCGCTCTGCAAGTGAACATCGCCTTGTGGTACCATCCCAAAGAAGTTCAAAATAACTCTCAAGGACCTTTTCCTGGACAATGGCCAGCTGGTGGAATGACCTCCCAATCTCAATTCGTACAGCTGAGTCCTTACTCATTTTCAAGAAACATCTAAAGACTCATCTTTTTCGCCTGCACTTAACCAACTAACCAACTTTTCCTTTTCTTGTCTTTTCATTAAAAAAAAAAAACTTGGCTATGCGTTTTATACTAGACTAACTGAGACTTGTCATGGCGCTTGTATACTGTTGTTGTTCTCTTGTTGACCTGACTGCTTCTATTGTTCTCATTTGTAAGTCGCTTTGGATAAAAGCGTCTGCTAAATGATTAAATGTACTAAATGTAATGTAATGTTATTTGAATCACCATTATTTCAAACTAATTAAACTTGAAATCAGAACTCTGAGAAATACTGAAACACATCACCACACAATGAATAAACATTAAACACAATTTTCTAAAAACAATACAAATCCTAGTCAGTTATTATAACATACACTGTTCTATATAAACAGACTTTAAAATATTTGTAAACACAGCAATGATGGTAAAGATTCCATATGTGCCCGAAGCATGAAACAAATAACGCGTTCTACAGAGCTACTAAAAGGTTAGCTTTCTAGCGGTAGCCTGTTGCATTACAGTACATGAAGGCTCACTTACCACATATACAGAGTAAGGAGAAATGTCTGACAGGACAATGGCAAATGATTTGCAGCTCCTTAGCACCAATGACAAACATCTAATCTTGTCAAATGTGTGGTAAGTACTGCTGCTCCATAATATAGAGTCCTTGAGATCGACAATCTCAAAAGTGAAAGTAAAATGAGAGCACACATTGGAAAGCGTTTTTTTTAAATAGCAGCTCCCTGATGCCCACACTTTATATATGCCTAAACTTACCCAATGATGTAATAGCTAGAAAAAGTATTAAAACATGTATCTTTTTATCCTCCCATCCCTTTAGGGTTTCGGTAGAGTACACTTAATTTCCTTTTCGAACACGGAACAGGGATGCAGTGGATTGCGGTAGAGGGGGTGGGATGGGGGAATCACAAAGTCCGCTCAACATTGTGATGTCTATCAGCCATCGGCTATGGATGATGGCATCGTCTATTGGCCCAACCCTAATATTAACTAAATAATATAACTAAATCTTCGACTGAAGATGATTTCGGACCAAGACTGTAATCAAACCTGTGGCATTTGGTGCAGACTGGACATTGTATGTTTCAGATACAACAACTTCATGTTTCATGGTGGTATTAGCATACATTGGCACTTAGCTAAGTGTTGCTAGCATGTTTTAGCATGTTTAGTACTTGCTGGCATATTTTAATATGTTGCTAGGAGTGTAGAAGTTCATCTCAGTGTAAAATATATCACTTCCTCTTGACAATAGGTGGCACTATAACTGAATATTGTATTGTAGATGTGTTTAGGCCAGGACTCAAACGTGAAACATTTTTTTTTTTTTTGTCAGTTTATCTGTCAGGTCGCCACGTACAGGATCTTCACATTTTAACAAAATAAAGTCCTTTAGATTAGATTGACTAAATATGATGTTGATCGGATTAAAATGCTAGAAAGAGTTTGTTAAAGTCTGTATAAAGCAATGTTAAATGTGTTGAGAATTTGTCACACCACAGAAAAATGTGTTAACCATGCCCACTCATGGGAAAGCTGCTGCTTTGTAATGTGTTTTTTCAGCAATACATTTCTAACATTTATAATGTGTTTAGAAACAATTCTCTGAATTGCCTTTACACAGCCTGTATACACAGCCAAATAGCTGACTTCCTACTGGGTTTAGTATTCTGCTCCAAGATACTTTTTTTAGGTATTGACAAGTGTCTACCAAAAAAGTAGGGCAATTCATGAAATTTTGTAGCTGGCGCTACCGAGCCATTTTGCCACAGTGAATTCTGAAAATATAAATTTCAGATGTAAATTTTCACCACTTCTGACACATTTCATGTGTTTTCAATGTTTAGACCCTTACAAATGTGATTCATTTCAGAGAGGAAGAACAAATGGTGCAATTCCAAGAGGGCCATTGCACCATCAGTCCTCAGACTGTAACTAACTACATTACAATCAAATCTTTCTATACTTGATGAAAAATGTCTGTTGAATTGAATGGAGAGACACGGAGAGTAAGTTAGTTAGACATGATAACTTATAAATGTGAGATTAAAACAGTTTTGTCTGTGAGAACTTCACGTAACACATGATCACAAATCTAAAATGTACACAGTTGATTAAAGTATTTAATTTATTTCTTTTTCAGTGTGTGCATGTGTGTGAAGTTAATTAACCCCTTGTGATTGCCTTTGGGAGCCTTTAATTACACTCGCCAAATATCCTCACTCTGTGAGTGTGTGTCTCTTAATCTATGAATAATCCCCTAAAACTCTCAACATGGTCCATAAATACATCAAGTTTTAACATAAGCTCAGCTCTGTCTCTCTTTGTCAAGTCTGTTGAGTTGAATGATGTCTTATGCTTCTGATATTTCAGAGATTCTGCACATACTGTATACCAGAGCCATTCATTTAAAACCAAACCATGCTGAACCTTTAGGAAAAGAAGAAGACATTTTAAAATAATTTTCTGTAATGTATAATTTAAAATGATCTCTCTCTTTAGTTGTTTGGTGTTGTGATTCCCAGTCTCTGAAGTACATACTATTCTCAGTCATAACTAATTCTTTTTTTCAGCACTAAGCAGCTGTGCAGCACAGTTTTTTAACCGGATTCATAAAATGCTTGGTATTCTTTTTTTCTTTTTTTTTTACAGGGAAGGCGAGAGATGTTGTCCCAGTTCATTAGTCATGTTTTGCTGCTAATGTACAGTCACGTCTTGTTTTGATTAAAACCAGGCGAATTTAACTTTGTTCACAGCCCAAAATGGTTCAAGGCTAAGGATGAGAATCGCCTTTGATTCAGCAGTAAAACAGGTTGATTTATTGCCCTGAGAGCAGATAGCAGGGAGGGCCAAGGCTCATTCACTCCATTTATGACAGGGATTGCAAAAATAACATTCTTCCAGTGCTCAGCCACAACATGGGACATAATCCATGGTGGACACACAGATCTCTGGGCTCTTGATAAATTGTCGACTGATCAGCACAAATACTACACAAGACAAAAAGACATACAATAACTTTGCCAATTAAAGGCGGTGTCCGAATATCCACTTTCCAAACTGTCATATGTAGGGTCACGGGGATGCTGGAGCCTATTCCAGCAACTTGAGCCATAATCAGAAAAAACAACCTCCAACCATCCTACCCTGTCTTCTGTCTTTCAAAAAACACCCAGAGGAAACACCAACACTGCTCATTGATCTGAGCCTATCCACTTGCTTTTTGAGTAAAAAAACAGCATTATTTGTGGATAATTTTGGTAATATTCACTCTAAAACTTAGGTGAATAAGTTAAGATCAGTGAGGCCTATGATCAGTCACTCAATCGAGAAATACAAAACTTGTGCTAATTGAAAGAAAACAAGTTGACAGAAAGATTAAATCCAATATTTGGTGACAATATAGTAAAATGAAAGAATAACAAGCAATTTTTAAAAGGCCGATATTCTTGAACAGGAACACCAAATTAGGTAAAGGATTTTCAGCACAGCACAAGAAGTGAAATATGACCCTCTTTTGTCAAAGGAATGTCTCATTAAATGATCAAGAATGAAAGAGTGATAACTAACTAAACGATTTCATCTGACACTTCTCTCTGATACTTCTGATTTTTCCCAATAGTTATTTAAATAAATAAAGAAATCATCTTGTATGCTGCCCTAAAACATGTCAACATCTTCCGTTAGTCATGAAACTACATATTTTTAAGGGGGCGTTTACATGACACTCTTTTCAACTGAAAACAAGCCATTCATTTACATGACAACAGCATTTTGCGGACCTGAAAAAATAACCTTTTGAAAACAGGTTTTAAATTGTGATAAAAAACAAACAAACAAGGGTATAGTTTCACCTCGAATAAATAATACAGTATTTTAAGTTGTTTTCATGGACCCACGTGAACAGGGAACGTTTTCACAACGTTGCTGTCTGTACACACACACACACACACACACACAACACACACAAAAAAAAATGTTTCATTGCCGTGTGAACATACCCTCAAAAAAATATTGTCCTTACTATAAACCCCAATTCATAGAACCCATATAATCAGAGAGAAATTATAGTTTCAAAACATTTTGTTTTGCCCCTAATCCCAGTTGTAATTTTAAAGGGGACATATAATGTGATTTCAGTTTTTCCTTTCTCTTTGGAGTGTTACAAGCTCTTGGTGCATGAAGAAGATCTGTAAAGTTGCAAATACTAAAGTTTCAAATCCAAAGAGATATTCTTTATCAAAGTTAAGACTCTGCCACGCCCCCCTAAAACGGCTCATTCAAACCCGCCCCCACATGTCTACGTCACTATGATGAAATATTAGCGTAATGCCGCCCAAATGTTCACGCAAAGAAAGAAGGTATGGTTTCAGTACCACAGTTAGTGTTGAACTAGCCATGTCAGGGAGATGTGTGTGTATCTAAGAGAAAACTAAAGCACTTTATTTGGCTTTCTGAAAGATGCACTTAGGAATCTTTAAGATTACTTACAACGGAACTGCAACACATTTTATGGATGACCGTTTCATGAAGGAGAGGAGGTACTTCTGACTTTGCTTCGACAATCTGGCGCTTCTGAATCAGCTACTGGAAGTATGTTTTGTTATTAGTTTAAGTATTTGCCTGTTTTGACTGTTAAAATGCGGAGTTTTGCGAGTCATGTGAGAGTGTGTGTGTGTGTGTGTGTGTGTGTGTGAGAGAGAGAGAGAGAGAGAGAGAGATGGTCACACAGTGGAGTCAGTTGTCTTAACCATCCATGACTTGTGTCCTGCAAACACATACGATCATCTTCACTGTGTCTGTCACGTGACTCTGTTCCTCTTTCAGGCTTGAACTGATGGTAAAACTAAGTACATTATTAACTGTTTTTACATTTATTTTGAAAGATGAAGCTCGCGATTATGGAAAGGGGCGTTACGTTTCCTATGAATGCTTGTGGTGTTCGGCCAATCACAATGCACTGGGTCAGTTGGCCAATCAGAGCAGATTGCGCTTGTCAGAAGGAGGGACTTTGTAGAAAACTAAGCATTTGAGAGAGGCGGGGCATAGAGGACCTACAATAATGTACAGTATTTGAAAAATAATGTTTTTTTTTTGTTTTGTTTTTTAATTAAAGCATGTCAACATACTCTGTTACACCAAATACACAAAATAATGATCTTTAAGAAAGCATCATATGACACCTTTAATACCTAACAGAGATGTTGATCTAGGACAGTGGTTTTCAACCTGTGGGCCGCGGTGGTATTGCAGGTGGGCCGCCAATTACTATTAAAGTAAAAAATAATATTGGTAATATATGTAAAAATGTATAAGTCATAACATAATAACCTCAATTCATATATATAATTAAATAACAAAATATAAATATTATACTGTAACTATGCTTCCACTATTCGAACTCGCTGATTGGTTTAAGAATAAACCACCAATTTATATTTTTGCTGCATATACTACAGAACAACAAATTCAAACATGCATAAATGCCTGTCAACAAGGTCAACATAAATGGCTGTCAACATGTTCCTCCTGACTGCTTGCTCCACTGACTGTCTACCCTATGCCGAGCTCTACCTGGATCTGGTTTTCCCGTTCTGCTGAGCGGTGCCAACCCGAGTTATTTTCTGTTCATTGGCAGTTCATTATAGGGCTATGCGATTAATAGAAATCGTCATAAAATCACGATTTGAGCATGCGTGATTTCTAAACTGCTTTATAGCACGATTTCCCACGGCCCTGACCTCCAGCAGTGTGCTATCTGATCCAATCAGACTGCAACGCGCCTAGCGCGAGAACAGAACAGACTGGGCATATGCCTAAGTAACTCAAGGTTCACACACTCAGTCTGTGATGCGTCTCTTTTACGAGCCCATGTTAACGAATCAGAGCATTCACACTGCACGCGGTAAAAGGCTAGAAATAAAAACGTGCGAAAATAATTAATATCTAGCACATGAGCAGATAGAAAGAGTTGTGAGTGCACAGGAGTTTAAGTGAGAGGAGACACGTTTTAAGCGCGCACACTCTTTCTGGGCGAGATCAGCATGTATCTGAGCAAGCACGTCTGGTTTTGTGACAGAGCAAAGGAAATCTGTGTGCGAACAGAGAGATTCTCGCTCGTGCATTATTTTAATGTTCTTTCGCGTTACATGAATGCGCTTTCGCTGCTGCTTCTCCACCACATACACATTCTGTATATGCACTGCAATCGGAGTACGTGTGAACCTGTATAATGTATAACAAATCTATTTCAACACCTGAGGCACTGCTACAATTAATGAGCTCTAAGAACAATGCATGGCAAAAAAAAAAAAAAAAAAAGTCCCTGGACACGGGATTTATTTAGTTATATCTTTTTTGACGTAAGTCTAGAAATTTTGTTACACCTTTACTATAGTGATTACTTTTGACTTATGTTTGTTCTAGAGGCGTTACAACTTTTTGATAAAGCTCTAATTGGTTTTCTTTTGGAAATATGTGTCAAATTCATCCTGAATGCATTTATGACTGTAAAGCATACCTGTGTGTGCCAAAATTGTGATTAAAATCGAAATCGCAAAATTTATCAAAGAAATCGCGATATTTTTATTTTTTTCCATATCGCACAGTACTAGTTCATTCAATGAAGACACTTAATTTACAGTTATTAACCCAACAATAGCAGGGTCAGTAATTTTTTTTGTAGTGGGCCGCACAAACATACGTGTTTGGTTGTGTGGGCCGCGAGTTGAAAAAGGTTGGGAACCACTGATCTATGAACATGCGCAATTTGGCAAATCATAATAACTGGACAGCCAAATCATGAACCCAGCTACTGCACAATGAATGTTCCTCTTAAAGGTAAATGAAGGACCAATGGAGAACAGTGTGTACAGAACAGAGTGTGTTTGTAATATACGGAGAGACAGGCAGAATGTGTATGTGTGGGGTTCATTTCCTCTAAAACAGACGCGGTACAACATTTCATCATGGTTGAGGTGGTCAGGCTCGTGGGATTTTTTTTTTGTGTTGGTTATCGCATCATCAGCACCTGCAGCACAGTGCTGAATATACAGAATTAACCAGGGCGAGTGCGAGAGAGACCCTGGCTTTGTGTTCACAAGCAGACAGTTAAAGCTGCCTTAAGCATATTTTTGGAATACCATGCATAAAATGCTCCTAGTGCCCGACATATATCACTAAAATAGGTGTCTTGAGAAATCACACCTGGTCCTGTGACAGCACTGTGCTTTGTAAAAAAAAAATATATATAAATAAATAAATAAAACACATTCAGGTTCGCTTACACTGGATTTTCTCAAAATGTCTTTGGAGGGTTTTGGAGAGAGGATGTGTGGTTGAAGTGATGGAGGGTACAGTTTAGTGGCTAAGTCTGGTGAAAGTTAGCATGATGGCTAATGTTTCATACAGCCGCTCTGAAGGAATTACATAGAATTTTTATATATGTCTTGTTCACACTTTGATTGTTGGTTCTTTTTAACTACTGCTCAACAAACTACCAAGCATTAAAAATCAGGGATTAAAATGAACAGATACTGCTTTCCAGGAATCACTAAAATATTTACAAAGTCACAGCTATAATTTAAGAGTTGTGCAGGACAATGTCTTGAATGGAAACAGGAAGGAAAAAGTGCACCAAAAAAAAAAAAAAACACCCGAAAACAAACATATCTACATGGACCATGAAATAAAAACCTTTCTCTCTAAGGACTCCCACTTTGAGCCAATTGTTGGACGTGAAACATTCCAGGAGCGTTAAATGATTCCTGAAGGAAATCCAATCCCCACGCTTCTTGCAGACCTGCAGCGTGTAGGCTAGCCCTCCATTCACTGCTTTTCTCACTGCTGGTTCAAAGGTGTTTACCATGAAAATCTCCTGTGCCTTTTCCCACATCCTTTCCTACGTTACAGGTAAATGTCCATAATCATTTGCGTCTTGGCGTGTGGCAGCAGAAAATCTTTGATGAATGAAGAAACCCCCTGTGAAGGCGACCAGGAAGAGGTTCTGAGGGGCCTTGATAATTCATCAAAGACACATCGATAGACCCTCCAATTCTTCATAGAAAGTCTCACGCACTTAACACACGACTGAGAGAGTCTGAACTTTTGACACACTCTTGGAGCAAAGGATGCTGGGACAGCCTCTGTGGCAGTTTGATGTGGCTGTTTCCTGAGCCACAGGCCATAAGGAGATTTAATTCAGACCGTGAATATTTCAAAATTTTCTTGTGACACAGACTCTGAGTATTCTCTGAGCGGTTTTTCATCTTAGTTCCATCTGTTAGTAGATGACAGTGACTAAATAGATGTGTATGTGCACCCACAGAGAGTAGAAAAAGGTTATGTTGTCAGAATCATGCTAGCAGCTTTACACTGGGAGCCTTTGAGATGACATGAACATGACTGGCAGATGCTTGCTGAAGGGACACTCATCAAAACACACCAATGTCAATCAACACACTCTATTAGTTTTTTCTTTCAGGACACATTTTTTGTTCTGAAACCTTCATGTCCTTTTAAAGATGATTAAGTTCATCTGAGATAGCTAGTAAATATATTTAATCTTGATTCTATATCTACCAGTTACAGAAAGAACATTATTCAGGCTGGTAAAGTAAGCCATTCGGAGTATAAAGTAAACAAATGTGCAGCAATTTAAGGATAATATTGCACAAACCAATTATCTTGTGAAGCAGGGAGTGGCCATGCTTCCAAAAAATTAAAATAAAACCTACCTGGATATGATATGCCTTATGGGTACCTTTGACATAATACACTACACCAAAGGTAAGTATACTTAGATCAGGGGCATACATTCCGGCTCATTGCAGATTATAGCTCGAACCAGTCCCAGCACACTTGGAAGTTTTTACTAAGTCTGAAAACCTTAGTTACTTCAGTTCAGGTGTGGGATCTAATCTCTGCAAGACAGTGGCCCTCCAGGAACAAGTTTGGACACCCCTGACTTACAAACTACCCCCATATGTGCATGACATTTGATAAGGAGTTGGTCCTCAATAAAACATCATACTCCATTGAGATGGTTTTTCTCTAGATCTGTTTTTCATCACTGTACCTGGAGACACAAAAACAGATCACACAACTCTTCCTTATATAATGAAGGGAGATGTACAAAACGGACATCGCGTTGTTTTCATATGGATTACTTTATCACAGAATATGGCAGCACTTGTTTAGTCTAAAGTAGACATGTCAGGCTTTCTATAGATATCTCTCTCATGTCTCTTCGTTGAATATTCACGGAGTTCCAGTTCATTTTAATGACGCGTTTGTAAATGAAGATCAGCGCAGACAAAGGCTGCAGACAGCACACCATGTTTGTTATCTTTATTTTATAAATGCACAAAGTTTTGTTGTTACTATGTCTGTATACAAAAAAGTAGACCCTTTACAGATTCGGTTGATGTATTGCTCTTATCTGTACGGTCAAACCTGAAAGTGTCATTTAAGTTCTTTTTGGGGTCATCAGGAGGGAATGCCTCATAACGTGTATATGCGTTACTCAACTCCAGAGGGTTAAACACACTCGATTCACCTCATCAGCTTGTTAGTGGAGAATATAAGCACTGAAATGAATGGGTCATATAAGGAAGACATCCAAGATCTGTACTGTTGATGTGACTCCAGGAATGGGGTCGGGAAAAACAGCTCAAGATGTTGGTACTTGAATGCAGGGATTGGCTCCTCTTCAGACACGAGGGCATCAGACACTGTGGTTGGGTGATGGGAACTGGCTTGCAGCCATTATTCCAGTTTCACTGCTCCAAGTTGCTTAATAGTGGTTGAAGTCTGGGCTTTGTGCAGGCCAATCAAGTAAGTAAGACTCAGTAAACCATTTCTATGTGGACAGGGGTTTGACACTGTACTGTTATATGGAATGATAATCCTAATGTGTTTTAGGGTTAAGTTTGGCCTAGGGTAAGATTTAGAAAGTACAATAAGAATGTTGTTCCAGAATAAATAAGGATCCTGTTTGGCAAAGTCAATCCTAATACATTTTACTGTAGACAGTTTGCAAAATATGATCAGATTCCAACCCTGATCTACAACACCTAATTAGCTGGTTAAATGTGTTTGACTGCAAAAGTCTAAAGGATGAATACTGAGAGGAGTGAAGTTGATCAAATGGCTTGGTAACACTTTATTTTTATTATCCCCTTTAGACATTCTGCTGATATAAGTAACTTTGCAAATACAGCTAACAGTCATAAGAATATTGGGAGACTGTTTAATATCTGCTAACACTTTATTTTGATGCTCCCCTGAAAGACATTCTGCTGACTATGAGTTACTTTGCAAGTACATTTCAACTTATTTTACCAACACTAACTATAATCCTAACAGTTTACTAAAAGAGTTAGTCGATGTTTTGTTTGCGAAGTTACTTGCAATTAATAGAATGCCTAAAGGGCACCATCAAATTAGGTGGAACTGACATGCACAGCTGCCAAATTTTCTCTATATTGTAATCATTATCATCACACCTGTAATGCTGGTTTTAATGAGCTTAATTCTGCCTGGAATTAATTAATGTTAGCTAACAGCTTGATTCTAATAGCTTGAACTGGTCATTTGTGAAATGAACATTACCTGGACACCTTTACTTCTGATAACTGATCACTCTAAATGTTCATATAGACACATGCATTTTCTGTAAAGCTGCTTTGATACAATGTGTATTGTGAAAAGCGCTATAAAAATACATTTGAATTGAATTGAATGTTTTTAAACCAAAACTAAAACCACCGGCAGGCCAAACAATTTTAAGAACACTGGGGAATGGTTTCAGTTATGTTTCCACTTGGTTCGCATGGCATGACTTCCAACAATTCTCAGCATGTTTGGCTAATCATGTAAAACAGAGCTGGTTAAATATGTGCAGTGACATCTCCACTCAGGATTGGTCACTTGCTTGTTGTCTGGCTACTAGGTTCTCTATGTAGTTGGACTAAAACGCTATTTTAAAGAGGTGAATAGAAATATCTGATCATCTTACATAATGCCGTCATTATTTATATCTATGTAAACACTTGCACGACTGTTATAAACCCCACAGTGGAAAATTAAACCATACACGTAACGACTGGGTCGGATTGGCACAGAATGGAACAGTTAAGCCATGAGAACAATTTGGCTCAATGGGGGAGAATCGACTTAAATGTCCAATTCATCCATGGAAAAATATTCAATGTATTCTAATTTATCTCCGTGCATTATAAAACAGACTCCTCTGTTGTCAACGCATTGAAATACATTCAAATTGATTTTTAACATCAGGTGCTCTCCAGATTTCCTGGTCTTAATCCGATTTGGGTGGAAATGGTGTCAGGATTGACTGTTTTTACAGAATGTGTTAAGGAAGTTTTACAGAGCTTATCTGGCACCCTCTGGCCTTGTCCCGCACACATCGCTAACACACACCATTCACCAACGTGCTCATAAGTGCAAGTGTTTGTTTTTAATTGGCTAGTTAGCTGAGAGACATGTCTTACCTGACTGCTTACCGCTGATACGTATCTCATTGCAATGAAGACCCGGTGCAGCCTGTCAGGACTCAGGGCCTGACACACACAATTTGATGTGGCACTTTGTCAGCAATTAGCCTAGATTTAGTGTCTTCATGTAGGCGCCCTGATGGGATTGTTAGGAAATGTCACTGATCTCTATTTTTTTTGGAGCAAGCCACTGGTTTTCATGCGGTTTCCAGTGGGTGGAGTTTACAAATCAGTTGATAATCAAAAGACATTCCTTTCCAAATATGGGAAGATGAGAAAGTAAAATGACATCCCTGGAAAATGTTGACATAAGAGAGCTCTCTGTTCTTCTTAAATAGATTGTGAATTGATGTTTACCTAACCATCAGTCTAACTTCATTTTGAGGTATATCCGTTATGCTTGTGGATATGGAGGTAAAAGTTTGTGTCATGGTCATGTTTGATGTTTTCCATATTTATTTTTCCTCTGATATAAATCAGGTGACATTTCAAAGCCATATTGTTTTCATCAGCTCCTGAAAACTTTCTGTGTCTGAATAGAGAATTCATAAAATACAGGATGTTTGTCTCTCTTATTTTTATGGATGCTGCCTTGGTGTAACTGTGACAGTGGAGTATATATATATATATATATATATATATATATATATATATATATATATATATATATATATATATATATGACTTCATACAAAAAACACATTTTTTTTCAAAAACTTTGAAAATCTGACAAAAAGGTACAAGACTGTGTACTTCATGGCTTTTATGAGGGAAATAGATCAAATCTTTTGAAGCTCCAAATGACATAACTAAATTAAAAATGGCAGTTAAATGCAGAAATTTTAAGTTGTTGACCTTCATATTTTACATTTATTACTATACAGTACACCTGGATCAACACCTATATTGATACTAATTTCTGACAAAACAATTCTCTCACTTTCAGCTCAAGCCCATGAGGGATTGTGTCCTTCTCCTTTATAGAAAGGTTTGTTATATTTTACAGATCCCTCAAATGCTGTTCCCCGTGTGTTACTGCCATTCATAAAAACACATGAAATCACCAATTTTATACATTTATAGACAGCACAAGCTCTTTTCCACAGTCCAGTGACACTCATAAACACAGACTGCCCCTCACTACACTTTTACAGTGCAACCCAATCACTCACACCAGGATGCCAAGAACCACCTCACTCATATCCAAAAGACTCTGACAAATGGATGACATTTATGGTTTGAGTCTGGATCCAGCCCTTTTGGCAATTTATAGTATTATATACGTTATTGTAAAAAGTGGATAGCTTTGACTATAAATTTTGATTGGATGAGTCTATTGCAAATGTACCTTTGAGCACATTTTTCCTTAATGCCAAATTAAACATCTTGTCAACCATAAACAGATTCAGTTTGGCTATCAAATTGTATTACTTGACCAATTTTAACAAAATATCATTTGTTGGATTACTTTAAAGAGCATTACATCAACCCGTTGCCTAAAAATGTAAATGTATTACAATTTAGGTAATGTTTTATGTTAAAGAAGAAAGCTTCTAGTTACAGAAGGCTTGTTTTATAAGGACACAACCTTAACCAAGTTCAGTTAAGCATGCGTGCCAGAGCCTCTGTCTCAGTTTCACTGCACCTTACATGGAAAACTCTCTTTCTGTCTTAATCCATCAGACCTTACACTGACCCTTTATTTTGCGTGTTGAACATTAACACATATGCACGCTGCATCCCTGAAAAGGAATGAGAATCATGAAAAGGTTCACACTACGGTCTACAGCTTCTGAAAGAAATGTGTGAGGCAAAAGAATCTGACAGGCTTCACATTATAGCCCACAGAACTTCACATTTTATTGTTTGTTGTTGTAACATTGTTTTTTTTTTTTTTTAAGTTCACTTAGAATTCCTCTTTTTCCAGGGCAGTTACTACTGCTTTACTATTGCTAGAGCATTGCAGCTCAGGATCTGGAACAATGAACATGAGCTGGGCACTATTTTCTTAGTTCTGGTTTGGATGTGACTCATAAGCTATGCATTGAGCATTAAAGGACCAGTTAGCAGAAATGAAAATGTGTTATAGGTTGACAGGGATTAATGGGGAGTTAGATGATCAGCAAATGAAGAAAGCTCATTTAAAAAGAATGCATGGTTGCTATAAAAAAAAAAATAGTAATAATTGAATGACTAATAATTTCCTACTGCTAAATATTGAAAACAATTGAGGCTTTAATTATTGGAACAAAAACCTCAGCATGTAATAACCTAAAACACTGTCTAACACTCGATGGCTGCTCTGTCAATTCTTCGTTAGCAGTTAGAAATATAGGTGTGTCTCTAGCATTTTAAAACCTAATTTTTCCATCTTAAAAATATATCTAAATTACGGCCTATGCTCTCAATGTCAAATGCAGAAATGTTAATCCATGCATTTATGACCTCAAGGTTAGATTATTGTAATGCTTTATTGGGTGGTTGCTCTGCACACTTAATAAACAAACTCCAGCTAGTCCAAAATGCAGCAACAAGAGTTCTTACTAGAACCAGGAAGTATGACCATATTAGCCCGGTCCTGTCAACTCTACGTCCCAGAAACAGGTCCCCTGCGAACCTCGTCACCTCGATGGCCATTGGCACAAGACCGCAAGAACATGTTTCTTTCTGGAGCATCAGTGAATGTTTGAACCTTTTTTAGTAGTTGTGTTTAAGTCCATCAATTGTCTTCAGTGTGAAAAGATGGATCTCAAAATCATATAGTCACTGCTTGAATGGATTTAAATATGCAAAAGATGCTGGAAAACTGAAGAATCTGCAGGACATGGAGGATTTTCTGTAGAACAGAGCTCAGTCTAACTGTTCAGAACAAACAAGGGACTCATGAACAACCATCACAGAAAATCATCCAGGTAACCACACACAGTATTAAGAACCAAGCATTACCAAACTTTTGAAGAGGGTTATAAATTCAGCTATTGTTTGGTTTTGTGGACTATATATATATATATATATATACAGTACAGACCAAAAGTTTGGACACACCTTCTCATTCAAAGAGTTTTCTTTATTTTCATGAAATACAATGAAAATTGTAGTGTGTCTAAACTTTTGGTCTGTACTGTGTATATATATGTATATGTGGCACATCACCACAGTGACATCAGATATGATCTGTAAGTGTGTTTTATCTTCTTGGTTCATACAGCAGATATGGAATAAATTATTCACCCTGAACTGATGATAGGTAGAAGACAGGAATATGAGATATGATAGGGGCGCATGGCATGATGCTCAGGTTTCTGTGGGTGGAAAGTCCCCCGTTTCAAATCAAGCTGAATTTGTTGATGGTGGACTTGATCAAAACGGTCTTTAATCTTACTGCCTAAAATGACATTCTACAGTTGCCAAGATGCAACCACAGTGCATGTCTATGATATATGCTGAACTTTAAGTATTTTTAACCATTGTTTACACAAATGTAGTCATTTATTGTTAAATGGGCCACACTTGGGCACAATATATGTGTATATGTGTGTCGTTACATGCATGCAACTAGTGATTATTACTAAGTATAACATTTTTTGTTTAGTCTTTTTTCTTTTTTTTCTTTTATTCTTCACTGTATCCTTTATCCTCACATTCAACTCAAATAGCATTTGCAGTATATTCCCATCAACTATTTTCAGTACTTCAGTATATCTATATATACATTCAGAATATCTACAGTATATAAAATATTTACATAATAACTAAAATAGTGTTCTTTTATCCCCCCCCCCCTCTTGTTGTCACTTTAAATTATTTATTTTGTAATGTGCAACATATGCATTCTTTAAAGTTATGTATGCTGCATAACAACTCATTCATATCTGTGTGTCTGGTCATTCACTTAGCTTAGCTTATTTTCTTCACACACACACACACACACACACACACACACACACACACACACACACACACATATATATATATATATATATATATATATATATATATATATATATATATATATATATAGTGGTAGTGCACTGTATCTATCTACAAAATTTATTCAAACTAAATAAGGCTCAAGTTCCGTTTAAGTCACTATATTTATATATTATGGATATAAAAAGAACAGGTTCTCTGAAGTTGTTGCTGATGCAATCAGGTGCTTAAAACCGATTGATGACAAAACCTGACAGAAAAGGAATAAATAAATAAACAAATGAATAAAGTAATTCAAGTTCTGATGTGGTTCACTTCAAAACACTCAGTAGTCCAGGTCACCTTAATACCTATCCATCACTACACACAATCAAAGTCAAAAGTCAAGTCACCTTTATTTATATAGCACTTTAAACAAAATACATTGCGTCAAAGCAACTGAACAACATTCATTAGGAAAACAGTGTGTCAATAATGCAAAATGACAGTTAAAGGCAGTTCATCATTGAATTCAGTGATGTCATCTCTGTTCAGTTAAATAGTGTCTGTGCATTTATTTGCAATCAAGTCAACGATATCGCTGTAGATGAAGTGTCCCCAACTAAGCAAGCCAGAGGCGACAGCGGCAAGGAACCGAAACTCCATCGGTGACAGAATGGAGAAAAAAAAACCTTGGGAGAAACCAGGCTCAGTTGGGGGGCCAGTTCTCCTCTGACCAGACGAAACCAGTAGTTCAATTCCAGGCTGCAGCAAAGTCAGGTTGTGCAGAAGAATCATCTGTTTCCTGTGGTCTTGTCCTGGTGCTCCTCTGAGACAAGGTCTTTACAGGGGATCTGTATCTGGGGCTCTAGTTGTCCTGGTCTCCGCTGTCTTTCAGGGATGTAGAGGTCCTTTCTAGGTGCTGATCCACCATCTGGTCTGGATACGTACTGGATCCGGGTGACTGCAGTGACCCTCTGATCTGGACACAGACTGGATCTGGTGGCTACGGTGACCTCGGAACAAGAGAGAAACAGACAAATATTAGCGTAGATGCCATTCTTCTAATGATGTAGCAAGTACATCGGGTGTTATGGGAAGTGTTTCCGGTTCCGGTTTACCTAATTAATGCAGCCTAAAAATCCTTTAACGGATTTGGATAAAGAGATGGGTCTTTAATCTAGATTTAAACTGCAAGAGTGTGTCTGCCTCCCGAACAATGTTAGGTAGGTTATTCCAGAGTTTAGGCGCCAAATAGGAAAAGGATCTGCCGCCCGCAGTTGATTTTGATATTCTAGGTATTATCAAATTGCCTGAGTTTTGAGAACGTAGCGGACGTAGAGGATTATAATGTAAAAGGAGCTCATTCAAATACTGAGGTGCTAAACCATTCAGGGCTTTATAAGTAATAAGCAATATTTTAAAATCTATACGATGTTTGATAGGGAGCCAGTGCAGCGTTGACAGGACCGGGTTAATATGGTCATACTTCCTGGTTCTAGTAAGAACTCTTGCTGCTGCATTTTGGACTAGCTGTAGTTTGTTTACTAAGCGTGCAGAACAACCACCCAATAAAGCATTACAATAATCTAACCTTGAGGTCATAAATGCATGGATTAACATTTCTGCATTTGACATTGAGAGCATAGGCCGTAATTTAGATATATTTTTGAGATGGAAAAATGCAGTTTTACAAATGCTAGAAACGTGGCTTTCTAAGGAAAGATTGCGATCAAATAGCACACCTAGGTTCCTAACTGATGATAAAGAATTGACAGAGCAACCATCAAGTCTTAGACAGTGTTCTAGGTTATTACAAGCAGAGTTTTTAGGTCCTATAATTAACACCTCTGTTTTTTCAGAATTTAGCAGTAAGAAATTACTCGTCATCCAGTTTTTTATATCGACTATGCAATCCATTAGTTTTCAAATTGGTGTGTTTCACCGGGCTGCGAAGAAATATAGAGCTGAGTATCATCAGCATAACAGTGAAAGCTAACACCATGTTTCCTGATGAATTGTGAACAATTGTAAGAACATATGATGGAGAAAAGAGAAAGAGACATTTATTGTTCTTCTGAGAGGAATTAAATTTTCACATTTTCTCAGGCCTTCACAAAATCTGCAGTTTAGATGCTAAAAAGAAAACTCTATGTGCAAAACCAAACCACTGAGCAACGTTTGCAGTGCTAATATTTAGAGACAAGACAAATTTAGTTTTAAAGCAAAAAACAACAACAACAACAACAAAAAAACAGCTTAATGAAGTCTTTACTGGTCTTGTTTCTTACCATGGCAATACAAAAAATAATCAAAAAACATCAAAAAAACAAAAAACACAAAAAACAAATAAATTACTTTTTCAAATACAAAGGCTGAACAAGTGATGGAAAATATAAAACATTTATATCTTTTGAGTTACTGGGGCAAATGAGAACACAAAAAATATATTTGTTGTAGTCTCCAGTTCACCACTTTAGATGTTTAATCAACTATGACAACAACAATGAAAAATGATCCAGTGCCTAAATCCCATCTAAGCCAAAACAGACCAGCTAACCAAGTTGTCCAGGCTGTGAGATCAACTAACCACCATCAGGAAATCACTGAAAAACCTTGTGAATCAGGGTGATTGTTCCAACGCTATCTCAAGACCAATTCTTACTTATTTTACAAGGTGGCTAATTCATACGAATTCATACGACCTCACTCATACGATTTTGTACGATTCGTCTAGACCCCAGTGATGGGTAGGTTTAGGGGCGGGGTTAGGTGTATGTGAATTTGTAGGTCAAATACATACGAATTAGCCACCTGTAAAATATGTATGATTTGTCGTGAGATCAGGCTGATTGTTCTCCAAAGGTCAAGAATCGTGGACTCATAAGTGGAGTGAGAGACAGGGTTGAACTCCATGCCTCATATTATGAGGTCCCACCCTGAAATGCGGCCTGACCCTTAAACTCTTCTGGGTTGACACCTGCTCAGCCGTCTACTTAATCCTCTATGAGTTCAACAGGGTTTTCCTGGCCAGTGTTCAGGGACTCCTTGTAGAACATCTGCAAGAATATTAAAGTTCATTAGTTCATTAAATTTAAAGTTCAATTGCTCTTGGTCTACCTCTTCTCCCAAAATGTCACCAATACAATATACAAGAGAAAATATTTAACAAAATATTAACCATTGTAGTCACACTTCTGCCATTCAAATTGCTGTTTTATTCAAACGAAGCGGAGATAGAAATCTCAATATGTCTGCACTGGAACATGAATATTGTCCCGCCAGGCCATAATAGTTTTAAGCTGTCTACACTGTAAGCTGTCTACGTAAATCTTTTGCACATAATATACATGTAATACATGGAACACACTATACTACTTATATTTATATTTATATACACATACACTTATTTATCCAAACACACATACTTAGCGTACAGTTACAATTTTTCCACATAATATACATGTACATACATAAATGCTCTTTTTAATATACCTGCCATACATTGTCAATTTGTATATTGTCAATCCTTACCCACCTATTTGTATTTTTTTGTATTTTTTATTCCTTATTGTGTTTTTTGTTCTGTCGCTGTTATGTTGCACTGCGGAGCGCTGTCACGAAAACAAATTCCTCATATGTGTGAACATACCTGGCAATAAAGCTCATTCTGATTCTGATTCTGATTCTGACACTGAACGAGTCAAAGTCAAAGTTTCTAATCCATTTGTCCTGTTGTCCGAAGTATGCACAAGCAAGCAACACAATCTCATGGCAATTTGTAACTATTTTACATTTTGACCATTTGGTAGATAATACAAATTAATTTGTACAATGTCATTTGTACATTTTTGTATGATCTGCTAAAACTTTTTTGATGGTTATGTGTAGGGGCAACGCAATGGGTGGACCTCCACGCTTATTTCTAAAAATCATACATTTTCATATGATTCATAGATGAACTCACCACCTTGTAAAAGAGTTGAGTTTGCCCGTGATGTCGGATTGCCAGAAACAGAGCATCAGTTTACTATGGGTGCTCTGTTGCGTTGCACCACATCCAGTGTAGACAGTTTTACTGAGCATAATTGGTTTCATGCATTACATCACTCTCGTCCAGTGTAAAACAGCGTCTTGTTTAACAAGATTCTCCTCAAACTGTTCATGATGGAAAATTTTAAAACAGAATAAGACAGTTTAAGTTATTGTCTGATATGTTCTCCTTAGTGGCAACACGGAGAATGCAGTTCATACTTGCCTACTTGAAACTCTACAGAACACAAAAACATAAAATCAAACTCACATTGCTAGAAACACTTGTGTTCACATATTTGAATAGAATGTGTTTCAGGTCTTATCATCCATAAGACAAGGGGCACCCCTACTTTTATCTGTCCTGAATTTGTTCTCCTGTAATATTTTCTCATTTTCTACTCCCACCATCTCCTTATTCTCTCATTATAGTACTGTTCTTTATTGCTCTGCGGAACAACAGATGTAGTTTGATTATCTGTGCATTTGCATGTGTACTGCACTAAACATTACATGATTCAGTTTGTGATAGATTGTAGTGTGTGTGTGCATGTGTGAAGGAAAATGTTGAGGATGCATGGATGCACACACTATATGCTGGAATTGATGTGTGTGTGTGTGTGTGTGTGTGTGTGTGTGTGTGTGTGTGTGTGTGTGTGTGTGTGTGTGTGTGTGTGTGTGTGATTAATGTGTGTTGTCCAGTATGAAGTGTCTGGGTTCTTTTATCAGGAGGTCAGTGGGGCAGGTCGAGTTTCTAGCACATGTTTATGGTTCACCAGAACAGATAACACAATCATCACACTGTTGTCATGGTCAAAACACTCACAGTCACACACACAAACACTTCACACCTCATACATCACAATTACTCACCATGCCTTGGGAATGGGACTGTGATTATGAGAGTCACCTGTGTAAGTAGCTATACACACAGTTTGATATGTTTGTAGCCATGTGGTTGCTTAATATGTGTTTATGTGTGTGTCAAACCTAGCTGTATTCTGCAGCCAAATGAGCTGAAAATTGTCCTCAGGAAAGGTTTATTTTAGGGTTTGCAGGTGGCAATACTTTGAAAAACAATGTCTGTGTATGCAGTTGTAAATGATACTATCTGCCGAAACCAGCTATAATCTTTAATTAAATTTGATCAAACTGAAAATAATCTCTTTCTTCTTCACTCAGCTCACTTCTCCACTTTCTTGTTCAATGTACCATGTTGGGTAAATCATCCACTGAGATTCTGAGATTACCAGTAGGACCACACAAACACACCCACGCACACGCACACGCACACATACATACACGTTTGCAGTTTAAATAAGACCAATTAGAAAACAACAGGTCTTCATTGGTCCCCTTACAAAAAGTATAGTTCATGTTCATTTTATTATGCAAAATTAAGGTCTATAAGGTCCAAGTATACTTTATCTATTAGTATAATAAAATGAATGTACTAGTAGTAGACTTGTTGGAACTTCTTGGAACTGAAGTGGCCAACTTTTAGTTTATGAACATATTCTTATGTGTACTTTAAATATAATGGTAGAAGACTTTGAGTACACAACTAGTTTTTCTTTTCTACAGCAACTATGAAAGGGTTGCATTGAAGAGCTGCCAATAAAATGTTCATTTGGTTTCTGTGTGGGTTTGGTTGCCCCCTTGTAAGTATACTTGGGTATAAATTTGTTATATTTTTATACTATATTTCTGATAAGTACATGAAACGTAGATTGAGGGTATACTGTATTATTTTTAGTTCAAACTAAATATACTAATAGCATAGTTGAAGAAACTTTTTTTTGTAAGGGTCAGCTTGTTTTATCTGAATTACTGTATTGACTGACCAATATTTTTTTCTTCTTCTGGTGATCAGTATGGCTATACTGGTCTAAGTTGCTCTTTTCAACACACACAGAACCACATGTTGGCTTGTGTTTTCAAAGACTGTTGACTTTTATTGAACAGAGTCTCCAGTCCTCCCCACTTTTCAAACACAACTAAGCCTGATCCATATAAACACACCACGGATGCCCCAATCCATCGCATCCACATGGTCCAATGTGCTTCTCATCTAGAACTAGCACATATCTCATTTCTATCTTTAAAACCTCCAGAAACCCCCTCAGATTTGCAAATAAATATTAGGGACCATGAACTGTGGTTGATATCTGTGCGTGCTTGTTTGCAGAGTTCGGTTTCCCTTTATCATGCACACAAAGGGTTTGGTTTAATAGTTGCATTTGGAAAATGAGCAACTATTAAATCCAATGAAGACCATTTAAGCAGCGCTAGCTATAAGCATGCATGTACCGCGAGTGGTAGCACTTTTTCACACAAACAAAAGCTCAAACAAACAGCTTGTCAGGTTTCTCGTTCTCTGCATTCTCCCATGAACACCGTTGAGACTTTGGCAGAGATTGCAACCACATGTTCCTGTGGCCTTTCTAACCTCCCTACTCATGACTCCCTGCGTCTCCCAGTGCCACACTTTTTGTAACTTTGGACTAAATTAATTTATATGTTGCGATAATTATCCCCAATTTAATTTTTTTTAAGGAGACAGAGGCATTCAGGACATCTGGCTGACACATGTTCTGCATCCTTGAGGTGAGCTGTGCTTCCAAATGCTTATGAGATCGCAACTTTGTACCCAGCGGGAAATTTGTTCTTGCCCCCTTTGGGGCAAATCAGCGGTAAACATGGTTGATCTCTTTCAGTTGGGATGGTGACACTTTGACTCTTGTTAGATGATAAACATTGCATGAAACCATGGCCCTCTCAGATCTACTGTGTGCTGCCATTTCAGGAACGAGGGTTCAGGGATAACTCAACCTGCTGACCCTGATGGTGAAAGTAAGGCGCTAATACTCTCAGTGGGAGTTTCTCCACAGGGAATAGGTGTCATGCACTCCATTCTTTTCAAACACAATTAGGCCTTATCCATCTAAACATGGCACACATGGTCCAATCCAACATGTCCACATGGTCCAGGTCTGTAGCTCTGGGAAAACACAAACTGTTGATCCTTGATGGAAAATATAAGGAGCTAATGGTGAAGTGTCACTGCATGGAATGGATGTCTGGACCTGCAGAGCAAGCTTGAGGAATGCATGGAAGCTCTCTGAATTTCCACGTGTCATTATACATTCCTCATAAGACCTGTCACTGACATTGAGGCAACCATTTTTATAAGATCTGGCTCACACATTCTCCAATAAATAGGCAGAACAAGCTTTGACATGCAAAACATTGTCAATTTGAGTCAGGATTTTTCAAGTTAACGTATAATTATGTGTATGTACACCACAAACCCACCTACACGCACATTTATGACTACACACGATTCAGAAGCCGCTACACAATCATTTATCAAGTATGAATGAAAAGAAAGTAAATATGAAGAGCTAGAAAAACAAACAGGCACACTGGCCTCCTTTTCTACTCTCTGACATGCACTCAAATGCTAATAAAACACTCACAGGTTTTCTGTGCTGCTGTGTGTGAGTGATGTCTCACTCCTCTCTGAGTGGCTGTCAGGTACTGGGTTATTTTTCCTTCACTGATTCTCGTTCCCCATCTGGGATTTCCACTCCTGCATTACCTGCAGTGTTCTATATCCTCCCCACTTATCTATTCATCTCTCTTTTAAATTTTTATCTCTCAGTAATTGCAGACATTAATAATTAATGGAGATTATGAATGGTTGGATGGATGCATTACATTTACATTTACATTTAATCATTTAGCAGACGCTTTTATCCAAAGCGACTTACAAATGAGAACAATAGAAGCAGTCAGGTCAACCAGAGAACAACAACAGTATACAAGTGCCATGACAAGTTTCAGTCAGTCTAGTATAGAACGCATAGCCAGGTATTTTTATTTTTTTTTTTATAAATGAAAAGACAAGAAAATGAAAAGTGCTAGTATTAGTTGGTTAAGTGCTGTCGAAAAAGATGAGTCTTTAGATGTTTCTTGAAAATGAGTAAAGACTCAGCTGTACGAATTGAGATTGGGAGGTCATTCCACCAGCTGGGCACAGTCCAGGAAAAGGTCTGTGAGAGTGATTTTGAACTTCTTTGGGATGGCACCACAAGCGTCGTTCACTTGCAGAGCGCAAACTTCTGGAGGGCACATAAGATTTAACCAGTGAGTTTAGGTATGTTGGTGCCGTGCCAGTGGTCGTCTTGTAGGTAAGCATCATTACCTTGAATTTGATGCAAGTGGCTACTGGTAGCCAGTGTAACCTGATGAGGAGAGGAGTAACATGAGCTTTTTTTGGCTCAATGAAGACAACCCTTGCTGCTGCATTCTGGATCAACTGCAGAGGCTTGACAGTACATGCAGGAAGGCCCGCCAGGAGAGCATTACAATAGTCCAGTCTGGAGAGAACAAGAGCTTGGACAAGAAGTTGGGTGGCTTGCTCTAACAGGAAGGGTCTAATCTTCCTAATGTTGTATAAGGCAAACCTGCAGGACCGGTTCGTTGTAGCAATGTGGTCTGTGAAGCTTAACTGATGATCCATCACAACTCCTAGGTTTCTGGCTGTCCTTGAAGGAGTAATGGTTGACGAACCCAGCTGTATAGAGAAGTTGTGATGAAGCAATGGGTTAGCTGGAATCACCAGGAGTTCTGTCTTCGTAAGGTTAAGCTGAAGGTGATGGTGATGGTCTTTCATCCAGCTAGAAATGTCACTCAGACAGGCTGAAATGCGAGCAGCTACCGTCGGGTCATCTGGTTGGAATGACAAGTAAAGTTAGGTGTCATCAGCGTAGCAGTGGTAAGAAAAGCCATGCTTCTGAATGACAGATCCTAACTGGATCTGGTGTTGTGACTTAGAAACATCACCCCTCCAAGACACACTGAAGGATCTGTCAGAGAGGTAGGACTTAACCCACAGGAGTGCGGTTCCAGAGATACACATCTTTCTGAGGGTGGACAGGAGAATCTGGTGATTAATGGTGTCAAAAGCAGCAGACAGGTCCAGTAAGATGAGTACTGAGGATTTTGAAGCTGCTCTTGCCAGTCGCAGGGCTTCAGTAACCGAGAGCAGAGCAGTCTCAGTTGAGTGGCCACTTTTGAAGCCAGATTGGTTGCTGTCCAGGAGGTTGTTCTGTACAAGGAACATAGAAAGCTGGTTGAACACAGCTCGCTCAAGTGTCCTGCTTGAATGCTGAGGGAAATGTTCCAGAGTTAAGAGAGGAGTTGATAATGTGAGTAAGCGAAGGTATGACTGAAGAAGAGATCGCTTGAAGGAGGTGAGTGGGGATCGGATCAAGTGGACAAGTAGTAGGATGATTGGACAGAAGTTTGGAAATGTCCATCTCTGAGAGTGGGGAGAAGGAGGAGAAAGAGTGTGCGTCGGTCATTGTGAAGTTGTCCTCAGTCTGCGGTGTGGAGAATTGGTCACCGATGGTTCTTGTCTTATTTGTGAAGAAAACTGCAAAGTTGTCCGCTGTAAGAGTCGATGGAGGAGGAGGTGGCGGCGGATTAAGAAAAGAAAAGAAAGTCTTGAAGAGTGTCCGAGCGTCACAACAGCCATTAATTTTGTTGTGGTAGTAGGATGTTTCAGCCGTGAAGACATTTGCAGAGAAGGAAGAGAGGAGAGACTGATACACACTGAGCTCGGTAGAGTTTCTTGATTTCTGCCATTTCCTCTCTGCAGCCCTGAGTTTACAGCGATGTTCACGGAGAACCTCGGACAGGGGGGCAGATGCATGCATGTTGGATAGATTAATTAATGGAGATTGTGAATGAATAGGTATATGGGTGTATTGATGGGTGGGTTGATGGATCCATGGATGGAGGGATGTTGAATGGATTAATAGAAACTATAAATGAACGGGTTGATGGATGGTTGGGTGGATGGATGGATGCATGCATGTTGGATGGATTAATTAATGGACATTATGAATTAATAGGTGGATGGGTGGATTGATGAATGGATGGATTGATGGATGTTGAATGGATTAATTAATAGAAATTATGAATGAATGGGTGGGTGGATGGATGGTGGATGAAAGCATGATGGCTGAAACAATGGAGATTATGAATGAATGGTTTGATTGATGCATGCATGATGGATGGATTAATTAATGAAGATTATGAATGAATGGGTTGATGGATGGATGGATGGACTGGTTGATTAAAGGACAGATAGATGAATAGATGAACACTCCATCAGATGGATAGGTGGGGGATGAGATGATGATGAATTGTGAATATATAGATCTTTTGATGCAAAGATGGAAAGATCTATGTTAATGGATGGGTCAATCAAATGGATGAATGACAGATGTGAGAATGGTAATGTATGGATGGATGATGATGTATAATGAATGATTGATAAATCTTTGGGAAGATGGATAAATAGATATACAGATCAATGATGATTAATGAATGAATGATATACCTGCTGTGTCTCTCTGATTTGTGAATGTGGCTCATTTGATGTCACAAACCAGGATCAAAGTCAAAATGTAGAGCACAATTTCACATACATCTCTCCTTTAAACCTCAGATCAGATCATGTTAGTCAGTTCCCTCTCACTCCTCAACCTGTTTCTTATGAAACTCAATCTGCCACACTAAAGAGAATTAAGATTAAGCTTCAAACCCGACAGTGTGTGTGTGTGTGTGATTGTGTGATCTTAAGGAAAACATTATTATTATTATTTTTTTATCCAAAGCACAACCCCAAACAACCCTGGTCTCTGTTCATCACTGACTCCAAACAGGTGGGTGAATGAAAGCCAATAACTTTACACAAGATCTCTCAAGTTACCAGTTGTTTTTTAAAATGCTATGACATCAACATAAATTACATCTAGGAGACACAGGCCTCCCTGAGTAAGGCATCATGGGTACATGGGGCTACAAGAGCAACTGCAGCCCTTTGAAGATGAGAAAGTATATAAAAATCTGTTAAACAAACACTAATCCTGAGCAAATGTCCTCTTTAGTACTCGTCGCTGATGAATTACTGAAGGCTCGGGGCACACATAAAAAGAAGCAAAATAAAAACAGAGTGAAGCAATACATTCATTGTCTGCATATAAGTTATGACTTTTCAGCAGACTGTAGAGGAAGCCTTATAACTTAATTTGAAACATGCTTTTGTTACTGTTTAAAATAACATTCGTAGTGAGAAAGAAAATAAGGGTTGCTTGGAAATTATAAACCACTATTATAAATCACAAAAATGTTTCCTTTTTCTCAAGAACAGAAAAGTACGGTGCCACATTAATGCTGCCCACTCCAACACAAATGCAATATAAACAGAGCATTAAAAAAATACAAAACCTACATGACGACTGTAGTGTTAACCAGATCACTGCGACAAAACTGCAGCCGAAGTGTGTCAGATTCTACTTCCTGTGGTTCTATATTTGGATAACATACATTTCATTGATGCACACTTAAAATCACTCTTTTGTGAAGGATACTCATAAAAAAACTCACAAATTACACCACTTCAGTATCTCACTTATAGCGACAAGGAGTGGCTGTCTTTGTGAGAAAATTAAAAGTAAAGAACTGCAAATACAGACAGAAAAGTAGAAAGCTTACAGAAAAGGAGAGTTTAAGAGGACCCAGAGGCGAACCCTGTGGAACATCTTGCCTCATGCACATAAAATAAGAATTAATGTCACCTCTTTAGATTACATATTATATGGTTGTACAAATGTGCCTAAGTTTTCTGAGATGTCAACCAATTAATATATAATATCATTTTATATATATATATATATATATATATATATATATATATGATTTGTTTCTTCTAGACAATGATGCAATGAAAATGTTTGCATTAGATTTTTCTCCTAAGAGAAAGTAATCATATATGAGTTCCAGGGAGGTAATATCTCAAAATGTGTTCCAATTTGACCAGATACCAATGTCTAGAGTCCAAAATTTGAATATGAACTCTAATAATATGTTTTTTAATATGTTCCTCTTCAGAATCTTCCAATGTTTGGTGTACAGTATATGCAAATTGTTATACCTCTATACTCTTACTGTATGTAACAACAGATTAATTCATGTATTTTTTCATCTCTCTTTACAATGTTAATACTTCAAAGAAACACAAGGGAGATTTCAATTAAGTCCCTTGAGCTAAGAAAGAGCAATTCTGAGCTCTAATATTTCCTTTGGGTAAAGGAGAAAAAAGTTTCATTGAGCCACAGATGGATTTAGTGTGTGTGTGTGTGTGTGTGTTAGTAAATGTTTGTGTAAGTGTGTAGTTGTAACGACTGGGTGAAGGAGTGGCAGGAAGCAAGTGTGAGATATTTAATGAAGACAATGATACAGACAGTACTTGAGACACAAACAACGCTGGGAGGAATGCACAGTCCAAGATGGTGGTGATGAGTGACGAATCCGGAAGGCGGAGGTGAGTAGGCAGCAGGAGAGGGTGACACAGGAACTGCAGGGAAGCGAGCCGAAGGTAAGTGGTGTTGCTTGGTGGTGGGTTGCGTAGAGTGGACGGGGTTCCGGGGAGAGACGGACATCCAACGCAGAAACACACAAGAAAGCAAAGCATTGGTCATAAACATGGAACAACGCTCTTACGAACACAAGACGCTAGACAAGCCAATATATAGGGATGAGTAATGAGTGACAGCTGTTGCTGATGACAATTAACGGAGACGCCCACAAACTAATCAGTGCTGACGCGTAACACACAAAGTGCAAAACCCAGAGATCACGATTTACCAACCGTGACAGTACCCCCATCCCCCTCTAAGAACGCCTCCTGGAGTTCCCAGAAGGGCCTACCTGCTGATTGTAATCATCAATAAGGGAGTGATCCAGTATGTCCCTAGCAGGTACCCAACTCCTCTCCTCCGGACCGTAACCTTCCCAGTTCACCAAGTACTGGAATCCTCATCCCCTCCGTCTCGAGTCCAGAATACGATTAACCGAATAGGTCGGTTCCCCATCTACGAGACGAATTGTGAGCGTACTCCACCATAGAGAGTTGTTGGCTCCAGGAAGAAGGATTCTTGGAGACCAAACATCGCAACGTTCTCTCTAAATCTTGGTTGGCTCGCTCAGACCGCCCGTTACTCTGGGGATGATAACCCGAAGACAGACTAACCGTCGCTCCTAGCAATTTACAAAATTCCTTCCAAAATTTGGATATGAATTGGGATCCCCTGTCAGAAACCACGTCTACCGGGAGGCCATGTAACCGAAAGATGTGATCTAGGACAGTGACCGCTGTCTCCATGGCTGAAGATAATTTTGGCAAGGGAATGAAATGTGCCGCCATCGAGAACCGGTCCACTACAGTCAAAACGACCATCATGCCATTAGAGGGCGGGAGGGCGGTAACAAAATCTAGTGCGATATGTGACCAGGGTCTCGAAGGGACAGACAGCGGTTGAAGAAGCCCATCAGGAGGCCGGTTAGATGACTTACCACTGGCGCAAACTGAGCAAGCCAAAACAAAAACGTGGACGTCACGAGCCATAAGTGGCCACCAGAATCATTGTTTAACTAACCCCTTGGTTCGACTTATCCCTGGATGACAAGCAACATTAGAGCAGTGACCCCACTGAATAACTTTGGACCATAACTCTTCCGGCTCACATAAACGATTCGGTGGGCAACCGGGCGGAGGCGTTACCCCTTCTAAGGCTGTCTTGACCTTCGATTCGACCTCCCAGTGATAAGACAACTATTTTCTCAGGTAAAATACACTCGGGAGTCACCGGGCGGGCGGAGGGATCAAAAAAAAGTGACAACGAATCGGGTTTGACATTTTTGGAACCCGGGCAGTACGACAGAGTAAAATCAAAACGACCAAAAAAAAAGTGCCCACCGAGCCTGCCTGGAATTGAGTCTTTTGGCAGTTCTAATGTACTCTAAATTCTTGTGATCGGTCCAAACAATGAAAGGTACCCCTGACCCTTCCAACCAGTAATGCCACTCCTCTAAAGCTAATTTGACGGCCAACAATTCTCTGGTACCAATGTCATAATCGCGTTCAGCAGGAGATAAACGATGTGAGAAAAATGCACAGGGATGCTTCTTATCATCCGAGGCAGCACGTTGAGAAAGAACTGCTCCTACCCCCACCTCTGATGCATCGACCTCCACCACGAACTACCGCGTGGGATCATGAGCTACAAGGATGGGAGCCGAAACGAAGCAGATCTTGAGGTTGGTAAATGCAGTTTCGTCTGCATCCGACCACCTGAACGGAGTACTGGGGGAGGTCAAGGCCGTCAGAGGTGAGACTAGTTGGCTGAAATTACGAATGAAACGACATCCAACGCAGAAACACACAAGAAAGCAAAGCATAGGTCATAAACATGAAAAAACACTCTCACGAACACAAGACACTAGACAAGGCAATATATAGGTATGAGTAATGAGTGACAGCTGTTGCTGATGACAATTAACGGAGACGCCCACAAACTAATCAGTGCTGACGCGTAACACACAGACTTCACCCACAAAGTGCAAGACCCAGAGATCACGGATTACCAACTGTGACAGTAGTGAGATCCTATCACACTAAACACTGCATAGCTCAATGGAGCAGTTCAGAAAGCAGATGAGCAGGTGATAAAGGACAAGTTTTAAAGAAGTTCCTCTGTTTGAAAAAGAGATATATTCAATTCAATTCAATTCAAGTTTATTTGTATAGCGCTTTTTACAATACAAATCGTTACAAAGCAACTTTACAGAAAATTACGTTTCTACAATATTTAGTAGTAGCTTATAAGTGGTGACCGTCGGTTTGTGCACGTATGACAGGATTTTTAGAAAAAATAATACAAGACGTAGTCAGCCAGATGATGAACATTATTAATATTATTAATAATTAATAGTTATTATATGATGCAGTCACACTTGTAGCAATATTTGTTTGTTCGGTTTGTTGTTTCAGGGTGAGCATCATCTGAGGTCCTCTGATGGGTCAGCATCATCTCTTCAGACTGGAGCTTGTGTAAATCTTTGTTACATAGAAACAAATAGAGATATCATAAGCATAGTGCTGATCCAACAAAGTAAAATGTATTAGTTTAACCCAAGCTAAAGAATAAGAATGCACATTTGATGAGATGCAACTACACTCACAATTTAAGAGATACATTATTCGAATGCTTGGCGAAAGAGATGAGTTTTTAATCTAGATTTAAAGAGAGAGAGTGTGTCTGAACCCCAAACATTATCAGGAAGGCTATTCCAGAGTTTGGGAGCCAAATGTGAAAAAGCTCTACCTCCTTTAGTGGACTTTGCTATCCTAGGAACTACCAAAAGTCATGCTTTTTTCGACCTTAGGGAGCGTGATGGATTGTAACGTGGTATAAGGCTGGTTAGGTATGCAGGAGCTAAACGATTTAGGGCCTTATAGGTCAGGTAGCCAGTACAGAGACTGTAAAATTGGGGTAATATGATCATATTTTCTTGACCTGGTAAGTACTCTAGCCACTGCATTTTGGACTACCTGTAGTTTATTGAAGATGCAGGACAACCACCTAGAAGTGCGTTACAATAGTCCAGTCTAGAGGTCATGAATGCATGAAAGTGACGTGACATTCAGCCAAGTATGGTGACCCATACTCAGAATTTGTGCTCTGCATTTAACCCATCCGTAATGCATACACACAGAGCAGTGAACACACACACACACTGTGAGCACACACCCGGAGCAGTGGGCAGCCATTTATGCTGCGGCGCCCGGGGAGCAGTTGGGGGTTCGATGCCTTGCTCAAGGGCACCTAAGTCGTGGTATTGAAGGTGGAGAGAGAACTGTACATGCACTCCCCCCACCCACAATTCCTGCCGGCCCGGGACTCGAACTCACAACCTTTCGATTGGGAGTCCGACTCTCTAACCATTAGGCCACGACTTCCCATAACTAGCCCCTTGAACTAGCTTTTCTGCATCAGAAACAGATAACATGTTTCGTAGCTTGGCAATGTTTCTAAGATGGAAGAACGCAGTTTTTGTAAAATGGGAAATATGATTTTTAAAAGACAAGTTGCTGTCTAATATAACACCCAGATTTTTGACTTTAGAGGAAGTAACAGTACATCCGTCTAGTTGAAAATTGTAATCTACAAGATTCTGTGTAGTGTTTTTTGGTACAATAATTAATATCTCTGTCTTATCCGAATTTAATTGGAGAAAATTATTGGTCATCCAATCTTTTACATTTTTAACACACTCTGTTAGCTTAAATAATTTAGAAGTTGAATCTGTTCTCGTTTAAATATATAGCTCAGTATCATCGGCATAACAGTGGAAACTAATCCCGTATTTTCTAATAATATTACCAAGGGTCAACATGTATATTGAAAATAGAAGGGGACCTAGGACAGATCATTGTGGCACTCCATATTTTACTGGTGATAAATTAGATGACTCCCCATTTAAATAAACAAAATGGTAGCGATCGGACAGGTAGGACCTAAACCATCTTAGAGCCTGCCCTTGAATATCTGTATAGTTTTGTAATCGATCTATGAGTATGTCATGATCTATGGTGTCGAACGCAGCAATAAGATCAAGTAAAACTAGAAATGAGATGCAGCCTTGATCTGACGCAAGAAGCAGGTCATTTGTAATTTTACCATTTACAAACGATCTGCATACAGCACATTTTTAACACTCAAATATGCACATGAGTGCATCTTTCCTTGTTTGGAATTGAATGCTATGCCATACTATTTTGAAAGCATGTAGTATGTACAAATACAGTGGACAGTATCAGTAGTAGTAATTATTCTACTGCTTATGTCATGATGATTTATGACTTTGACCTTTGACCTTTTGACAGGTTGAACTTCCGGTGACCTTATGATGGATGGGTTGAACTTCCGGAATGAGTTCAGGGGTTAACCTATGACCGTTTCCCACGCATCGATCATGTGGTTTTGACAGAAAGTTTTACCCTATTGACCTAGTTAGTATTAAATTATAGTTTTTGACGGCTAGTTTAAACGGTAAAGGAAACACTCCCCACGCATCGATCAAGTGGTTTTGACAGAAAGTTTTACCCTATTGACCTAGTTAGTTCTAAATCATGGTTTTAGGAAACCCTCCCGATGCATCGATCATGTGGTTTTGACAGAAGCTGTTTGAACTTTGTGTCAGTTAGCTTGTTTGAAGTTTGTGCCAGCTAACTTGTTTGAACTTTATCCCAGTTATACGGTTATGTGTGTGTGTGTGTGTGTGTGTGTGTGTGTGTGTGTGTGATTATATGGCTTCTCCCCCCTCCCATCACATTCCTGAGCAGTGTATAAATGGGATCGGTGTGTTCTACGTTTATATATAAAACATTATATAATTTATATAATATAATAATTATGCTAAAGTTGGAAACATTTTAGTTATTTCATATATGTGACATTCAGTTATTTCACATTTATATATAAAACATTCTATAATTTATATAATATAATAATTATCATGCTAAAGTTGAAAACATTTTAGTTATTTCACATTTATATATATATATATATATATATAAAACATTATATAATTTATATATAAAACATTATATAAATTACTAAAACAATTAAAGGTTTAAAACACATTTTAGTTATTTCATATATGAGACATTCAGTTATTTCACATTTATATATATAACATTCTATAATTTATATAATATAATTAATTAAAGGTTTAAAAACATTTTAGTTATTTCATATATGTGACATTCAGTTATCTCACATTTATATATAAAACATTCTATAATTTATATATTAGAATTATCATGCTAAAGTTGAAAAAAAAAAATTAAGTTATTTCACATTTATATATAAAACATTCTATAATTTATATAATATAATAATTATCATGCTAAAGTTGAAAACATTTTAGTTATTTCATATATGTGACATTGTTATTTCACATATATATATATATAAAACATTATATAATTTGTATGATATAATTAATTATCATGCTAAGGTTGAAAAACATTTCAGTTATTTCACATTTATATATAAAACAGTCTATAATTTATATAATATAATAATCATCATGCTAAAGTTGAAAACATTTTAGTTATTTCACATTTATATATAAAACATTCTATAATTTATATAATATTTATATAATTTATATAATATAATTATCATGCTAAAGTTGAAAAACATGCCGTTCTTTATATTCTATCTTTTATATAATATACATAATCTGAAAGCAATTTAAATAAGGTTGAAAAACATTGTGTTCTTTTAAAAAGGTTATACATGAAACGTTTATAAAAAATATACTGAAACCGACTGTTTCAGATAAAACAAGATCCATTTTTTTAGGGGGCAGAAGAAGCTGTTTTCATATCAGCTTTGATCCTGACCCTCTGTGTCCCACTGTCTACGTCTGCACGCTACAGTGCACACTCGTCCGAATTTACTACAAAATCACAATATCTTCAAAGCCATTGTTAATTAAAACTAACGTATCTCACGCAGGAGTACCGTGTTTTGACAGTTTTCTGACGGTTCACCTATGAATTACGGTTGGTGCGCGGCTAGCATCTCTTGTACCCCTCTCTCTCTCCCTCTCATACATTCATTCGTCTCCAAGTCTTATTTTCTTCTTTTAATGAATATAAACACATTATACATTCGCAAACAATATAAAACAAAACATTTACATTAGTTTTAGTCATCACTAAAAATATACATTTTACCAGAATCGTGGAAAAAATATATAATTAAACAGAACAAAGAATATGGTCTATTGAGGAACCCGGATGTGTCGTTGACACAATTCAGTTAAATTCATTTCACATTAATCATTGCAAAACATTTTCTATATTATATTTAAAACCTTTTATATCCATCTTTATATCATATCTTTTTCAAAAAGCTGTTTAATTATTTATTTTAACCGTACACCTACAGTAGCACCACACACTAAAATGCTGCATGCACGTACATTTTTTTTATTAAATTTAGTTTTTAAGCGATCTGAATTATGACTACCCTATACATTTAATCATAAACCACACGTACCCTGTTATATCACTATAATATCCATTCCACTATATATATGTATTCTGATAAACCAAATAAACAAGCGGACATACGCATGAACATATCAAGTTAAAAAGAGACTTATCTCTATTTTAAAAAATATGAAAAAATAAATAAATAAAATTATATATGACAACGTGTTACTAAACCAGAACACACGTTTTAAACAAGTATTCATCATGTTTATAAAACACATCGCAGTAACAGACATGTTACTAAACCAAACCAAATCATTTATCATACATTTTTAATCATGTATTCGACATATACTTATAACACCAATGTCTGGGGGAGGGCAAAATACCTCCAGTCACCCCAAAACCCACTCAGACTCCAGGGGTTAAAGAATATGGAAATAAATAATTATATAATGACATCATCATCCTAAAGCAATTCATTAAACAAAAAAAGTATAACTTAAAAAAAAGATCACTTATTTTAAATGTGATAGCATAGTATATAAAATAAACATTTCTGATGATACATATAAAAAATATCCCTTACATATCCCTTACATAGACCGGGAAGAGATGTCCAAACATGAATGAAATATCCCAAAATAAAATAATACGACTTAAAAAAATAAAAGTAAAATGTTTAAATCATAAACAGAATCTCACAGGTCCAAGTTGGGGTATTCTCCTGTATGTGAGACCTGAGGGGGGTGCTTCCCACACCCCGCGCGCGGCGAGGGTGGAGTTCCAGACCGCATGATCTAAGCCAGAGGGGTACATTATTTCAAAGTTAACATTAATGTAATGTTTGAATAATCCGTACCCTCACTACATCTGATGTAATTCATTACATCTGTTTAAATGTTTCTTAATTCAACAAAATGATGATATATATTACCTAAAATATTTAGATTTTTATATAATATTATATAATAATTATTTATATCATATCATATATATAATTATATTATATTAGATGCGTTATGCATTAATCACTTTAGAATCTTTAAAGTTCTTATTTTTTGCATGATCTTCAAAGTTTTTAATACCATCTTTCTGTCTCCCTCTCCCTCTCTCACACGGACACACTGACACACACACACACACACACACACACACACACACACACAGACAATGAAACATGATGCCAAAGTCTTTCTGTATGTTTTAAAAATAAAACTAAAAATATTGATTTTGCTTTAAATGTATGCTACATTTGTTTGTCGCAGCATAGACTGTGAAGTTTAGATGAAGTTGATTGATCTTTTAGAAGAATTCTTTCAGAGAAAGACCCTCGATCGTATTCACCCATTAAAGATGGTTCAGGAGAGATGGGTTTCTGGACCCACGCATCCTAGAGATGTAATTTATGTGCGTTGCTACGGTCGTAAACCTTTCACATATCTACGGTACTTTCAGACACAGAGCAGGAAAGACATTTTCAGGGCCTCTGTTTAACCGTTCCAAAATACCTCCATTTAAAAGCAAAATTAAAATATAAAAATGACCGCCTGTACAGCTGTAGTTCTATTTTATATTAAAAGTATCCTTACTATCTACTATTACTATTTAACCGGCAGTATCCCCCCAACGTGTTTTCCATCAGTTGTTTGGCCTTCGGGCTTTTTACGTAGTGCTTTTCAGTTACTGTAAGATCGCTTTACACTAGTGTAATGAAAGTTAACTTTTCTTAAAGTTTATAGTTGTATTTTACTGTATCCGCATCCTTCTATCCTGTAGATTGTATGTGTACTGTAAAATAACAAATATACATTTTGCTTAAAGTCAGTAAAATAATTACACCTACGATTTGAAACGTGTTTAAACACATTGTGTGTCACTAAAGCAAGGCACGCCGTCTATCGTCTTATTTTTTTAAATAACCTGATGAGCAGCATTGTTTCTTCATATAATTTATGCCCCCGAGTGCTTTTCTCACACGAGTAGAAAACTCTTTCTCTTTGGATGTGTTTGGCAGAAACATAATTTCTACATCAGAAAATTTTTTAAATGTACGACTGAACTTTTCTCATTCGACAGAAATACTATTTTCAAATTATTTACCCGGCCTATGACACTCGGTGTAAATGTTCTTACCTAGAACAGAAAACATACGCTTTGATTATTTTGTTGGCATCGTGTAATGTTAAATGGTTTACTAAAAAAATTAAAGCACCGGCAGCTGTGATTTTCAAAATGAAAGACATGTACGAGCTAAGGATGTGTCAACTATTATCGTCATTTCCTTTTGACCCGGATAATACGGTAATTAATTTTCTATGCGAGTGACACAATATACAGTTCTCATACTATTGGTGTAAATAGCCGTGCTAAAACATTTATGACTATTTTTGCAGGCCAGCAGATCATGTCAAGGGTGTTTCACATCTAAGAATCACAATGTTTTGTAAATTACATTTTTCTTACACCTCGAGATTTAACCGTATCAAGATTTTGGGCGACCGTTCGCAATTTCATCATTTCGTCATCGTGATAGGAATAAATGAAAATTAAGAAATTAAGTTACAGTTTTTCTCTTCGAGATATTTCTTTTAGCGCAACTTCGTGTCTGTCCAAAAAGTGTGATCGCATGAAGCATCGACGCAAAAATGAAGTCTAGCTGTTTTACACTTAAAACTATTACAACATCAAACGTTACACTCGTTTAAGTTTCCACACTCTTGTTGAGATACATTTTTTTATCCATAACCTTTCGTGTATTCGAGCGACCAAATCACTAAGAAAGACAGTATAGCAAGAAAACTAACGTTTACAACGCATATAGAATTTATTTATTTTTTTTATTTGTAAATGATATTTTTATTACTCCGTTAGATTTAGTCATCGTGTTCGGATAGCCGATGACACAATTCACATTCTGTTTTAAGACTCCTGTAAGTTCGTGCTAACTCTCGCGTGGGAAAGAGAGCGGGGTGAGCGCATTCTATTCATTTAAGAACAATTATTAAACATTTGCCCAAACTTTTTTATTATTTTGACAAAACACAACACGACGACATTAAAGATTGTTATCAGTTCCTACGGCCACCTTCTTTGATTCAAATAAAGCAACATCTCTGGTGTACGTGTGTATGTGCTAAACATCTTTGCTTTTCCACTTCTGACAGATTTGTTAGATGGGCTACCGTTGTAATACAAACACATTTGAGAACTACGATGTTCTCACTTTTGTAACGGTTATAGAAAAATGCCATACACACTTTTGCATTTCATAATTCAGTGATTTTAGCTGTAATGAGCACATGAGACAAAAATTGTCAATGTGTGACTCGTAAACATGAATAATTTTATTTATTTATTTATTTTTACCAGAGATAGTCGACCGATCTGTTGACACGTTGTTTTGCAGTTTTCTGATGAAGAGTTTTCTCTGACAGCGGTCAAACATACACTGCCTGTTCATAGGAATTTTACAGCATAAAAATATCACCCCTACATCTAGAGCTCTTGTTCATATAGCCGATGACGACGTTCACATTTTACTCGTCGTACTCGTTTCAACATTTCCGCTTGACATTAAAGAGTAGGCCTATGCCCCTTCGGTCGTAAGCATTATCATCTACCGCGTGCTGAGATTTTTCTGCTTTGTCCACTTTTGACGGATTTGCTAGAGGGACTATGTCACCTCGTTGTAACGTGATTACGTTTAAGATCCATAAGATTGCACTACATTCACCTGAAAAGGTTATAGACTTACTCTTTTATACAGGAAACGCGTATCAGAATAACAAATACCTAATAGTGAAATCCAGTATTCTAAACTATTGTGAAAGTTTTAATGCAACTCTGTAAATAGCTTTTTTTTTCTACTACTGTATACATTATTGTTTGGTTGTCTTTGTACGGTATTTCAATCAATAAACCACTGTTGATAAGTCGTTCATTTAAGTGAGAGACGGGATGATTTTGACTGTTTCAGTCATTCATCGTGTTTAAGGTCTGTCCCGAAACTGCGCTACGACTGGAACTGCGCTCTGTCACGTCTAAATAACCCGTTGTTCTTTAAGAAAACACGAGGCGAGCAGTTTCTGACATCTATTAATTCACTTCATTTTTTCACAACCGCAAATGTTTTGTTTAGCATACATATTAGTTTTAGTCAGTTACATAGGCGTCACGCATGAAGTTTATAGTTATTTTAAATAATTATGATAGAGTTACAGGTTTAAGTTAGTGTGGCGCCTGTAAGCGGTGAAAACTTCAAGCATCGTCGACGACGGTGTTACTCAAACAGCCCATAGCGTTATCTTTTAACAAACTATTGTATTGCGCGTTACTAAGACAAAATCTGTAACAGCGTTCATTAATATGTTGAAATGAAAATAAACATACAAAACTTTATAATGACCGCGAGTTTAGTATAGCCTAACACCGCATAGACAAATGTTTGTTCTAACTCTTTCGCCCTAAAATTGCGAGATTTCTTGACTTTGCCGTGTTTAACGGACTCTAGATCTCATCGCGCCGTAGCGAACTGTAAACCACACACTTTCTCATCGCATTACGCTAAGAAAACATCACATGGTTAAAGCCTTTACACCATAAACTGTCTAAAGTTGTTAATGTACAAGCACAGTAAACTATTTCTACAAAAAATATCATCGCACTACAGTTTTTTTGTTTTTTTTTGCGTATGATACATCGTTCAACAATACTTTTGCACACTCATTCGACTGTATTTATTACCACCGTTCTCACGTTCCTGCTGTTCATAATGTATATATAATCCTTCATTGCATTCATATTTATATTCTGTATATACTCCGATCGATATTGTACGTATATAGCAACTACACTGTACTTTCTGTATGTCATAGCTTTACTTACTCTGCACTTTTATGAATATAAAACACTATATTCTCGCGCTTCTGGTTAGATGCTAACTGCATTTCATTAGCTCTGTACTTGTACTCTGCATAATGACAATAAAGTCGAATCTAATCTAAACAAGTACAATCGTACGCTTCCAGGACTTTGCTCATTCTTTCTGTTTAAATTTGTTTAAACGGACTTTCACATTCTTATTTTCACCAACTAAGTGTAATTTCCTAGGCCTCGCGGATTGTTTTTCTAGTTTTGCCGTCAACCCCTTTGTTCATACGCCGCGATATCTCTGTGAATCTGCTTGATTTCATAAAATATTTTATCTCTTACGTTATATCATTATACTATCCTAGTTTATATCAGATACAAGTTTGTTTCTTCATATTTCTCGCGAGTCAAACCCTAACCAAGCCCCCTTCACCCTACTCCGCTTTTGTGTGCAACACCCCCATTTCAACAACCAACCAAGCAACATTTGATACGTAGAAACAAGACCGCTCATTTTTATTTTTTGTTCGAATGTACAGAAGATCCGCCACTACTTCCTCGTGACTACGGCTAGTCTTTATTCCTTGTGAGCGGCTGACCTCATAAACTCTGCAGTTATCACAGGATTTTTTATGATCCGCGAACATCTTGTCAATCAAACTGCAACATCTTGTCAATCAAAACATTATCTACGTGGACTGACAGAATCGGCTTCAGCGATCAAAACGATCAAAAAATTGCACAAGGCCTGGATAGTCGTGGATTTTAAAAACACTCGGTTTACGTCTTGGAATAAATTCTGAAAAGGATGTCTGCCACTACCAGCGCTGGTGCGGATGAGCGAGTGGAGTGCGGCTGTGCCGAAGGAAAGATGTGTCCTGTAAAAGCCAACATAGACTCTATGTTTAAACAATGTTACAGAGAGCAAATGATCGATCTGATGCGTAAAATCATAGACGATGCGTCTGATCCGAATCATGATTGTACGACGGATTCCAAGCGCGTAACAAATCTCAAGAAAGAAATGGACGTTGTAAGAAGCCTGAAAAATAATCCATGGCCCGATTTGTCGAGCTTGTATACGACCAGCAAGGCGCCGATTTGTGTAACGACCAGAAAGATTCTGTATGTGACGGCCGAATGTAGCGACGAGATGTACATTAACGAGACTCTCTGTCTGTACGTGCATAACGGATTTGTGTGTGATGTTAGTCGCTAAACATTATGGGTTCGCGATACATGAAATTATTGAAACCGTCGTCAATTTCATAATAGAACAAAACTTGAGGGCCTGCCGAGATTTTCTTTTCTGGCTAGATAACTTGTGATGTCATCACTATTATTTGTAATAACAATTTGATCACTTTCTTCATTACTTCATTGTATGCATGTAAATTCAACACTGTATTGTTGAAATAAAAGTTTGAATCCCTTCACTGGATATTCTTTCACCGAGTTCATTTTTTGGATTTTTATGATTTAGCATACGTCCGAAGAGACTTACAAATGAGTACACAGTCGTGGATACTCTAATGGGGTAGAATGGACGGGAGTAGATGTAAGAGAAATATGAAGAAACAAACTTGTATCTGATATAAACTAGGATAGTATAATGATATAACGTAAGAGATAAAATATTTTATGAAATCAAGCAGATTCACAGAGATATCGCAGCGTATGAACAAAGGGGTTGACGGCAAAACTAGAAAAACAATCCGCGAGGCCTAGGAAATTACACTTAGTTGGTGAAAATAAGAATGTGAAAGTCCGTTTAAACAAATTTAAACAGAAAGAATGAGCAAAGTCCTGGAAGCGTACGATTGTACTTGTTTAGATTAGATTCGACTTTATTGTCATTATGCAGAGTACAAGTACAGAGCTAATGAAATGCAGTTAGCATCGAACCAGAAGCGCGAGAATATAGTGTTTTATATTCATAAAAGTGCAGAGTAAGTAAAGCTATGACATACAGAAAGTACAGTGTAGTTGCTATATACGTACAATATCGATCGGAGTATATCCAGAATATAAATATGAATGCAATGAAGGATTATATATACATTATGAACAGCAGGAACGTGAGAACGGTGGTAATAAATACAGTCGAATGAGTGTGCAAAAGTATTGTTGAACGATGTATCATACGCAAAAAAAAAAAAAAAACTGTAGTGCGATGATATTTTTTGTAGAAATAGTTTACTGTGCTTGTACATTAACAACTTTAGACAGTTTATGGTGTAAAGGCTTTAACCATGTGATGTTTTCTTAGCGTAATGCGATGAGAAAGTGTGTGGTTTACAGTTCGCTACGGCGCGATGAGATCTAGAGTCCGTTAAACACGGCAAAGTCAAGAAATCTCGCAATTTTAGGGCGAAAGAGTTAGAACAAACATTTGTCTATGCGGTGTTAGGCTATACTAAACTCGCGGTCATTATAAAGTTTTGTATGTTTATTTTCATTTCAACATATTAATGAACGCTGTTACAGATTTTGTCTTAGTAACGCGCAATACAATAGTTTGTTAAAAGATAACGCTATGGGCTGTTTGAGTAACACCGTCGTCGACGATGCTTGAAGTTTTCACCGCTTACAGGCGCCACACTAACTTAAACCTGTAACTCTATCATAATTATTTAAAATAACTATAAACTTCATGCGTGACGCCTATGTAACTGACTAAAACTAATATGTATGCTAAACAAAACATTTGCGGTTGTGAAAAAATGAAGTGAATTAATAGATGTCAGAAACTGCTCGCCTCGTGTTTTCTTAAAGAACAACGGGTTATTTAGACGTGACAGAGCGCAGTTCCAGTCGTAGCGCAGTTTCCGGATCAGACCTTAAACACGATGAATGACTGAAACAGTCAAAATCATCCCGTCTCTCACTTAAATGAACGACTTATCAACAGTGGTTTATTGATTGAAATACCGTACAAAGACAACCAAACAATAATGTATACAGTAGTAGAAAAAAAAAGCTATTTACAGAGTTGCATTAAAACTTTCACAATAGTTTAGAATACTGGATTTCACTATTAGGCATTTGTTATTCTGATACGCGTTTCCTGTATAAAAGAGTAAGTCTCCTGGTTAAATAAAGGTATAATAATAATAAAAAAGTCTATAACCTTTTCAGGTGAATGTAGTGCAATCTTATGGATCTTAAACGTAATCACGTTACAACGAGGTGACATAGTCCCTCTAGCAAATCCGTCAAAAGTGGACAAAGCAGAAAAATCTCAGCACGCGGTAGATGATAATGCTTACGACCGAAGGGGCATAGGCCTACTCTTTAATGTCAAGCGGAAATGTTGAAACGAGTACGACGAGTAAAATGTGAACGTCGTCATCGGCTATATGAACAAGAGCTCTAGATGTAGGGGTGATATTTTTATGCTGTAAAATTCCTATGAACAGGCAGTGTATGTTTGACCGCTGTCAGAGAAAACTCTTCATCAGAAAACTGCAAAACAACGTGTCAACAGATCGGTCGACTATCTCTGGTAAAAATAAATAAATAAATAAAATTATTCATGTTTACGAGTCACACATTGACAATTTTTGTCTCATGTGCTCATTACAGCTAAAATCACTGAATAATGAAATGCAAAAGTGTGTATGGCATTTTTCTATAACCGTTACAAAAGTGAGAACATCGTAGTTCTCAAATGTGTTTGTATTACAACGGTAGCCCATCTAACAAATCTGTCAGAAGTGGAAAAGCAAAGATGTTTAGCACATACACACGTACACCAGAGATGTTGCTTTATTTGAATCAAAGAAGGTGGCCGTAGGAACTGATAACAATCTTTAATGTCGTCGTGTTGTGTTTTGTCAAAATAATAAAAAAGTTTGGGCAAATGTTTAATAATTGTTCTTAAATGAATAGAATGCGCTCACCCCGCTCTCTTTCCCACGCGAGAGTTAGCACGAACTTACAGGAGTCTTAAAACAGAATGTGAATTGTGTCATCGGCTATCCGAACACGATGACTAAATCTAACGGAGTAATAAAAATATCATTTACAAATAAAAAAAAAAACCTAAATTCTATATGCGTTGTAAACGTTAGTTTTCTTGCTATACTGTCTTTCTTAGTGATTTGGTCGCTCGAATACACGAAAGGTTATGGATAAAAAAATGTATCTCAACAAGAGTGTGGAAACGTAAACGAGTGTAACGTTTGATGTTGTAATAGTTTTAAGTGTAAAACAGCTAGACTTCATTTTTGCGTCGATGCTTCATGCGATCACACTTTTTGGACAGACACGAAGTTGCGCTAAAAGAAATATCTCGAAGAGAAAAACTGTAACTTAATTTCTTAATTTTCATTTATTCCTATTACGATGACGAAATGATGAAATTGCGACCGGTCGCCCAAAATCTTGATACGGTTAAATCTCGAGGTGTAAGAAAAATGTCATTTACAAAACATTGTGATTCTTAGATGTGAAACACCCTTGACATGATCTGCTGGCCTGCAAAAATAGTCATAAATGTTTTAGCACGGCTATTTACACCAATAGTATGAGAACTGTATATTGTGTCACTCGCATAGAAAATTAATTACCGTATTATCCGGGTCAAAAGGAAATGATGATAATAGTTGACACATCCTTAGCTCGTACATGTCTTTCATTTTGAAAATCACAGCTGCCGGTGCTTTAATTTTTTTAGTAAACCATTTAACATTACACGATGCCTACAAAATAATCAAAGCGTATGTTTTCTGTTCTAGGTAAGAACATTTACACCTAGTGTCATAGGCCGGGTAAATAATTTGAAAATAGTATTTCTGTCGAATGAGAAAAGTTCAGTCGTACATTTAAAAAATTTTCTGATGTAGAAATTATGTTTCTGCCAAACACATCCAAAGAGAAAGAGTTTTCTACTCGTGTGAGAAAAGCACTCGGGGGGATAAATTATATGAAGAAACAATGCTGGTCATCAGGTTATTTAAAAAAATAAGACGATAGACGGCGTGCCTTGCTTTAGTGACACACAATGTGTTTAAACACGTTTCAAATTGTAGGTGTAATTATTTTACTGACTTTAAGCAAAATGTATATTTGTTATTTTACAGTACACATACAATCTACAGGATAGAAGGATGCGGATACAGTAAAATACAACTATAAACTTTAAGAAAAGTTAACTTTCATTACACTAGTGTAAAGCGATCTTACAGTAACTGAAAAGCACTACGTAAAAAGCCCGAAGGCCAAACAACTGATGGAAAACACGTTGGGGGGATACTGCCGGTTAAATAGTAATAGTAGATAGTAAGGATACTTTTAATATAAAATAGAACTACAGCTGTACAGGCGGTCATTTTTATATTTTAATTTTGCTTTTAAATGGAGGTATTTTGGAACGGTTAAACAGAGGCCCTGAAAATGTCTTTCCTGCTCTGTGTCTGAAAGTACCGTAGATATGTGAAAGGTTTACGACCGTAGCAACGCACATAAATTACATCTCTAGGATGCGTGGGTCCAGAAACCCATCTCTCCTGAACCATCTTTAATGGGTGAATACGATCGAGGGTCTTTCTCTGAAAGAATTCTTCTAAAAGATCAATCAACTTCATCTAAACTTCACAGTCTATGCTGCGACAAACAAATGTAGCATACATTTAAAGCAAAATCAATATTTTTAGTTTTATTTTTAAAACATACAGAAAGACTTTGGCATCATGTTTCATTGTCTGTGTGTGTGTGTGTGTGTGTGTGTGTGTGTGTGTGTGTGTGTGTGTGTCAGTGTGTCCGTGTGAGAGAGGGAGAGGGAGACAGAAAGATGGTATTAAAAACTTTGAAGATCATGCAAAAAATAAGAACTTTAAAGATTCTAAAGTGATTAATGCATAACGCATCTAATATAATATAATTATATATATGATATGATATAAATAATTATTATATAATATTATATAAAAATCTAAATATTTTAGGTAATATATATCATCATTTTGTTGAATTAAGAAACATTTAAACAGATGTAATGAATTACATCAGATGTAGTGAGGGTACGGATTATTCAAACATTACATTAATGTTAACTTTGAAATAATGTACCCCTCTGGCTTAGATCATGCGGTCTGGAACTCCACCCTCGCCGCGCGCGGGGTGTGGGAAGCACCCCCCTCAGGTCTCACATACAGGAGAATACCCCAACTTGGACCTGTGAGATTCTGTTTATGATTTAAACATTTTACTTTTATTTTTTTAAGTCGTATTATTTTATTTTGGGATATTTCATTCATGTTTGGACATCTCTCCCCGGTCTATGTAAGGGATATGTAAGGGATATTTTTTATATGTATCATCAGAAATGTTTATTTTATATACTATGCTATCACATTTAAAATAAGTGATCTTTTTTTTAAGTTATACTTTTTTTGTTTAATGAATTGCTTTAGGATGATGATGTCATTATATAATTATTTATTTCCATATTCTTTAACCCCTGGAGTCTGAGTGGGTTTTGGGGTGACTGGAGGTATTTTGCCCTCCCCCAGACATTGGTGTTATAAGTATATGTCGAATACATGATTAAAAATGTATGATAAATGATTTGGTTTGGTTTAGTAACATGTCTGTTACTGCGATGTGTTTTATAAACATGATGAATACTTGTTTAAAACGTGTGTTCTGGTTTAGTAACACGTTGTCATATATAATTTTATTTATTTATTTTTTCATATTTTTTAAAATAGAGATAAGTCTCTTTTTAACTTGATATGTTCATGCGTATGTCCGCTTGTTTATTTGGTTTATCAGAATATTATACATTATATATAGTGGAATGGATATTATAGTGATATAACAGGGTACGTGTGGTTTATGATTAAATGTATAGGGTAGTCATAATTCAGATCGCTTAAAAACTAAATTTAATAAAAAAAATGTACGTGCATGCAGCATTTTAGTGTGTGGTGCTACTGTAGGTGTACGGTTAAAATAAATAATTAAACAGCTTTTTGAAAAAGATATGATATAAAGATGGATATAAAAGGTTTTAAATATAATATAGAAAATGTTTTGCAATGATTAATGTGAAATGAATTTAACTGAATTGTGTCAACGACACATCCGGGTTCCTCAATAGACCATATTCTTTGTTCTGTTTAATTATATATTTTTTCCCTGATCCTGGTAAAATGTATATTTTTAGTGATGACTAAAACTAATGTAAATGTTTTGTTTTATATTGTTTGCGAATGTATAATGTGTTTATATTCATTAAAAGAAGAAAATAAGACTTGGAGACGAATGAATGTATGAGAGGGAGAGAGAGAGGGGTACAAGAGATGCTAGCCGCGCACCAACCGTAATTCATAGGTGAACCGTCAGAAAACTGTCAAAACACGGTACTCCTGCGTGAGATACGTTAGTTTTAATTAGCAATGGCTTTGAAGATATTGTGATTTTGTAGTAAATTCGGACGAGTGTGCACTGTAGCGTGCAGACGTAGACAGTGGGACACAGAGGGTCAGGATCAAAGCTGATATGAAAACAGCTTCTTCTGCCCCCTAAAAAAATGGATCTTGTTTTATCTGAAACAGTCGGTTTCAGTATATTTTTTATAAACGTTTCATGTATAACCTTTTTAAAAGAACACAATGTTTTTCAACCTTATTTAAATTGCTTTCAGATTATGTATATTATATAAAAGATAGAATATAAAGAACGGCATGTTTTTCAACTTTAGCATGATAATTATATTATATAAATTATATAAATATTATATAAATTATAGAATGTTTTATATATAAATGTGAAATAACTAAAATGTTTTCAACTTTAGCATGATGATTATTATATTATATAAATTATAGACTGTTTTATATATAAATGTGAAATAACTGAAATGTTTTTCAACCTTAGCATGATAATTAATTATATCATACAAATTATATAATGTTTTATATATATATATATGTGAAATAACAATGTCACATATATGAAATAACTAAAATGTTTTCAACTTTAGCATGATAATTATTATATTATATAAATTATAGAATGTTTTATATATAAATGTGAAATAACTTAATTTTTTTTTTTTTCAACTTTAGCATGATAATTCTAATATATAAATTATAGAATGTTTTATATATAAATGTGAGATAACTGAATGTCACATATATGAAATAACTAAAATGTTTTTTAAACCTTTAATTAATTATATTATATAAATTATAGAATGTTATATATATAAATGTGAAATAACTGAATGTCTCATATATGAAATAACTAAAATGTGTTTTAAACCTTTAATTGTTTTAGTAATTTATATAATGTTTTATATATAAATTATATAATGTTTTATATATATATATATATATATATAAATGTGAAATAACTAAAATGTTTTCAACTTTAGCATGATAATTATTATATTATATAAATTATAGAATGTTTTATATATAAATGTGAAATAACTGAATGTCACATATATGAAATAACTAAAATGTTTCCAACTTTAGCATAATTATTATATTATATAAATTATATAATGTTTTATATATAAACGTAGAACACACCGATCCCATTTATACACTGCTCAGGAATGTGATGGGAGGGGGGAGAAGCCATATAATCACACACACACACACACACACACACACACACACACACACATAACCGTATAACTGGGATAAAGTTCAAACAAGTTAGCTGGCACAAACTTCAAACAAGCTAACTGACACAAAGTTCAAACAGCTTCTGTCAAAACCACATGATCGATGCATCGGGAGGGTTTCCTAAAACCATGATTTAGAACTAACTAGGTCAATAGGGTAAAACTTTCTGTCAAAACCACTTGATCGATGCGTGGGGAGTGTTTCCTTTACCGTTTAAACTAGCCGTCAAAAACTATAATTTAATACTAACTAGGTCAATAGGGTAAAACTTTCTGTCAAAACCACATGATCGATGCGTGGGAAACGGTCATAGGTTAACCCCTGAACTCATTCCGGAAGTTCAACCCATCCATCATAAGGTCACCGGAAGTTCAACCTGTCAAAAGGTCAAAGGTCAAAGGTCAAAGTCATAAATCATCATGACATAAGCAGTAGAATAATTACTACTAGTATCCATTATTTTTTATGCAATACTGAGATGACCTGAACGTTTGCTTACAGTATTTAACAGAAAGCAATGCATGAGATACTTTATCCCAAAATGAAATGTGCTGACCTAACTTTCCATTTGAAGTGTGACTGTTATTTTATTATTATTTTCTATTATTATAGTATTTATTAAAATTTTGAATTAGCGTTTATTTATTTTTAATTTGAAAGTTATGTCAAATTAACCATGGCCCTGTGAGTTATGTGCTCTTCTCTCACTCATGGTGGAGGCACTGTAGGGATCAGTTAAACCAGCAATTCCCAAACTGGGGTTCACAGACAGACCAGCAGGGGTGCGTGAGAGAATGCTTTTGATGATCTGTCTGCATTTTTTGGAAAGGGGAAGTGAAAGAAAAATTTTACTTGCCCGACTGAAATACTAATCTCATCTAATTAAAACATAAAACCAAATTAATTAACATGACACAAATAAGAGAGTGCAGTTTTCCCCGAAAATCAGTACGACTGTAAATTCGACATTGATTTTAAACAAAAAAAAACGAGTAGTACTTCAAGCGATTAGTTAATATTGAGTGACTTAAGTCCTACATTTTAGTACAATAATGTAAATGTGACTGTTTTTGCTCGATTTGTTTAACAAAAATAGTTTCAAACAAACTTAGCAGCAGAACTGTCCTGCATCTCTGAGTAACAGACAGTGGTGTTTCATTATTGATCCACGTTTTTGAATTAATAACTTGACTCAATGATTCACTGGTCCATTCATAAAGACAGGTGCTTGCTTCATTCTTGAATGAATCGGCCTTCTGAAAAAAAAAATATTTGAATCCCTCAATGAGTTACTCATTAAGACATTCACTTGCTGCCACCTACTGGTGGATTTCTTTCAAATTTAAATTTAACTTTTTTTTTTACTTTTCATATTTGTAAATAATAATAATAATAATCATCAAAAACTGATGTAAAATACCAAGCTCACGCATTAGTAAAGCTGTTGTAATTCTGCAGTGTAAATGCATTCATGCTACATTTCAGCTTCATTAAACTGTCTGTGTAAATGCATCTTAATGCCACTTCAACTGCGTCTGTTTCTCCAGCAGTGGAAGAAATTGTTTTGTTAATACTTATTTAATTTGATTGGCCACAGCCCTACAAATCTTATTATATTAAGTGAAATTATTAATACAATGTAAGAATTTGATATAAAAGATGACACATGCATTTAATAAGGTAAGAGGGAAATTTTTAAAGGCAAACATAAATAAATAAATAAATAAGACCTGGAAATCAATTCAAATACATTTTAATATGCAGTAACTTTAGTCACATAAAATGTAAATGTAAAGGCAAAAAATTGTGTCCAGTGAAAATGCTGAGTGGCTAGTAAATTTGGAAAACCACTAGCCACAGTTGCTGGTGAGCAAAAGAGTTAATGTCAAGCCCTGTATACAGTAAATACTTGTATTTATAATTATATTGCGGTTAAAAATGTGGTGTTTAACCAGAGTATGGTGGTGGTGGTGCTTGACCAGTGTCAAACACTAGAAAAGGGTTCACGCTGAAAAAAGTTTGGGAACCACTGAGTTAAACTAACCAGGGCTGGTATGGTATAAATCATCTGATCGTGGGTGTATCTCTCTATTAGTTTTATTGGATCTTAGTGCTGCGTTTGACACAATTGACCACAACATTCTTTTGCATAGACTTGAACACTTTGTTGGCATCAGTGGAAGTGCATTAGCATGGTTTAAATCGTACTTATATGACGGCCATCAGTTCGTAGCAGTGAATGAAGATGTATCATATCGATCACAAGTGCAGTATGGAGTACCTCAAGGCTCAGTACTAGGGCCGCTACTCTTCACGCTTTATATGTTACCCTTGGGAGATATCATCAGGAAACATGGTATAAGCTTTCACTGTTATGCTGATGATACTCAGCTCTATATTTCTTCGTGGCCCGGTGAAACACACCAATTTGAAAAACTAATGGATTGCATCGATATAAAAAACTGGATGACGAGTAATTTCTTACTGCTAAATTCTGAAAAAACAGAGGTGTTAATTATAGGACCTAAAAACTCGCTCACAATTCTGCCCAAAAACACAGCCATGAATAAAGAATGGTACCAAAACACCCTCCAACAGCAACTTCTTCCAACAATCCAACAACAGTTTGGTGAAGAACAATGCATTTTCCAGCACGATGGAGCACCGTGCCATAAGGCAAAAGTGATAACTAAGTGGCTCGGGGACCAGAATGTTGAAATTTTGGGTCCATGGCCTGGAAACTCCCCAGATCTTAATCCCATTGAGAACTTGTGGTCAATCCTAAGGAGGCGGGTGGACAAACAAAAACCCACTAATTCTGACAAACTCCAAGAAGTGATTCTGAAAGAATGGGTTGCTATCAGTCAGGATTTGGCCCAGAAGTTGATTGAGAGCATGCCCAGTCGAATTGCAGAGGTCCTGAAAAAGAAGGGCCAACACTGCAAATACTGACTCTTTGCATAAATGTCATGTAATTGTCGATGACAGCCTTTGAAACGTATGAAGTGCTTGTAATTATATTTCAGTACATCACAGAAACAACTGAAACAAAGATCTAAAAGCAGTTTAGCAGCAAACTTTTTGAAAACTAATATTTATGTAATTCTCAAAACTTTTGGCCACGACTGTACAGACCATCAGAGAGAGAATATAGTTTCTGCCACTGTAATTTGCAACATTTGCTCGTTTACATTTTGCAAAACTTTTTTTTTTTTCAGAATTGCGAAATATAAAGTTTTGACATCAGAATTACATAACATAAACTCATTATTGTGTAAAAAAAAAAATCTTTTATAACTCCTTCAGCATTGGAGTTTATATCTGAAAATTCTGAGAAATGTCACAATTACCTTTTAAAGAAAAGTCTTTATTCAGTGGCAGAAACAGACGTCCATGGTTTTCTTTTTTTTTTTTTTATTATGTATTTTATTCCTGTGATCAAATCTGAATTTTCTGTTTTATTACTCCAGTCTTCAGTGTCACATAATCCTTCAGAAATCATTATAATATACTAAATTTATTTCAATCAATTCAATGCATCCTTGATGAATAAAAGGGTGTACCACATAATACGTACATACATCATTCCTTTTCTGTATCCTAACAAATTGGACTGAAATGTTTTATCATCACAGGCCTAACAGAAGAAGAGAAGCATTGAGAGATGTTTCCGCCCTGTTCAGAATTACCCTGTCCTTCCATGTGTTTGAGCAGATGCAGTATATAAAAGTGAGCTGTTTACTGTAGGCAAAGAATCATTGTGTGTGTTTGTGTGAGTGTTTTTTGGCTCAACTCAAGGGGTGTAGCCTTGAGACAGACACGGACACAGAGTTCTAGCCCCACACCAGAGAAAGTGAGAAATGTGTGTGTGTGTGTGTGTGTGTGTGTGTCTGCAAATTCTGATGGCCACATATGAATTGTGTTTTCCTGTCTGACAGATATGTGTTGTGGTATATTAGCACAGCGCCAAATATTCACTGACACCAAGGCCATCGCTTTTGTTGAGTATGTGTGTGTGTGTGTGTGTGTGTGTGTGTGTGTGTGTGTGTGTGTCCACATGCATGTGTGTGATCCAGAAGGTTCAGTGTAACTAATTGAGGGGTCTCAGACAAGTTTCCCATCTTTTCAGAAACACACATGTACACATACACTATAGGGTATTATCTTTGAATCCATGTGTCAAGGGGGAAGATGGTTATGCACAGTTATAGCAAGACGGAGTGGCAAAAAAGTGTCTGTCTGTGTGAAACTTTTTTAAATAAATGGAAATACAGAAGGAGAAATGTGACAGAGAAAATGAGAATTTAAGAGAACCCAGGAGCTAACCCTGTTGAACACCTCACCTCAAATACATAAAATAAGAAATAACAACATCTTTTCAGATTCTAAATGTTAATGGTTATTCCTGTGTACTTGTTATGAATTACATACTATAAGGCTTGGTTTAGGATTAGTTGCATTTATTGATAGGTCCATTTTCTTCTTTTTTTCCCCTTTTTTTGGCATTACTGTCATCTTACCAAAGGTTTTATTTTTGTTTAAAAAATTTGTTTGTGAGTCTGGGAAATTAGATTTTGTATTAGAGAACTCAGACAAACGTCACAAGGGTCTTCTTTTTTTCTGTATTAAAAATGTCTCTAAAATGTCATTAATTGTATTATCTGAGAGTAGAATTAGATGTCATTAACAATATAAGGAATCTTAAGAATTTAAATTATAATTTAGGAACTATTTAATTATTTATTTTAGATTTTTGATCACACTTTATTTTAAGGTCCAATTTTCACTTTTAACTAACTATATTTTTTTGCCTCAATAAACTCCAGCCAATATGCTAGTAATATGCTTTCTATTTAATAGTGAGAATTGGTCCTTAAAAGAAAGTAATTATTATTATTATTATTATTATTTATTTTTACACAAAGCTAATTGGCTGCTTAAGGTAGCTAATGTGTTTTGTAGTAATTCCAAAGTCAATTTCATGTAATAAATGACCATAATCAAGAAGATGATGAAGAAGAAAATCTTCATAACCCTTGAAACATATGAAACAAAATGTTGACACAAACACATTTTAGCTTATCCTTTCTGTTCAAATGTAATTGTTTATTTTGTTAGAATTTCCTGTGTTTTTTTTTTACTGTTGAAAATACATGCCTTCCATTCATACTCCAACTGGGGTCTTTCTCTGAAAAGCAGTTCCCATTTTTCTGTCAGCATTAGCCTACAGAGTGAGGACAGGTCAGTGTGTGTGTGTGTGTGTGTGTGAATGTGCAGGAGAGTGTGTGAAAGGCTATATGTTTATGCACGTGTGTGTCAAGTGCGAACAGGTTTGTGGTGGAGTGCTAATATATTTCGAGATGTTTGTGATGTGTGTACTGACTGACCTAAAGGTTTTTGAACCACACAGTTGTGTCTCTGTTTCTCCTTCTTGGCTTTACCAGATTCATATTACAAATTCAATCAACATGTTTCTATCATTTTCCCTCTTTTTGAATTCCCTTTTGAAACTTTTAAAGACACACACACACACACACACTTGGTCTTTCCTTATTGTGGAGAAATGTTTTTGTAGGTTTAGGATAAACCGCCCTGCATTTGCTGAAGACAAACCAAATAAGTGGAATTTAATGACTGCTCTTTGGAGTTGTATTCTCCTCCAAACTGGAATGTCAGGCTCTCCAGCAACCACTAATAATTCTCATCAGAGTGGTGGGCTGGCCGCATGTCCTCGCAACCTCTCGATGCCTGCCTCATTCAGCTTCCTGACAAGGGTATGAGGGAGAAAACTCCATTATGCTCGGTTTTCTTTTGCAGAAGGATGAAAGCATGGAATTCTGACTTGGGGATTGTGTGCTTGGCCTGGCAAACCAAGTCATGAGAGATACAACATGAAAAATTCTAATAACTCACTCGAATCTGCCTAGATTATAAAAAAAAAAAAGTAAACTGTAATCAATCTTCCACCTCTTTATGAGACAAAAATGAGTAAGAAGAAAACACAGATTTCCCTGATGGTTGGCTAGACACAGAGGCACTATAAAATCACAAAGCCATAGGAAAATATTAGGATAAATGTTTGCTCTGGCTTGAAGTAGAACTGTGGAGAAAATACCTTTAGAATGGTTTGGATGAAGGACACTAGCAGTGTGTGTTCTCGATGTCTCTGCTGATGTAATTGTCTTAGCAGACATGATTGAAGCAGTATTTTTATTTGGAAAGATCTGAGGAGGACAATGTTGATGTGGAGGTAATAAAGAGACCTGAGAACTATAACTTTCATTCAGCTGTTACTGTATGTCTGATCACAATCCCAGACACACACACAGTTCTTCTGAGGAACATTTATTTTGGAAACTGCAGCATATGTACTTATTGGTACGTATTTCGCGTCTCGGTAAAAAGTGCACCCAGGTACATTTATGAGATGAGATCAGGTAGTTTAAAATGGTCATTCTTTATCCTGCCAGCAGGGGCTTCAACTCTCAGGTAAAGGCAGCACGCAAAATTCACTGCTATGCTCTTTTATTTAAACTACTGTCTCTTTGTGATTTATCGCCTGCTTTTCTCTTCCTCGCTGTAGTTATGGGCCTGGGTTTACCTTCTTGGTACCACTCCCTCAATGCAAACACACATTAAACTCACTCTTTTCCTTAGATTCCAGAGCCACAGGATTCAATCTGGACAGCCATACTTTACATTCCGAGGGTCAGGAAGGCATCCCACACTACCTGTTACTGTGGTGACGGCGGTCCCATCTGATTGGACGGTTTGTGTGGTGAGAGGATAATGATAATCCTGAAGTCAGGGTGGAGACCAGTGTCACCATCCACACACACACAATAATTAGAAACACACAAATATACTCACTGTGATACTCTGTGTGTGACGTGGTGTTCTCCATCACCGCAGACAAACTAAAAAATTCCAGGATGTTCTTGCAGTCTGCGGTCAGCGTGTGCTGTGACTTTGGCCATCAGCGTGGGTTGACACGGACCGGGATGTTCTGTCACTCCTGTGGGGGTTGCTGTAGGAAATCAGAGGGAACGCTGCCAGGTTTGGGGCGTCAATGGACGGAACCCACAGTTTGGAACAGATGCAGCAGATACTGATTCAGTAGCCTCACATATCACTTCAAAAACCTTCTCACACACACACACACACACGCCCTCACAGCTATGCAGATGATGCTGAGTAAATCACTCTTGTGTGTGGACTAAGCTCTGTGATCGAGGACCAATAGAAAGGATGTGAGAGAAACAGTCCACACTCTGAAGTGGTTTGGAAATGGTAAACGGCCCATTGAAGGAATTTGAAAAGATTATTTCCTATATTTGAGGGCAACAGGTTTACTGTCATTCTCAAGCACATCCACATCACGACTTTTGACTTCTGACTGAAAGTCTGGTCAACTTTGCAGCTTATTTTGGCCCAAAAATGCCCACTTGAATAGGAGGCAATCATCTAAGCGATGTTTGAAAGGCCAAAGTTTTTTGGGCAATACATTGTAAAATTAAGCAGCAACTTATCTCCGCTAATCATTGTGGCTCAACTTACTCAAGTCTCGACCTGGACTCGGACTCGAATTGAGCTGGTCTCTACTACAGCTCTGGTAGATGTTATCAGAAATGTTAATATGGTCAAAAGACCTTCAGAAGTCTTTAGAAAATCATTAAGATAAAAATGAAAAAAACTGAGGAGGATAGAATTAGTAATAAAGCAAAAAAGTGAAAGGAAGAGAAATTAAAAGAGCAGATGGATGTAGGATTGTGTGCAAAGAATATTTAATATTTCAGCCTATAAAATGATTTCTCTTAAACTTCAGGCCCAATTACATACCAAAAACTTATTTCATTCGACAATACATGAGCCAGAAAGAAAGTACAGTATGATCAAGTGGCCAAATTTGCAAGTTATTTTGACCAAGAAATGCTTACTTGAACAGGAAACAATCATCTGAATGATGTTTGAAAAACCAACCACACTTATTTAATTGTCTCTGCTAAGCTCTGTACACGTCTTGACCTGGACTTGGATTAGAATTGAGCTGGACTCAACTACAGTACAGTACTGTAGAGATTTTCTAAAAAAAAAAGTCTAAGACTATTTATAGGTGCTTTATGATTCTTCATGGTAGAAAATGCTGAATATTAAACAACATTAAGTGAAAAACTTAATTGAGAGACGACAGGGATGGAAGATTGTGTGTAAAGAATATCTCACATTTCAGCCTATAGCCCTTTATTTCAGCCAACAAGACATGAGCCAGAGAGAAGACATGGTCAACTGGTCAACTATACAGCTATTTTGGTCAGAGAAATGCCTGCGTGAACAGGAAACAATCATTTGACTGATGTTTAAAAATGACCAACCACACTTTTTTTAATGAAGATTTTTGGGTCGCAAACTCTGAAATGAACTTGTAACTTGTTAAAAAAGAAATAGCTCAGCAGCCTCTGCTAATGATTGTTCAGACAAAACCAAAGAAACCAAAGTGATTTCCTGCAATTTCAGATCAATCCTGCTCAATGGTCAGCAGGAATTTTGCACCACTCCTCTTAACAAAACTGTCTCAGCGCTGCAATATTCCTGGGATGTCTGGTGTGAATTGTTCTCTTGAGGACACGCCAGACCATCTCAATCAGGTTGAGGTCTGGACTCTTGGGCTACTTTGAGTATTTTCTTCTGTTTGAAGCTATTCCGTTGTTGAATTACTCCTATACTTTAGGTGGTTGTCTGCTTGCATCACTCAACATTTGTTCAGCTGTGACTGGCAGACAGATTTTTATCAAAATGTCTTGATGAACATGGGAATTTATTTTTCTGTCAATGATGGCAAGCTGTCCAGGCCCTAAGGCAGCAAAGCAACCCAAACCATGATGGTTCTTCCAACATACTTCACACTTGGGATAAGGTTTTGATGTTGGTGTGCTTAGTTTTTTCCAAACCTCTTCAGTTACAGTACAGACCAAAAGTTTGGACACACCTTCTCATTCAAAGAGTTTTCTTTATTTTCATGACTATGAAAATTGTAGATTCACACTGAAGGCATCAAAACTATGAATTAACACATGTGGAATTATATATGGAATTATATACATAACAAAAAAGTGTGAAACAACTGAAAATATGTCATATTGTAGGTTCTTCAAAGTAGCCACCTTTTGCTTTGATTACTGCTTTGCACACTCTTGGCATTCTCTTGATGAGCTTCAAGAGGTAGTCACCTGAAATGGTCTTCCAACAGTCTTGAAGGAGTTCCCCGAGAGATGCTTAGCACTTGTTGGCCCTTTTGCCTTCTGTCTGCGGTCCAGCTCACCCCTAAACCATCTGGATTGGGTTCAGGTCCGGTGACTGTGGAGGCCAGGTCATCTGGCGCAGCACCCCATCACTCTCCTTCTTGCTCAAATAGCCCTTGATGCCTTCAGTGTGACTCTACAATTTTCATAGTCATGAAAATAAAGAAAACTCTTTGAACGAGAAGGTGTGTCCAAACTTTTGGTCTGTACTGTACATCTGTCCATAGGATATTTTACTATAGTAGCATGGTGGAACATCCAGGTGCTCAAATTTAGACGTGCAGTAATGCTTTTGGAAGTAAAGGAAGCAGTGGCTTCCTGCAGGATTTGCTCAGATGAAGACTGTTCTTGTTCAGGGTTTTACAAAATGTAGGTGTCACTGTTGAAGCACTGGAGGCAGAGGCCATCTCAAGTCCAAGTCTCAGACCATATTTTCTAGTCTTTGTCTTGGTTCGATCTTAACCAGAACTTGGACTCAAATTGGGCTGGTCTTGACTACAACACAGGCAGATGTTACTATGGTCAAGAGATTTTCTAAAATTCTTTAGCTGGGCTTTATGATTCTTCATGCTAGAAAATGCTAGAAAGAAAACAGAAGATAAAAAAAGTGATGAGGGCAAAGGATGTAAAGTAGAAATAAACTGAAAAAAGGAAAGGAGGAGAAAACAAAAGAAGGATGTGGGATTGTGTTCAAATAATATCTAGCCTATAGCTCTTATACTTTAAGCCCAGTTAGATACTGAAAACTATTTCAGCCAACAAGACTGAGCCAGTGAGAAGATATGATTTGAAAAGTGGGTAAGACAAAATCCCTCCGCTGTGATTCATTCTTCATTTTTTTTTTCAGAGATAAAGACCATTTGAACTCAACACTTTTAATCCAACAATAATTCACTCCCACATGCTTATATGAAAAAAAAAAAGTGAGGAATGACAAGAGGAACGTCATGTGCAGGAAGAAATTCAGTCTCCACCTAATAATGAAAGAGAAGAATTAAAATTATGGAATAATCCAAAAGAAGAAACCCGAATTTGGACTATACTGGTTTAAGTAATTACCAACCTATATCGAAAATACCTTTCTCATCAAAAATTTTAGAGAAGGTTGTTCTGTCTCAGCTTGCATGACATTTAGATATGAATGCTGTTTTAGATATGTTCCAGTCAGGTTTTAGGTCTCTTCATAGTACAGAATTTGCCCTTCTTAAGGTTTTTAATGATATTCTATTGGCAGTTGATTCAGGAAAGGTAGTAATTCTTATTTTACTTGATCTCACAGCTGCTTTTGATACCGTTGATCATGGTATTTTATTGCAGCTTTAGGAAGTTCTGTGTTTAGGTGAGATAAGAGCCTGGTTGGCAAGCAATTTTCTTCAAATGAACACTAATAAGACTGAGTGTGTTGTTTTTGGACCTTCTTCTGCTTCCAGGGAAGTTATAAGTAGGTTGGCCGCTATGAAGATAAGTGTTTCAGATCATGTTAAGAATTTGGGTGTTATGATGGATTCAGCATTAGTTTTAGATAAGCAGGTTACTAGTGTTGTGAGGGCTGCCTTTTATCACCTATTAGAGTGACTATTATTGTCATAATAGAAAATGAATAATGAGACTATTATTCATGCCTTTCTGTCATCACTCATTGATTACTGTAATTCTGTTTATATAGGTATTTCACAGGGTCAATTATCTCGTCTTCAATTAGTACAAAATGCTGCTGCCAGACTTTGGAAACAAAGGAGAGAGATGATTAATTCAGTTTTGTTTTCTTTACACTGGTTGCCTGTAGAATTTAGAATTGAATTCAAGGTTTTGCTGATGGTTTTTAAACCGTTGCATGTCATTGCTCCAAAATATATTGTGGACATTGATTCCTGATCAAAGTTCTAGAAACTTGAGATCTTCAAATCGGATGATACTTCATGTTCCCAAAAATAGATTAAAATCGAAGGATGATAGGGCTTTCACAGTGGCTGCACCTTGATTATGGAACCCTCTCCCAATGCACATTAAATCTTCCCCATCTGTGGATGCTTTTAAGTCTAGATTGAAATCATACCTTTTTGGTAGAGCTTTTAGAATTGATTAGAGGGACCAGGTTTTTACATTTTAATGTTAAAACTTGTTTGTGTGACTGTATGTAATGTTGCTGGAAAACTTTTTTGTCAACAGCAGTTGTTTTAAATGTGCTATAGAAATAACATTTGTATTGCTGTATAGTTTTTGTTCGTATCTTGAATTATTTCTATATTTTTTGCTGTCATTTTCATTTATTTACAGTTTTAGTATTTTTGTTGTTTTTAAATGTCTTTATATTTATTACATTTTATTTCAGTTTTAGTTTGAATTATTTTAGAACATTAAATTAAAATGGGAAATGTTCCCTTGTCTACTTGCTAGAATAAAAGAGTTTAAGTAGTTTATTTCAATTGACATTTATTTCAGGTAAAAAAAATGTATTATTAGTATTTGTATTTTTAGTTAACTATAATAACACTGGTGTAAACAAAATACCAAACTGTCTTAATCAGAATCTACTCAGTATTTATCTTTCTATACATACATATGTCTAATTGTTTACTTAAGTACTTTTATCATATCTAACCATGATAAAAATAGTTTTTTTGTAACTATTTAAAAGTTTCACTATTGCTTTCATAAAATTATATGAATATTTCGTGTGATTAATGCTTTAATAAAGTACGAACACCTGGGTTATGAAAATTAAAGAGAATAACTTATTATTACTGTATTATTATTAGTGGTAGTAGTAGTATCAATAATAATACAGAACAATTTATTTTCTGGGCTGGCTTTTTTTATTCCTGATTAAAATGCAAAAATGGATAAATGTAAACAAATGTTTGAATAAAGATATAGCATATTTAACTTTATTTGATAAATACCAAAGTGAATAAAAATTCTGAATGGCTGTTTGAAAGCATGTAAATAGTGTCTGACTTCCTTTGACCTTCCCGTGACAAACAAGCGGGAGTCAGGAGTTGTGCTTGCGTGGTGCTGCTGTGTGAACAGGGGTAACCATGGTAACAGCCATATTTCTGCTGTTCCTAAAGTGCCTCATGCTGTCAGAGAGTGAACTGCATCTTTATTCCTCAAGTCTGCTGCTTTGGTTGACTGAATGTTTACATAGCAAATGCGCAGACCTGTAACTGGTCGATGGAAAATAAGCTCATGTGCGTTCTAGATATCTACGCCATTCTGAGATATCTAGATTTATTCATGTAGTTTGAAGCGTCCAAGACAATACCATTACTGTTGTTACAGGAACAGAGAGGTGCGCTCAGGAAGGCGCATGCACACTAGCTGGGCTAGCCTGAAAAAAGGCTTTTTTAAACGCTATTGGAGCAAAAGAAACTACATTTATGAGACAGTTGTTTTCAGATTTCATTGCTGATTTCAAATATGAAATTTAATTGTAAGTTTGGTTAACAGTTTTAGACAATTTGATGTTTCCCCATTCAAAGAGAGAGGAGCTGCACATGCATGCCTGAGAGGTGTTTCAAAGATGGCCGCTCTGAGTGACATGACTTGCCTTTAAGGGACTTTGTTATTACCAAGCATTACGGCGCTGATCCACTTGTCCGTGCGACACTTCTGTCGCGCCGCGCTCCACTATATTCCTATGGGTGACGTCACGCGACTTTGTCGCACCCGCAAAGCATTCCGGGAAGGCGGCGCTTCATTTGAAAAAGTGCTGCGCGTCAAAAAGCTGGCCGATGCCCATCTTTATGCAAATGAAGTCCGTCAAACGCGGCGTGTCTATCCAATAGAAGTAGAGCATATGGAGACGGAGGAAAGTCTCTTCGCAGGTCACATCCTACTTCAAAAATGCGCGGAAACTTTAGTTCCAGAGTACAAAATGGAGGAGCTCCAACACAAGGCGGTGGTACTCCCCACACTCGCGCCGGACAACTTCACTCCGGATAGGGTGAACCCAGTGCCGACGACTTTTGAGGGATTTATTGAGGGAAAAGTCTTAGTTAATAGTGAATATGTGTTCCCTTATCAAAAACTATTGATCCTACACAAGGAGTAAAAGTTTTGTTCCTAGAGTTCAGAAGCAGAATTTGTGAATTTGGCTCTGGATCTCTGACTTAAAGAGTAATTTCTTTGCTATCCAAACCCACACAGAGGCTTTAATTATCCTATAACCAGTGGTAACCAGATTTAGAGAACAATCATTAACCAAGCATGTCTAATCAAGGATCAGAGCACATCCGATTCCTCCAACCATTTACCAAGAATCAAATGTTAATAATTAACTAAAAGCAAATGTGATCAGGGCAGAAGCACTGTCTTGTGTATCCCACAGAGAACTGCAACATGTCTCCTGCAGATGGACGGGGCAGGGTCGGGACAAATGTTTATTTAACAAAAACATAAACAACAGACTGAGCAGATTAGTGATATCAGTGATTAAATCGTTCACTTATCAAAACGAAAATGCAAACTTAGATGTTAACACAACATGGTAATCTTTCAATCAAATACAAACCTCGTGTGAACCCAAACGCTTAAAATATAAAATGATAAATATTGGATAATACAGTTAAATGCAAACCAACAAACTTTACTCTCAACAAGGATGTAGAAAATTGGTATGCCATGTTCTTTGGTCACGCAACATCTCTTAACATTTCTGAAAAACATCTAAATCTGATATTTACATACAAAAGGACAAACATGAACAGAGAAATGAAATGGATCAATATGATGGCTATACTTTGCTCTGTACAATTGCACATTTTCATGCTTTCCTCCTATTTGGATATGAACCCCCAGCCATAATTAAATGCCATTTAATGAGTCCAATCAGTCTGATAAAGTGTTAAATGTCTGAAGGAACTAAAGCGGTTCTGTACATGTAGATAATACAGATCTTTGGAAGGAGCATGGACACTTAAGCTTGTGAAAATGTCTGTTGTTTGTACCCTGTGTATGTATGTGTTCTTTGTATACTGGTTTTATATATGGCTTGAGTGGATGTGAATATGTTTGTGCATGACTGTCTATCCCTCTGTCTCTCCGTGGACGTTCTCCATGTGGACTTTGAGGTAGTCGTTGCGGGTGAACTTCTTGTGGCACAGGGAGCATTCAGCCATGGGTCTGTTGGGATTATGGGTCAGTTTGTGTCTGATCAACATCTTCTTCAAACTAAACGACAGGTCACACACCTAGAAATACACAAACACACAAAGAATAAACAATAATTCAATGGTTTCCTCATTGAAAAAATAAATAAATAAAAATAATAATATATTTAATATATATTTTCGTAAACATAAACTGAAACTAACACAAACTATTGGTCAAATCAAAACATTTATTTTCGTAAACTGGAATAATAATAATAATAATAAAAAATCACAATAAATGAAAAACGAAACGAAACTAACAACAGTTACTGAAATAAAATGTTAATTAGCGAAAATTAATAAACGTTTTCGTTATTAATAAGCTATTTACTGTGTGCGGAAAATCTGGCCTGTGGCTGTTTAGGGAAATGCCTGTTCGCGCGTGAAGCTGATGAGGCGATTAACCGCTCAGTGAAGGACTGTAACCTTGAACACATCGCTAATGCTGTTAATCCTAAGCAGCTGATCATAAAGGATGCGTCTGTGGCAGTGAAATGGAAAATAACACAGGTTATGAGACAGAAGTTGAACTTTAAACTTGAGCGCTGCATTTTTAGTTTCTTGTGTGAGACACTGGTGCAACAGCAAAACAAGACCGTCAAGCACAAAAAAAAACAAAAAAACTTTATTGTAGCCTACTTCTACTGTATGTTTGAGATGTCATATTTTCACAAAGGGTTGGCAGGCTGAAATGTGCTGTTATTATCTTTGTTTTTAATATTATCATCCATGTGGAGACACATTTCCCCACAATGTAGAGAATACCAGGACAACACACACACACACGCACACACACACACACACACACACACACACACACTGTACACAAACAGACAGACACACAATTTCATCTTTAATATGAATTAGTTTGTCTGAAGTTTTTACTTGTATATATATAAATTGCATTTATTTTTTTATTTATTTGTTGTTTAATCTCATACCATTATTTTATTTTTATTATTAAGAGTTAACTAATCTGTGCAAAAAAAAAAACTTTGATGAAATTAAATGTCTTGCTTTCGTCTTCACTGGAAGTGTTCTGTTTGCTCTACTAAACTATTACTAACTTTTGCTCTACTAACAACTAATAAAATAATATAATATGATTACTAAAACTGAAACTAAAACTAAATAAAATTAAATAAAAACTATATAGAAATGTGTTTGCAAAATAAAAAAACTAAAACTAACAAAACCATTGATGAAACTAAACTGAAATTTAAAACAAAATTGAGAATGATATTTAAATAAAAACTAATTTAAAAATGCAAAACTATCATAACCTTGTGACAAACATAAGGTTAACTGCAAGGTAGTTGGCTAGCACTCCAACTTGTCACTATTGAAAGAGACAAAAATGTCCATGAATAGTAATTAGGCAAAGGCAGTTAAAACAAAACAAAACAATAAAACCATTAAAATATCAAGTAAATAAGTATTGTGATACTTGGTTCCACAGTGACACTCTTGTCCCAAAAATTATTTCTATACCATGATACTCAATATGTTGTCCCACGGCGAGTAATTTTTATCTGTTGCACCTACACAAAATTTGAGGGGTTCCCCCACCTGCCAAATCCCACTTTAACCACTGTATATATATATAAACAAATAAAAATGTTTATATTTTTCATACCTGCAGGCTTACATTGAAGAAAGGTATTCAGAGACTAGGGGCCCTATCATACACCTGGCACAATGTGATGCAAGTGTGTTTGCTAGTTTTAGTCCAATGCCGTTTGCATTTTCCTTTCCAGCGCCATGTCGTTTAATTAGCAAATGCATTTGCGCCCATTTGTGGGCCCATGGGCATGCTGGTCCAAAAAAGAGGTGTGTTCAGGCGCATTGCTATTTTAAGGAGCTGAAAATAGACTGTGCAATAGACCAACTCAACCTGGTCTAAAGTCAATGGCACAATATTTTTTTGTTATTTAAAGAGCGCGTTGGTAGAAAATGCGCCTCTGGGCGGGTCCACAGTGCGCATTAACTTTGCTTATTACACAGAGGGATGCGCATCACACAAACTTGCCAAATATAAAAACAAAAGGATTACAGTGTAAACGAATATTATTGTGTAGGCTACATAAATATAAAAATGTAATGATGGATAGTCATTGCATGTTTTAGAATTAAGCTACCTATTTGCAATTCAGCCTATTACTACTTATAATGATGAATGAAATTGGCTAATTAATTGAACAATCATGCCAATACACACACATATATATATATTAACTGACTCATCGCTCTGAGCTTTGGTGGATGCAACCGGTTCTTTTGTTCATTATCTGGCTCGGCATTCATCTCTCTCTTCACAGCAGTTCAGTCAGTGTACTGTTTGAGTAAATGAATTACTTCGGGATTATGGGTTTGTTTGTACTCAGAGGGAGTGTCAGCCACATTAAAAAAGTTAACAGCTTAAGTCATTTGTGGATTAATGCGTATTGGAGACGCGAACCGTTTAAAACGATTCAGTTCAATTTGGTAAAAAGGTAATCTGGTTCAAAAAGATCCGGTTACATCGAATGATTCGTTCGCGAACCGGATATCACAAACTGCTTTGTTTTGAACTCTCTCGCACAACAGAACCGGAAGAGAAGACAATGCCTAATAAAGTCTATTTTTGCTATTTTTGGACCAAAATGTCGGTCCGCCATGGCGCGAGCACATCTCGCTCTTAATGAATGGGAATGGGAGATGACACTCTGATTGAACGTTACGCCATTACTAATTAAGAGAATAGGGACAACCCATTCCAGAAATGCGCCCAGGCGCATGGACCGTTTTTCCGTCATTACAATAGCAAAAGTGGATTTGGACACACCCAGAGTGCACCAGTGTCATGCGCTTTACACTTTGAGATTAGATCATTAAAATAGGGTCCTAAAATATCATTGAGATATGAAATAAAGGCCACTGGAGTGAGCTGTTGGCTTAAACTAGTAATCATTCACCAAGAAACCATCCTGAAACCATTTAGCAACACGCTAACAAGCACTTCAGCCACTACATAAGCAATGGCCTGGCAAACCTACACTGTGGCCGTGACTTTGGTAGGACAGGACATAATAAATTAGACTAGTAGCCGTAAGTGGATTTATGTTACATAACCAATGAAAAAGATCCATGAGAGGATGGTTTTTATTTTGGCATTTCACATGTTGTGAAACAGCTTTGGTTTACAGACTTCATGCTGTTATGTTTCGTGTGTTAGTGTGACTTCATGCCCTGTGACCGCAAAGAGGATGTGAAGGCAATGCTCAATACATCAGAGTAGACACACAAACAACCAATAACTGAAGAAATAAAAACACAACCAAAGAACTGCAAGCCAGGGAGAAATCTTCTAAAGTTTGCCACATGCTATTGGTTCAGACACACACACACACACAGCAGAACCACTGGACACAACACTGCCAACAAAACAGACACTCAGAAACAGCCAGTTAGCAAAGTGAAGCCAAACCAAGCAGTAAATCGGATTGAGTTAAATCCTGCAGTCTGAGCAGAGGCTTGGTGCCACGACACACACACACACACACACACACACACACACACACACACACACACACACACACACACACACACACACACACACACACACACACACACACACACACACACACACACACACACTCACTCACTCACTCACTCACTCACTCAAATATGCATCACAAATGGCACACAAATCAATTTCACATGATAAATCAACTTGATCTCTCCAAGAACACACAATATTCTTCATCTCCAAGAATAGACAGTGAGAGATATTTTTTTTTAAACAGCATGAAAAAGCACTTAATGCCGTGATAGACGACTTATTAGTTTCGGTCTCTCACTGTCACATGAAGTGGACATGTTGTTGTAAAAACGCTGCTACAGAGATGCTAAACTATTACTATATACTATTGTTCCAAATAAAAACAAAACAAAAAATTCTCTTATGCTCACCAGTGCTGCACTTGTTTGATTAAAATGCAGTCAAAACATTAATATTGTGAAATATTATTTCAATTTAAAGCGACACTTTTCTATGTGAATATATTGTTTAATGTATTTTCCTGTGATCCGCATCTGTATTTTCAGCATCATTCCTCCAGTCTTCAGTGTCACATGACTCTTCAGAAATCATTCTAATATACTGATTTACTTCTCAAAAAACATCTTTTGAATGGTAGTGTATTTTGGGGGTGAACTGTTTTAACAACTGTTACTGGGACATACAATGAATCAAAGTCATATATTAGATTTCAGTCATACTGCACATCACAACATGTAAGTGGATGCTTGTGCGCTCGCTATATTGGTTTTCACATGTTTTACGAGTCAGCTATTCTGACAAACAAAGGCTAACAAATCTTCACAGATTCTCATTGCTTGCATGGTCATGAAAAGTGTTAAAAAATCCAAACTTTTTTTCATGTTATTATTTTTGCCTTCTGGTCAGTACTTGCATTCATCTCAGGGCTCTCGGAGCAGTGTGCATGCTAAACACACCCAGAGCCTCTCAGACGTCCACAGCACATGCGGTGCGGTTCAGATCTAAAGCTCTTTGTGAACACAACACGCTCTGGTTTAATTCCGTTACACAACAGCCTCTACAAGACACCATACAAAGGTTGCGAGTTCAAGTTTCGGGGCGGCAGGAATTGTAGTTGGGGGAGTGAATTTACAGTGCTCTCTCCTCCTTCAATACCATGACTGAGGTGCTCTTGAGCAAGACATTGAACCCCCAACTGCTCCCCGGGCTGCCCACTGCTCCGGGTGTGTGTTCACGGTGTGTGTGCACTTTGGATGGGTTAAACGCAGAGCATAAATTCTGAGTATGGGTCACCATACTTGGCTGAATGTCACATCACTTTTTTTTTTTCCGTCACTTTCTTTAGTAAATCTAAAACACCATCACTCACAATCTAAAACAGAATAACAAGATCTGAGCCGATTTCTTAGGCCAAAAATGTGGCAATAAAAGGTTGAAGTGTTCAAATCCTCGTTTTGACACAAAATTGTGTGTTCTTTAACTTCAACGGGAGCCGTGAAAGACAGGCATGACCACCCCACAGACCACTTAAAATGCAGTCAAATATTAAAATAAAATGAATTTGGAGTATGGATAGTTTCTGGCACGCTGCACTTCAAAAATGCTGTGCATGAAAGAAGTCCCGGGATAATTTGCCATCATCAATGGAAGCCGTTCTAACAACTGTCATCAGAGCGCCAGATTTCAGATCAGATCACTCCAGGTTTAAAAGACTTGTCAAGTCAAAAGCAGAGAGAAAAAAACTGAGGAAACAGCCAATTTCATTCGCTTATACTCTTTAAAACAGTCAAAATAGAAAGACATGCTTGCAGTTTGCCATAGAAATGAAATGAATAGAGGGGGAATGTTTCTCATTTTCCTCAGCAAAGTGTGTGTGTGTGTGTGTGTGTGTTTAGATTTCTCAATAATCTCCTGAGGAGTGAGTTCACTGCTGGCAAAGTTGGAAGCTGCATATGTGTGAGTGTGTATCTTAATATAACTCTCTTAATTTACACAGGGCCTAAGAGAGAACACTAATAAAGCATTAAATTGTAGGTCTGATGTGAGGAATAGTAACAGCACTACTCTCCTCAACATTATTTGAGGAATCAATCACATCTGTAGCATAATTAAATCATACTTTTTGAAGTGAGGTGCGTTTCAATTAATGTACGTGCTCACACTTACAATTCATCTGACAGATGTATAAAAATATAAAACAGGCAGCTACTTAATAAAAAATATTTCTGGATTTCATTTTAATGGTTTAATTAAATGTTAAAAATATAAAATCATGTCTAATCAATTTAATTAATAAAACTGAAAAAACTGAATAATTTAATGTGATTTATACAATAAATGAACCCTATGAAATGTGTTTATTCTTCCTTTCTTTCTAGAAATACTGTGTTGTTTGTTCTATTTTGTTTTTTTCTAAATTTATGATTTAATGCACATTTATTATTTAAAAACAGTGGTAATCAAGTTAAAGTATAAAACATCATTTAATTCACATTTCAAAATGTAATCAAAAGAAAATGTAACAATTCCTGCACCTAAAAAACAAACAAACATGGTTTTAGATGTCCCAGGCTTCAAGGAAGTGCTAATCAGCAGTTAGATACTAGAACGCTTCTGTACAGTTCAGTCATGACAGCCCTCCGAGTGATTATTATTTTATCCAGCATTTATTGTAATGGGCATGAAATATACAAAAGCTTGATTTTGGCGGATGAGATCTTCTACGCTGCTGCTGCTGAGCAAATACAATTATTTGTTCAGCTTAGTTAAAAATAACAAAGGAAGCCTGCTGCAAGAAATGCATAACCCCCCAGCAGATCTCTACAGGTGGTGCTGGGGAGGAGGAGGGATAATATAAGCTTTCATAATCGTGCAATGTGCCGAACACAGGCTAGGATACAATGTATATGGATATGTGGATTAGGACATACTTCTGATTGGCTGATCATGACTGAACTATATATTTATAGTTACAAATTCTTTCTAATTTCTACTGACCTACACTTATAGTTTGAATGTGACAAAAATTAGAATAAATGAATAAGAATGTTAACTAACACATTCATTCATTCATGTATGTAAGTATGTTCTGAATTGGATCTGAATATTATTGTTATGAATTCCTTTGGCCTTCTGATATGGTGACAGCCCTACTGATGAATGCCCTTATGAATAATGCTTAGTAAGACCAGGAGTCAAAACTTTGAATTGCACTGGTTTTTATCATTATCGCTCATGAGTCACAGTGATCCGGTTCTTGTGTCAAACTCAGTGATCTGGCCTCGGTGGTTAACAGCTCACTGCAGGGGAAGATTATCGATGAAGAATGACTTCACTTTGGTCGGTCGTACACACAACACTGTCACATGACTTCAGAAGGCATGGGATTCTGATTCATATGAACCACATTTATTAGGGCCCGAGTACCAAGGTGCAAGGACCCTGTTGTATCTGTTTTGTTTATTAGGGCCCGAGCACCGATGGTGCGAGGACCCTATTGTATCTGCTCCGTTTATTATTATTATTCCACTTCTTCTTCTCCCAAATGAATCGCATTTTTTTTAGGGCTTAAACATGCTCAAAAAGTCCTGAAACTTTGCACACGCGTCAAACCTGGTGAACATTTACGTCTGATATAGGATTCAGAAGAGGGTGTGGCAAAATGGCTCGACAGCGCCACCTATACTAAGAAAATCAACAGCCTTCCAGCTATGTTTCACGTACATGCACGAAAATTGGCACACATAAGTAACACACCAATACCTACAAAAAAGACTCTTGGAGCAAAATTCTAAACCCAACAGGAAGTAGGTTATTTTTAATATTATGAGCAAATTTTGTGTAATTTTTGTCATTTCCATGCGTTGTATTTGAACGAACTCCTCCTAGAGATTTATTCAGATCAACACCAAATTTGGTATGCCTAATCTAAAGGCCTTTGCGATGTTAAATAGCGAAGATCTTTTTGTTTTTGTTGAAGGGCGTGTCCGTGGCGGCCTGGCGAATTTCGATGATTCGCCATGAAAAATGAAGTTGCTATAACTCAGACATACAATGTCCAATCTGCCCCAAACTTCAAATATTTGATAACACTTCGAACGTGAACAGATTGACATGCCCATATTCAGTTATAGTCATAGCGCCACCTATTGGCAACTAGTGTTGTCAAAAGACTACTAAAAAAATGAAAATGTCACGGTACCAGGTTTCTTTAAGTACCGGTAGTACCAAGGTCCCGTTCAAACCCGGTTCAGCACTATGATTTCCGCGAAGCAGAAAACGCGGACGGAATCTCAAAATCCAGTCATCAAAATGAAACTTACATTTTAATATGGACAATCACGGAATTTGTCAAAGTTAGCATAAATTAATCAAAATCAAATCTCCATATGGACCAGTATCTGTAAATGTTAAGCCGCAAAAGTTGGTTGAAATCTGCATCCTGCATGTTCTGCACGTTTCTGTGTAAATGAATGAATGGTTTGTTTACTACATAGGCTGAAGCGCATGATGCTTGCAATAATGAGGACATAAATACACAAACAACATCACCAGAACTGTTCTGAGTCACTTCACAAGCATTTTACCATTTCATTTGAGTAAAACCAGTGTCAATTTAAAGTTATTCACGGAAAACCGTCAAAACAGCCTCTACATTGCGAGTAAATCACTCACATATGTGAATAAATTTTACTCAGGGCGACTAAATTATGTCTATTGTTAGCCATTGGCTAATAAATTCTTTAGATATATTCTCAGATATATTTTCACTCGCTGAACACTGAGCGCTTCAGAGTTTTCTCTCCATCAAAGGATCTGTACTTTTCAATTCATCTCAATGGATGCACAGTACACCTGTATTTGCCTCTTTTACTGTCTATGGTATTTGCCGAACTGTAAACTCTGTGTCAAGGCGCACGACTCGCCGTCGCTTTGCTGATAGCTCTGTTTCTCACACATGCAAAGAGAGAGAGCGAGAGTCTTACCACGCTGAATCGACATGCTACATGTAAACTATATTCTTTGTTGTCTTCTCCTGTCAAAATAATGGACTTCATTTAGAATTATTCATATTTTCGAACAAGCAGAAGATATGCCGGTTTCTCCAGTAGTGGGCGGAGCTAATGCGCAAATGGCAATTTCATTGGCTGGCGCTAATCTATTACCGTCCCTGTTTTGATTTCAGCAAATCAGATTGACCGAACGCAGACAACGTGATTAATATTCATGAATCAGCAGCTCATCAATCCATAGTGCTTTGTATATTGCACAGTAGTATGGTAGTAGAATTAGTAGTATTATTATCTTTTAATAATAATTATTATGATCTATTACTATTTTTTTTTTTTTACAGAAAACCTCAATGAACAAAAATGTCTTAAGCATCACCACCAGTCTTAAGTTCAGATAAATGACAAATATGCATTCATTACAAATTCATTTTTACATAAAGGCATTGTGCTAGATATATTACTATTATTTTGTAAAATGTATGTGATACTGCTACTACTGTTAATTAAAAATTAATCACACAATATTTCTTCCATGCTTTAATTTTTATAGCAAATCCCCTTTATTTACCAAAAAATAAAATGTGTTTAAATTTCATAAATTAAAAGACAAATTAAATTTGGGTGAAACTTGTTTACTGTTTTTCATAATTATATTACTTGTAGAAGAACTTTAAACAAAATTGTAAATAAGTATAAAGAATGGCATTGGTTTTATTTTTAGTGATAATTTTTAATTAGCATATTTTTGTGTTTTGTTTTGGTACCGAAATTGTTTAGTTGTGAAGATCTTGAGTTTTCATTAAAAGGCGTGTGGGAATAAAAGATATTATAACTCATGCATAAAATGTCCGATCTTCCCCAAACTTCACATGTGTGAGAAGAGTCCTGGCCTGAACAGATCTGAAGGCCAATATTCCATCGGGTGTGGCAAAATAGCCATCTATAGCGCCACCTATACACTTTCAACGGAGTGCGCCTCGAGCTATGTTTCACGTACATGTACGAAAATCGGTACACTCATCTAACACACCAATTCCTACGAAAAAGTCTCTTGATACGAAATCCGAATCCCAACAGGAAGTCAGTTATTTAGAATTTTCTCTGCAAAATTGTTGTTGTTTTTGCCATTTTCAGGGGTTGAACTCCTCCTAGAGATTTATTCAGATCAACACCAAACTTGGTCAGTTAAATCTAAAGTCCTTATGGTACCTCTTTGTATCTTGAAAGCTCCTGTAGTCTTTCAATGTAATTGCAAGGAAACAAGTGACAGGTGCGTTTTTCACACAGGAAGGACATGAAAGTGAGTAAATGGTGACTTCTTAGTTGTTCCTCTATGAAAGTAAACATTGAATGAAGTTTGAACACTAATCTAAGCCCTGATTTGCTGGACCGTGTGTGTATCCTAAGAGCTGGAGACTATGACGCAGGATTCACCAATGGACACAAACATCTTTTCAGGGACTGTGAGAAGATAGAGAGGAGTTCAAAACTGCTGTGGTTTGGAGCTGATTGTGTGTGTCTTAAGGCGCTGAAGGGTCAGAGATGGGTCAGTTTGCACAGGGCGGTTTCGTCCTTGTGTCCGCGTGGCAGGACATCCTTCCACTGCGGCTTTGATACCACAGTAACAGCCTCACACTCACATAGACTCATGCAAACACAGCGTGAGTGTGTGCTGGTGTATGTGCCGTGAGGGCGTTCTGGTTCGTGGTCTGATGCGCGTCACGGTGCTGATTATGTGGACTCTGCGTGGGCCGCAGGGTTAAACTCAAGACCGGCTTTAGCTCTTCCAGCGGTCTTAGGCTAAACCCCTGCTGAACGTCACACACTACCCACAAGCCACCTCTCTCTCTCTGCTCTTCCATTGGGATGTGGCTGTGGTGCGTCAAGAGCGGTTGTGTGATAGTCAGCCATTATCAGACATAAAAAGAGCCTGTGCTTGTGTGTTAGAATGCAGCATTATGCAATGCGGTCTGCGTGTGTAACTCACGTCACACTGGAAGGGCTTCTCTCCAGTGTGTGTGCGCATGTGTTCATCCAGGCCACGCTTCTGACTGAAGGCCTTGTTGCACTCGCTGCATTTATATGGCTTTTCCTGAATGAGAGAGAGAGAGAGAGACAGTGAACACAGGAAAATCAGGTAATATTCTAATAATCACGTTCCTTCCAACAGCACAAATCGGCAACTTTGTATCATCATTTCACCCATGTAAGTATGACTTCACTGGTTATTCACGTGTTTTAAAACTCATAATTAAGATATGTGTGACTCCACTTGAAGGGCTGATAGTCTACAGGCAGGCGGCCCTTCAGACACAAGACTGGACCCTAATTAGGACTTTCCTAATTAGGATCTGAAGGCATGTGAGTGTGTAATAGTGAGTTCTGCTGGAGGGATTGACTGCAGTTATTGTGATTTTGAAGAGACTAATGAAGAGCTGATAGATTCAGAAAGAGAGTATAATTCCTCAGGCATGAACATACTGTACATCTAGAAACTAGAGATCCTTATTACACACACAAACACATAGACACACACACCAAAGATGGTCTGGGATAAACAAATGAAATGCCTATCATGTGTTACACACCTGGAACTCATTTTACATGGACACACGCATACATTTACTTACATAAGAGACTGAAAACACAGCACTGATGTCACACCACAAAAAACATGCATACATGCTGAATAAAACACACCTGGAACATACACACTTTTGACACACCAACCCATTTTAATCACTTAATAATTTATAATAATAATAATAATAATAATAATAATAATAATAATAATAATAATAATAATAATAATAATAATATACTAACAAATGTGGTGACCATTTTTAAATGCATCATTAAATATATATTTTTTCATAAATAGACTTTAAATCTGTGTTTAAAATATATATGTTTTGTAACATAAATGTCCTTACTTTCACGTTTACTCACTTCAAAGCACTGCTTAATAAAACTTACTGAACTTAAAAAGTGTACATACTGTATATTTTATATAAATATTTACTTTATGCATGAACCATTTTTTAAGGACCATTCTAACTGAAGCCAAGAAGTGTGTGACAGCAGATTTGTGTATTATAGATGGGATGTGGGATGTGTTGAGCAGAGTGGCGAACATGCATACATTGATAGTCCGCTAGGGCTGTGCAAAAAATCGAATGCGATTTTCATGCACATCTCATCAGTAAAGACGCTCCTGTAATTAGAAGTATATCTCCAGCACGTGCGTTCAGAAAAGGGTTGCCAGGTTTTGACAACAAATCTTGCCCAGTTGCTTCTTAAAACTAGTCCAAAACTAGCCCAATCGTGTTTCCAGGAGGGTCTCAGATAAAAATTGCTTCCCGGGGTTAATATATATTTTGTGGTAAAATTCGCATTTTAGGGGCTAAATATCACGTTATTGGTATTGGGGTTGATCAAACCGCGGACATAAAAAAAAAACAATCGCAGACTTGGCAACACTGGTTCAGGTGGAGCGGCAGTTACCACACAGAGCCGTAGTCTACTGACAACTAACACAAAATCGTTTTCAAAATCGACAAAGAATCGCCTGCGATTTTAACATTGATTTTGTGTAGATTGTCAGTGAATTACGGCTTGGTGTAGTAAATGCCAACCGGTGTTGCCAAGTCTGCGATTGTTTTTCATGTCCGCGGGTCAAAGTGACCCCAATACAAATATAGTGATATTTAGCCCCTAAAATACGAATTTTACTGAGGCAACCCTGCTAAAAAAAACGTATATTTTAACCCCGGGAAGCAATTTTTTATCGGGGAACCTTCTGGAAGCGCGATTGGGCTAGTTTTGGACTAGTTTTGAGAAGCAACTGGGCAGGATTTGTTGTGAAAACCTGGCAACCTTGATCTGAACGCACGTGCTGGAGATATACTTCTAATTACAGGAGCGTCTTTACTGATGAGATGTGCATGAAAATCGCATTCGATTTTTTGCACAGCCCTATAGTCCGCTCACACTTTCAACACCAAGCTGTCATGGGAATGGGTGGACATACATAGGAAGAGAGGATCCTGGGATATGCAGCAGGGCAAGGTGTGGTCACATTACACAGGATATGCAAGGTGCTGTGGATCAAGTGTTTTTGTTTGTCAGAGACAAATGTAATCAGTATGGGCCTGGGCCAGCGTGGACACGTGTGTTTGACAAAATGAGACAAAAAGATTTAGTGTAAGACAAGACTTCTGCTGTTTGTAGAGCAAAATACATCCAGCGTGTAGCTGAGAGGCTACATCACTGAATCAGATCAGCAGTAAAACTGTCAGCTGGGGCCGTGAGCAAAACAACCCCCACAAAATATGTAAAGGTCAAAAATCATGCACTACCAATACATTAGCACAGATGGACAATAGTGAATGGCCCATAATGCTTTGCAGCTTTGTCAGTATACCAATGTACCTTCTTCAGTCTGTTTTTAAAAGCATGTATCCTTTGCTGCCTGTGAACAAAAAATAAATAAAAATAAACGGATAAAAAAATCAGACTAACGGTTTAGGATGAGTTTGAAAAAGTAGGTTTTCAAAAATCTAAATGTAGGACAGGAAGTTTGGTCGATTATGGCAAAATTGGTATTGATGTTCTCGGCATGGTCATCAAGACCAGATAAATGACAATAGGCAAAACTAATCAATAGCTATTGGCATATTTTGAAATATTATTATGATTTTTGACCACAAGGTGGGATTGCACAAAAACGTTCAGTGCTTCAGACACATAACAAATTTTGTGATGATACGCCAATGCATTTGTAAAATGTATCATTTTACAAAAAAATTTTAAATGGGAAAATTGTTCAACTCAGTATGTCGCCTTGAATCTAAAAAAAAAAAAAATATTTTTTGGCAAAACTGTTCAGAAGTTAAATAAATAAATAACCATGTTGCACATCTCCTAACCTCTAGGCGGCACTGTGCTGAAACTGTTCAGGTACCCTGGAGTCATAATTGTTTTAACATACACCAAGTTTGGTTTGAATACGTTAAAGCCCAAAGTATACTTCAGCTGTCAGTGTTACGCAACAATCCACACACTGTCCACGGGATGCAATTAAGTGTCTGCTGACATTCACGCACACCATCCACATGCAGCCCAATTATTGTGACTGCTTAGACGATCCGCGTGAGGCGTGAAGTGAATGTTGAGACCGAACGAGTCAAGTAGGTGATACTGAGCATGTGTCGCTCTCATCCTTTCCCGCTCTTTCATGGTTGAACACTGTGAAAGCAGCTGAGCAAGAGATGGAATGGAACAAGTAAAGTGAAGTATACCTGGGCCTTAAAGGGTTAGTTCACCCAAAAATGAAAATTAGTCCATAAATGACTCATTCTCAAGTCATCCTACAGTAGGTGTATAAGACTTAGTTACAATACTAGTATAAAAAAAAAGTGTCTCACATTGCTCCGGGGGGTGAACAAAGGCCTCCTGTAGTGAATCAATGTTTTCACGAGCCTTACCGACGCATGTGCAGCGCTGACCCCATAAGTCTTCAGCCCAGAACTGATTCCGTGTACAACTGTTGGCGCAAGCTACATTAAAGTGATAATTAAATTTTGAATGTGGATATTTTTTCTTAGAAAAACACATCGATTTGCTACAGAAGGCCCTTGTTCACCCCCAAAGCCGTGTAAGACACTTTTTATTATGTATGGACGCTTTTTATTTAAATTCTTTTGGACTGATACACTTCAAAGAACTGAACTACAAAGAACTCGGCTCGGTGTTCATCTTCAGTTCTCTCTTCACAGCAGTTCAGTCAGTGTACTGTTTGAGTAAATGAATTACTCCGGGATATTGGTTTGTTTAAACTCAGAGGGAGTGTCAGCCACATTAAAAAAGTTAACAGCTTAAGTCATTTGTGGATTAATTCGTATTGGAGACGTGAACCGTTTAAAACGATTCAGTTCGATTTGGTGAACTGGTTCAAAAAGATCCGTTTACTTTGAATGATTCGTTCGCAAACCGGATATCACAAACTGCTTTGTTTTGAACTCTCTCTCACAACAGACACGGAAGAGAAGACAATGCTGAATAAAGTCGTAGTTTTTGCTATTTTTGGACCAATATGTATTTTCGATGCTTCAAAAAATTCTAACTGACCCTCTGATGTCACATGGACTACTTTGATGATGTTTTTCTTACCTTTCTGGACATGGACAGTAGACCGTACACAAAGTTTCAATCGAGGGACTGAGAGCTCTCGGACTAAATCTAAAATATCTTAAACTTTGTTCAGAAGATAAATGGGGGTCTTATGGGTTTGGAACGACATGAGGGTGAGTTATTAATGACATAATTTTGATTTTTGGTTGAACTTAAAGACAGACATGTCACAGAGTGTCGCCGCTCGTGCTCCCCCACGACGGGACCGAGGGCCTCAGCGACGCTCTGAGTCAGGGGCTTCTAGGGCTAAGTCCGATTTAAGATCTGTCATCGAAGCCCGGAAGTCCTCGACGAAAAGATCCTGACGCCAGGATCTTGAGGGTAGCCTCTACTGGGGTAGAGCGCGGTCCACCTCATTATACGGTGCCTGCCTCACCTGAGTGCCCTCAGGAGGTCAGTCTGCCAACCCTGCCAGAGTTTCAGGCCGCAGCGGCCTCCAGCGAGCACTACTTCCAGTTATTTCCGCCCGTGAGGGCAGCGGAGCTGGGATGCTCGCTGCCCCTTCGGGGGCCTCTTACACCAGAGGTCAGTCTCGAGAGACTGATTCCCTTAGTAGATTATTTAGCAGCGTGGAAACTACTGCCAAATGTATCTCAGTGGGTCCTGCGCACAATAGAAAGAGGCTATTGCATTCAGTTTGGTCATCCACCACCGAAGTTCAACGGGGTTACACCAACTGTGGTCGGCCCCCAGCAGGCTCTGGGTATGGAACAAGAAGTGAATACCCGATTAAGGAAGGAGGCCATTAAGGTGGTCCCTCCTCTATACAGGAAATCCGGGTTTTACAGCCGGTATTTCATAGTTCCAAAGAAGGATGGGGGGTTGCGTCCGATCTTAGACTTACGTCACCTGAACCGCTCAGTTATTCCACTGAAGTTCAAAATGCTCACTGTCAACCAGGTTGTAGCTCAAATCAGATCCGAGGACTGGTTTGTCACAATAGATCTCAAAGACGCATACTTCCACATATCCATCCTTCCACAACACAGGAGGTTTCTGAGGTTCGCTTTTGGGGGCAAAGCTTATCAATATCAAGTACTTCCCTTTGGCCTCGCACTCTCAACCCGCACGTTCACGAAATGTGTAGATGCGGCTCTGGTATCCCTCCGTATGCAGGGCATCCGCATTATAAATTATATCGACGATTGGTTGATCCTAGCTCAATCAGAGCAGATGGCGGTTCGACATCGAGATGTCGTTCTCACACACATGGGGGAGCTGGGTTTGAGACTAAACGCCAAGAAGAGTGTACTTCCTCTAGTTCAGAGAACCACCTATCTAGGCGTAGTGTGGAATTCGACCACGATGCAGGCACGTTTGTCTCCTGCTCGGATCGAGTCGATCCTCACATCAGTCGAGAGAGTCAAAGAAGGCCAGTCACTCACTGTCAAACAATTCCAGAGATTGTTAGGGCTGATGGCAGCTGCGTCCAACGTGACACCTTTTGGCCTGCTGCACATGAGACCCCTACAGTGGTGGCTCAAGTCCAAGGGCTTTTCCCCGAGGGGAAATCCACTTCGAGTTATCAAGGTCACGCGGCAATGCCTTCGTGCCTTAGACATGTGGAAGAAACCTTGGTTCTTGAATCAGGGCACGGTGCTGGGAACTCCTTGTCGCCGTGTAACGCTAGCGACAGACGCGTCCCTCACCGGTTAGGGTGCGGTCATGAGTGGCCATCCTGCCCGCGGTCTGTGGAGTGGTCGCCATCTGACATGGCACATCAATTGCCAAGAGATGCTAGCAGCCTATCGAGCATTGAAATATTTCCTCCCAGACCTGAGAGGTCACCATGTGCTGGTGCGTACCGACAACACATCAGTGATCTCTTATATCAATCACCAGGGGGGTCTGCGCTCACGCCCCTTGTACAAGCTGGCACACCAGATCCTTCTGTGGTCCCAGGGCAAACTCCTCTCGATCAGAGCAGTGTATATTCCTGGGAGATTGAATGTGGGAGAAGACATACTGTCGAGGCAGGAGCCGAGGCCCGGGGAATGGATGCTTCACCCCGAGGTGGTGAAGCAGATATGGAGAGTATTTGGCACAGCCCAGGTGGACCTCTTTGCGACTCAGGAGACATCGCAATGTCCCCTCTGGTTCTCTCTAGTTCATCCAGCTCCTCTGGGATGGGACGCTATGGTACAGACCTGGCCGAGGCTTCGTCTGTACGCTTTTCCCCCTATCGCTCTGCTCCCGGGAGTTCTGGCGAGAGTACGCCAGGACGGAGTCCGTCTGTTATTAGTAGCCCCATTCTGGCAGGGCCGAATATGGTTCTCAGATATAGTCTCGCTCCTCGACGGCTCTCCGTGGGAGATACTGATCAGGACAGACCTACTCTCACAGGCGCAGGGCACGATAATTCACCCTCGCCCGGAGTTGTGGAAGCTGTGGGTGTGGCCCCTGAGGGGGTACAACTGTTAGCAGCTGGTCTCTCAACCGAGGTTGTTGAGACCCTACTCCAATCCAGAGCTCCCTCTACGAGGAAACTGTACGCCCTGAAGTGGAAACTCTTCACTTCATGGTGCAGAGACCGCCAGCTTGACCCAGCAAACTGCCCAGTTGGTACAGTTCTGGAGTTTTTACAAGCCAGGCTCTCTGCGGGGTTATCTCATTCCACCTTAAAGGTGTACGTGGCGGCCATAGCTGCTTTCCATGTCCCTTTCAATGATCAGTCAGTGGGTAGACACCCCCTAGTTACACGTTTCCTCCGTGGTGCGCTGAGGCTGAGACCTCCAGTACGGTCCAGTGTTCCCCCCTGGGATTTGGTTGTGGTTCTAGAGGCTCTTTGCAAAGCTCCATTCGAGCCAATTCAAGACATCTCAGAAAGACATCTGACGATTAAAACTGCCCTGTTACTGGCAATCACCTCTCTAAAGAGATCTCCAGGCCCTTTCGGTGGCCCCTACCTACCTAGACTTTGCCCCTGGTATGGCCAAAGCATTCTTATACCCTCGAGCGGGTTATGTTCCCAAAGTTCCCTCTGTTACACCACAACCTATCGTACTGCAGGCCTTCTGTCCTCCTCCCTTTCGGGAGCCAGACCAAGAGAAGCTAAACTGTATGTGTCCAGTGCGAGCACTGGACGCATACGTCCACAGAGCTGCCCTGTGGAGAAAATCCGACCAATTGCTTGTTTGCTACGGTCCTTCTAACAAGGGTTCTTCTGCCACCAAGCAGACCCTTAGTCGTTGGATAGTCGAGGATATCAACGTCTCCTATGAGTCCTCTGGTCTTCCCCCTCCTTTGGGGGCCAAGGCTCACTCTACTCGGGGTATGGCGGCCTCTTAGGCCTTCTCAGCAGGTGTGTCCCTCTTGGACATCTGCAACGCTGCGGGGTGGTCCACGCCCTCTACATTTGTCAGATTCTACGATCTTGATATGCGAGCCACTCCGGGCTCTTCTGTTCTCCCGCCTTAGCTGTGCTCTTCGGATACACACTAGGCAGGGATTTGGAAGTCTGGCAGCGTGGGCACATCGTTCCCCAAAGCGCTAGACGCAGCTCGAGTTCCTGAAAAGGAACGCTTCAAGGTTACGTATGGAACCCTAGTTCCTTGAAGGAACGAGATGCTGCGTCGCAAAGCCATACTCCCGGCAACCCTGCCGGCGCTTGCTTCCCTATTCTAAGCTGAATCCAGCTGCACGGCACGTGCTTTTATAGCTTCCTGGTCGCTACGTCACCCCGCCCGTGACGTCACGCCTTTCCGATGGACGGATTGCACACGATATTCAGAGTCGGTCTCGTCAGGGACGTTCCCCAAAGCGCTAGACGCAGCGTCTCGTTCCTTCAAGGAACTAGGGTTACATACGTAACCTTGAGGCGTTTTCTCCCACTGTTTTGTCTCAAATTAACATTTTTAATGTTGTTTGCCTCAGAGCTGGTTAGTTTGGTTCATGGCTTGTAACTCTAAAAAGTACATTTTGTAAATCCTTATGAGACAAATGAATGGAAAAAAATACTTCAGAAACAAGGCTGCTGAAAAAAAAAAAGGAATCGGAAGCATTCTACGCTCTAAATTTTTTTTTTTTTTTTTTAATGGCATCTATGGTTTCATGTACTGAAGATACTTTAACATCAATGGAAACTTTCCATTCCACTTTATAGAGTAAAAAGGTTCTAAATATTATTAAAATATTCTTCTTCTTCTTCAAAAAAAAGAAATTGTTCTCTGAAAGATTATTTGAAGAACCAAAAATGGTTCTTTTAATGGCATATCTGCAAAACCCCATTTTATTTTTAAGTGTATAATGAACCTCATTTGAACAGAAAGGCATGTTTTTCACAGAAAAGACTGGTGATTTATTTTGAGTGAACATGGTGCATCACTGTTTTAGCATGAGTGAAAGCAGTATTAGAGTCAGCTGGAGGGTTTTGTGCTGAAATAAAGTCCTATAAAGTGGACAACTCTTTAGTGAGGCCCAAACAGAAAGAAATATCTTTCACGTAAGAGGATTAGCACAGCTCTGTCACTGCTTGTTCTCATTTCTGCATCACCAATGCGCTATTTTCACTTGATGTCTTAATGGCTGTGTTTCTGTTGTGTGTCAGTCCACAGCTCATTCGTTATGCTGCAGAACTGCAGGATCACGCTCCAAATTTGGCAAAGAGTTCCAATGATGTGCTGCATCTGTTCTGATTTCTTAGGTTTTCGCTGATGTTTCTGATGTTATCTGTGGAACAAATATGACGGACACTGCTATTCTAAACAACTGGGGAAAAGACGGGAGAAGAGTTATTTCAGGAAATTATGTAACAACAAACACCCATCCATTCATCGGAGAACAGCTATCTAAAAATTTTTTTCATTTCTTTCTATTTAGCAGATTTTATTAAGAGTCTCAACTAGCTCCCACTAAGCAATTTTCCACCCAATCATTGTTGGACTCATTTACATAATCATTACATTTTCTGGTTTCAGGTAAATGTTGATTACCCCAATGACTCAAATCCCTGCTGGGTTAATGATATTACAACCTCTGTGGATAATAAATAGTGTCAATGCCAAATGGCCTTGTCACTAACCAGATAACTTTTTGGTACGTTTTTCCATCTTTCCATTGGCTTGCTGTGACCCTGAAGTAAAAAGTAAAAATCCACCTGTTTAAAAACTCTCACATCTGTTAAATGAGTGGTGTAATCTGGTCTTAATCATGTTTCTGTAGCTGCTTTTATGTCACGTACATGGCCACGTCTGGACACGCACACAAACACACTTAACAATGTTTTAGGCAGTAGGCTTTTTAGGCAGATGTTGAAGAAAGTGTATTGCTTGTGTTTTGTCCTTCGATGAGGAGACATTCCTAATGGCCCGCTGCAGCAGAAGTTAAAAACATCCGATGTATAGACACTAGAAAAACACACAACTACACAACTAATCAGGATTAAAGGTGACATAAGGATATAGAGAAAACTCATAGATCCTAGAATATAGGTTTTTTAGTGTAAAATAAAAATCTCTCCACTTCACTTGTCTTAGGCTAATTTGGGAAGATGGTTGGCAAATTTTCAAATGAAAGTTACAGACGACTAGTACAGACTTTGACATGCTGAAAACACGGTTAATGAGACACAGTGCTGCATTGCAGAAGCAGAGCAATGCAATGGCAATGGGAAAAACAAAAGAGATGGGAAGGTGGACGTTCAGTATCCATAAATAAATGTGTGCTTATATGAGTGTAGTCTTACCCGGGTGTGCGTGCGTATGTGCATTTTAAGGCCGTCGTTCTTGCTGAAGGCCTTGTCACAGTATGGGCACTGGTACGGACGCTCACCTGAAGACAGACAAACACAAACAAACATTAGACTGTCAGACAATAAATATAAATTCTCAAATAGAACAGTTTATTCATCTTTTTTAAATATAAAAAAAATAATAATAAATGTTACATGTTTCTTATCACATTTGATGCATTAGGTTCATATGTCACCCTGGAGCACAAAACCAGTCTTAAGTCGCTGGGGTATATTTTTAGCTATAGCCAAAAAAAAAAAAATTGTATGGGTCAAGATTATTGATTTTTCTTTTATGTCAAAAATAATTAGGATATTATTTGAAGATCATGTTCAATGAAGATATTTTGTAAATTTTCCTACTATAAATTTATCAAAATTAATGTTTGATTTGTAATATGCATTGTTAAGAATTCATTTGGACAAATGTAAAGGCAATTTTTTAGGGATGCACGATCATGATTTTTCATGGCCGTTTCCGATACCGATTTTTTACAAGCAAACTGGCTGATTCCGATACCGATTTCCGATTTTTTTTTTTAAGCAACAAACAAGAATAAAGAAAAGTATGAATAAACAAGATGTTTATTTGGTATTTAATAGGCCAAACTGGCTTTTGGCTATTGAAAACAATAACGGTAACCATCTGAAATTAACGGCAGTATCTGCACAGTAAGTAGCCTACATTCAATATGAACATTATGGTACAGACATCAGCATTTAGCTTTTGTTTTTGAATTGGGTTGAAACTACATAGAACTGGACTTAAATGAAAAGATTAACTGTAACCATGTGAAATTAAAAGCAATAACTGCATAGTTCTACAGTCCAAACTTCCAAAATGTTAAAATCAAATAATGTTGGTGCGAATAAAACAAAGATGCAAAGTGTTTCATTCGTCCAATTAAAAAAAATAAATAAATAGGGTAATGATTCACATCTATGTTTTTTTAATTGAGCCGATGAAAAATAAATAACTATTTGCTCAAGTTAAAAAATATAGATGTGAATCATTACCCTAAAATTTTTTCATTGGATGAACGAAACTTTGTTTCAGTGTGCTACAGCAGGCGATTTTTAAATCAAAAGACAAATAATAATCCTATACAGAACTGACGTTTACTTCTGACTTTTCAAACGTGTTTGCAAGTTATACTTTACAAAAAAAGGATTTCAGTTTTGTCACAGTTTAGTCGGTTTCGTTTCTCATCCAACATGCGAGAAGTTGAGCTGAACATCCCTTCACTTTCTCCGCTTGTGCAGGGCGCGTATGGAATTACATAGGCGTGGACAGGTACAGTACGCTCGCAGAGAAAAGCCTCTTATTTGTGCGCCAGTACACAGTGCCTATCAGTGCCTCAGACATGAAGCTCTGCACTTCCAGTGCTGAACGGCTGCCCGTTTCCTGCGCACAGATTTTGAAATACTTCCACACAAATTACATGATAGGGAATGATTACAATGTAGTCTGTGCACGCGGGCGCACTTCTGGAAAAATCGGCCGAAAAAAGACCAAAAAACGGCCGATTGCCTATCGCGTATTTTAAGCAAAAATGTCCGGTTCTGATTTATGGCCAGTCAACTGGTGCATCCCTACAATTTTCTCAGTATTTACATTTTTTTTCACCCTCGGATTCCAGATTTTCAAATAGTTGTATATTGGCCAAATATTGTCCGATCCTAATTAACCATACATCAATGTAAAGCTTATTTATTTAGCTTTCATATTTTCTATAAATCTTAATTTCTTTTAAATTTTTGACACTTAAGTTCAGTCTAATGTGTTTCTGTTAGTTGCCATGTTTTTCCATTGTTTGAATTAGCACACCTCTTGTCCTTTTGGTTAATTAGTCTGTTTAAGCTCTATGATTCTTTCAGTTATTCATCTGCTCTCATTGCATTATTCTTCATTGTTGTTTTTCTTTCCAGTTCTGAGTTCATGGAATGTTCTGTCATGGAACTTTAGATGGCGCAGAGTGATAGGTTCTAACTTAACCTTTTATGGGTGGTGTTGGCGCAGTGGATAAGACACATGCCTTTGGTGTGAGACCCGGGTTCGAATCCACTGTGAGACACCAATGTGTCCCTGAGCACGACACTTAACCCCTAGTTGCTCCAGAGGCGTGTGACCTCTGAAATATATAGCAATTGTAAGTCACTTTGGATAAAAAGCGTCAGCTAAATGAATAAATGTAAATGTAATGTAATTTTTATAATTCCATCATTATTCACATGGTGCAGCTGATTGGTTTCTTTTCGTATCAGCGGTCAATGAGCTTGCCGCTCAACATTCAAATACTCAGCTAGTGCTTGCTGTAGCAGTAGCAGTGCGCTTCAGAATCTCTCCACTTCCCCACCTCCACCTGTATAGATCTGCTATGGGGTGTTTTCATGTGTTATATATGGGGGTTATTTCATGTATATTATATGTGCAGCAGCAGTATTTCCTACATGCTCACAGCAGCATGCCTGTGGATGTATCGGCAGTAGCAAGTCTCTGTACTTGATCTGCAGCAGCAGCAGAATAGCAGATCAATTCAACTAAGACCAAACACATTAACACTGTCATGCATATTACCAGGCTAAACTCTCCAAGAGTTGTCATTTAGCTCCATTTCTCCACATTTTTGTTATGATAGCATGTAGTAGATTCAGCAAATTTTGGTCATGTTGTTAACTTAGAGATCTTAGAATTTGGAATATAATATATGATACGGTAGACTTTATAGGGTTAACTTTATAGGGTAATTAATGGCTGGAGATGAAGAAAAACATTTTACTTCATGGTATATTTAAAGTGCTGGATTACATAAACATGCTGTGAGAGCACCGAGCAGAGTTAAATTTTCTAGAAAGCAGAGTCCATTATTTTGACGACAAAAAAAAAAAAAAAAGACAATTCAGTTATTTGGTTCTATTATCAAAGCTATGAGCAAGACTCGTAAACAAAGACTGTGATGTGGCATGTTTATTTGTAAACTGTTTTTAGGTAACTGAGATACAGTTAAATCATTGCTCAAGTTGTTGGTTTTGAAGGCCACTGATCCCCATCTGAGCAGCAGTGCCAGGACTGTTAAAATGGAAAATGAACGCTCTAATTGGTGATCAAGGCACATTATGGCTTCATCATCACTCCTAAGGTTCTGCACCACTGGAATCAAAGCTTGGAAAGACTGGAATCTTCTGCCTCTTTGGATCAAGAATATTTTGATGCCAGGCACAATCCAGCTTTGGAACAGATAGCCTGGCACAGAACTACGGAATCTGCATACTATTAAAGGCTCCAATATGCTGTGGGATTCAATGCAGAAAGTAACTGTGTCATATACAGAACTTGCAAAATAAGATGCATTTGATGACTTACTTTGATGGTTTAAATGCTGCACCTTCAGGCTGGATATCTTTTGTAAAAATTTGTTCCACATTTTTTTTTACCATAAATGCCTTTTTTAGCCCAAGATCAAGTATAGCTTGACTGGATACATCAATACAGCTGCATACTGATATTTCAATCAGATATGTATATATGCAAACTGAGCAGGCTTTAATCTTTATGAATGTGAATATATATATGATTTGGCCCACAGAGGGTCTAGACATACGCTGTCTGATCTTTGACTACATGAAGTTTGGAATAATGTGTACACAAGGAATCTAAAATATAAAAGAGGATTTCTCTGTCATCTCCGCTTGTCCCATCCAGTCCTCCTTCGTCCATGGTTCCCCTGTCCAGCCCTGACTGGGCTTCCGGTCCTCCAGTGCCTGCTCCTAGAAAGTGCCCTCCAGTGCCTGCTCCTCGAAAATACCCACCCTCCCGCACCCTCCAGCCTCCTGCACTGCTGTCGCCTGGCAGACCATCTGCTCACCCCTTAGCCCACCATCATTGTGGTGTGAGACCCATGGGACAGCCATCCTCCAGCATCCTCGTCTCCACTCTGGCTCCGCGGATCCTCAGCATCCCCCTGTTTCATTGGCTCTCTGTCTCTGCCTCAGGCTCCTCCTCCACCTGCTTCGCCACCATTGGTCGGCCCCCTGGAGTCGGAGGCCATTCCTCCTCCATGGCTCCTCCCTCCGTCGCCTCCACTGTGGGTCGACATCATGGCTGTGGCCTCCAAGCTCCTCCTGCCTCCTCCCTCCGTCATCTCCTCCCTGGACTTTGTCTGCCGGCCCCCTCCCGGATATCTGTCCTCCTCCTGAGTCTCCTCCCTATTTCCCACCCACTCCCCTCCCCATGTTGCTACTACGGTGCGAGGATGCACCTTCCGGGAGGGGGGAGTAATGTCACGCCCCTGGACACATTATGTTGTGTTTTCCCTCCACATGTGTTCTGTGTCCCTGTTAATTAGTTATTTCATGCACCTGTGTTTCCCCAATTATCCTGTCTTTGTAAGCCCTACTCCTTTCAGTTTGTGTTTGTTGGTTCTTGAATGTCTTCCATGTGCTCTACTGTATGTTCCCCTTTGGATTATTAAAAAATCTTATTTTGTGAATTCCTCGTCTCCTAATTCCTGGCTCCTTGACTCCTTGTGTAGTGTGACAGCTCATGCTAATTCACAGTGCCTTAAGTAATGTTAACCAATACAACTTTAGATTTTAATAATGCATTAGTAAATGTTAAATTAACGGTAACTAAGATTAATAAATGCAGTAGAAGTATTGTTCATTCTTAGTTCATGTTAACTATAGTAGTTAACAAATGTTAACTAATGAACCTTATTGTAAAATGTATATTTTTTTTTCCGAAAAAGTTAGAAATGTTTAAACGTCAACTAACTTAACTTATTTAGGTACTAAAAATTACTCAAACTAAAACTTAAACAATAATAATAAATTAAAGCTAAATATAAATATTAAAACAAAACAAAAAAGGCAAAAGTCATAAAATTACTCAAACCTAAAATAAAATGAATATGAAATTGAAAATATTAATAATTACTATATAATAGTAAATAAATAATACTAAAATATGCACAAAAAATGCAGTGGTCTTCATAAAATTCACATTGGATACCACAAAAGTTACATCAAAACTGTTTATTACAGAATCAATCAAGAAAAAAAAACTGTCCATATTATTTTGAACATAAACCATCCAAATTCTTAATATTACCATGAACTGCAAAAACCCATTAATTTGGCAAGTTAATAACAACTGACATGCCCTGACTATTTATTTATTTATTTATTTATTTATTTATTTATTTATTTATCTTATTTTTATTTCCAGTCCCACCACCCTTGCATAATCAGCAAGGAACATGCTCCTTTTTTTAATTAAACAGCTGTTAACTGAACAAATCACTCTTTCTTTAAATAAATTTAGTTATAATAAACATTTTCTTAGGCATAAAAATCTACCTCGGCTTATGCTATAAACTATAGTGAGCCCTTTTACATTACTATAATATAACAATTAACAACAGCCTTAAATTGAATTACTATATATTTTTAAATATAACAAGCAACAGTCAACTTAAAAAAAAACATATATATATATATATATGCAAATATGTAAATTGCACATAATGTCGTTTTAAATTAACTTCTGAATTATAAAAATATATTTTTTGTTGAAATATATTAATTTACACAGTGCCTCATAACTCGTTTCATAACAGTTTTACATTAGATAATTAAGACATCACTAACAGGTAAGTGGAATATAATGATTATATAGTCTAATATTTCGTGAATTGCTCTTCTCTAGACTTAATTTATAGCATACTAACGAGCTGTGGACACTGATGATTGAATGAGGTGAATGAAATGCTATGTGACATTTTGTTTATAAGCTGATTTATTGGCGTCTTTCCATGGTTGAAACACTGGTTGAGTGATTACATGAGGCATGAGATGTTCATTCATGGTTATTTCATGTTAAAATTAGTAGCTAGTAAAGAGGAGGAGAACTGCGATCTGTCACAACACATCAAAGAGCGTCAAAACGGCATTTGTTGTTTGAATTTCCTTGAAAAAGAAAAGACGTAATTTGAAAGATGAAACTGTTTCTTATCAAAAGTTACAATATATAAAACTGGAAGTTTCCAATGAAGTTCCAATCGTACAGTGGTTACGCTAACACTGTATTTGTTCGGAACACATGCGTACCAAACCAAAAAACTCATAATGATCATTTTTAGCATTAATACTTGTACCCTTACAGTATACAGTAATATATTGTAGTAACATTTTGCGATAATATAAAAAATCTGGCAGATGATATATGTAATATAGTGTCTGTTGCTTTACATGAGTGCACTGCATGCATAAGAATAAAGCTGGATATAAGCCACGTTTCTACCGCTGGAATTTTACCCAGGAACTAGGGACTTTGGGCTGGTAACCCATGTGTTTCCACCGCAGGAACCAGAATCTAAATACAATTCTGGGTAAAAAATTGCCCCTCAGAAACAGCCGCGGTGCTACCATTGTCACCCATTTTAGGTCTGGTCACACCCATTTTGGTCCATTTTTGGAGAAAGCTTCTCCCCATAAAATCCTCCCTTAGTAGCCACACCCTCACATTCTGTTGTGTTGGGTAAATAAATGGATAGAAAAACAGAACCTCCTAAGATATAATTTCGTTTCAGTCTTTTTGTGTATTGAACGTTCAAAACAATTAAGGTGTATTTCTTTGTCCGCTTCGGCACTGAGCTGAGGACAGCCATACAAGTTTCTGTCCTCAGTGCCGCAGAAAAGCCCTGGAATAGAGATGAAGGGAAACCCGGTTTTTCTTTGGGGGGGGGGGGGGGGGTTATTTTAACTGGCCCATCCAGTTTACTGGAGGCCCACCTACAATAAAAATCCTGGTGCCGCTATTGCTCAGAAAGTCCCTGCTGGCGAGGTAGTACTTTTTCAAAGTTCCGGAACTTTTTGGGGGCGGGACTTGGGTGCTAAACATGCTGATTGGTTGAGGTCACTCAGCATTGTGATTTCAACCAACATTTATTCTGATAATTTTCAAAATATTACTGTTATTGTGTCATGAAATGTAGTTTTAAAAGTATTTCAGGCGAGAATGTAGTTGTTTAAAACTCAAATTTGTGGTTTATTTATAAAGACAGTGCCTGTTTAAAAATGTGTTTCACCAATTTTGGAGATGGTGAGCTCCACACGATCAGTGAGAGCTCAGAGATCATGTATCTGCAGAGAGCAGCCTCGCCTCGGCTAGACCTTCTGATATGTGCCGTTGGATCTGATGTCTCTTTAGTGGTTAAACATAAAATTTTATTTCTTTTGGGTAAATCTAACAGGTAATATTTGGTCTTTATTTAATTTATCTATTAATATGTTAAAATTAAAGTAAAAAGAGGCAATACTGTTTGATATAATATTGCATAATATATAGGCCTACGCATTTCCCTGAACATTTTGTGGCTATTCATTTCTGCAACTATTAATATGTTTAAATGAAAACAAAAGGAGACCTGGTATTTGATATTATATTTTGTCTAATTGTAAATATACAGAGAGGAAAACTGCAGTAGCCAAGGCGAGCTGACTGATGTTATCAAGTACGCTCCTGTTTGCAGAATTACAGGATTTGCGTCGTCGCGGATATCACACTCCCCGAGTCGAACTCGCAAAGTCTGAACTACCAGGGATGCAAGTCCGAAATTTGCATACTTTGTATTGAGAAATGCGCACAGACCTACGTCACCAGACTATTTGCCCAATCTTTACAGTACTTTAGACCGCGGTGGAAACAAAAAAAAGTTACACGTACAATTGTTATGGGTTATTTCAGTGGAAATGCTGCAATATAGAGCTGTGTGATCATAAAGTTTATAATTTGTGATGACAGAAAACTGTTGTGTTGTGCACCTTTCGACCAAGCAGATAATAAATACACTGTGCTTTATTTATTCCATATTGCAGTCTGAAAGACTTATTTCTAAAATCAAGACTACGCAGTCTACAAATCAAGTTTTGCATGATGTCAGCAAAATAATTTCCCTGCATAAGAAACAAAGCTATGTATAATTGGAAGTCACTGCCACAGCTTCTGATGCTCTGGCATTTTGCGTAGGAATTATTAAGATAGTTTCAGAAAAGATATAAATATCAGGCTCAAAAAAACGTGAGATCCAGCCATCACCAGCAGGAAGTGCAGAGAAATCCGGGCACGTGAAACAAAGCTCTTTTCTCATTATGGGCCTTTTTGGGCTAATGAAATAAGTGTTTTCTGGATGGAGAATGGCTCCCTTCGGAATAAGTAATGTGACTGGCAATTGGGGCAGCCCCACAGAGAAACGTGAAATGGCAAAACATAACTTAATAAAACACTGCCTTCAGAGAGATGTCAACTGCTGTGTTCCTGTGTGTGTCGTGATTGTGCAACAATCCCCTTTCTAATTTGCCTTCGCCTTCTTGTTAACGCTGTCTCTCGAGGGAATAACTGTTGGATTCATTTACAATTACATTTATTCATTTAGCAGACGCTTTTATCCAAAGCGACTTAACAGATGAGGACAGTGGAAGCAATCAAAAACAACAAAAAGAGCAATGATATATAAGTGCTATAACAAGTCTCAGTTAGGTTAACACAGTACACGTAGCATGGGATTTTAAATAATATAATAAATAAAAAGAAAACAGATAGAATAAAAAAAGAATAGAGCAAGCTAGTGTTAGAGGTCTTTACACGTACACACACACACACACACACACACACACACACACACACACATACAATTGCATAATAAATGAAAAGAAAATATAATACAAAAAGATTAGAAAGGTAGTTAGATTTTTTTTTCAAGAATAGAATTAGAATAGTGAGTGTTAAAGTTAGAGGGTCAAATAAAGATGGAAGAGATGTGTTTTAAGCCGATTCTTGAAAATGGCTAACGACTCAGCTGCTCGGATTGAGTTGGGGAGGTCATTCCACCAGGAGGGAACATTTAATTTAAAAGTCCGTAAAAGTGACTTTGTGCTTCTTTGGGATGGCACAATCAAGCGACGTTCACTTGCAAGCTTCTAGAGGGCACATAAGTCTTGAATTTTATGCGAGCAGCTATTGGAAGCCAGTGCAAATTGATAAACAGAGGTGTGACTAGAGTTGTTCCGATTCCGATACTAGTATCGGAAATATCTCCGATCCCACAACAAATTCTGGCATCGGCATCGGCGAGTACATGAACCCATATACCGATCCGATACCATTTTCAAGACCTAGTTATGAACGCTAGCTTTGCCTAACCGCTGCACGGTTCTTCTTCGCTGCTCAGAATGCATTGCAAACACAGGACGATGTGCTGTAATGCCACAAGCAACCCCTGTTTAGAGCAGCGAAGAAGAAATGAAAACGCGTTAGCAGCACTGATCTATATATGACTGGATCGCTCATCGCGTTCTAAACTGCCAACAGACAGTGAAGCCGCTTCAATATTACAGATCAGTGGTTAGCAGTATGTCCGCTGTTTAGCAGTATTTCAGACTGGACCAACCAGACAGTAAAACGGCGACTAGGGATGCCACAAGTACTGGCACTTCACTACCAAGACGGTGCTGAAAATTTTAAAATGTGATGATACCAGCATCTCTGTAGAACCGGTAGTAAGTTTGAGTATATTCGTTACCCGCAGCTGCGTTCAGTCGCTTCCGTGTTAGTCTAAGCGCAGGGCTCCAGACTGTAGCCGAATATATATACTAGTGTCTGTAAATATTAAACTGCAAAATACTATTTAAATATTACTCCAGCAAAGTCTACATCTCTGTGGGAGACGGGCGCAGATGCACGGGAGCTCGCTGTTTTGTGGCTTCTGCCGTGTGTCACTATATGAGGACATGAACGCATAAACCGTCACTTCATGAGAATTTAACGTTTCATTTGAGAAAACTGTCATATCATAAACACAGACACTCAAAGATCTTCATGGCGAGTAAATTGACAATATATTAAGCTACTGTTGTAGCCTACAGTAGATTTAGCTACGTCTCTATGTAGTAATAATACGTCTCTATTAATAATAATAATTATGCCTAGACGGTTGCTTGTTTTTTACTTGTTTTGTTGTAAAGAGATTATCTGATTAATATAGAATTTTTTATATTCCTAGACTTATTTGTTGCAGTTTTTTATACACTAATATTGTAAAACTAAAATACTAAAATACCTTTTTTAGTTTGCGGTGTTAGATTTTTGGCTGCATTTGAAGTTCTTTTTCGCTTAAGAAATTAAATAATATTACTGTCAAATTCATGTCAGATAATAAAAATACTGTAATAAATACAGTAGTTAACCATGTATTTGTTCATGTTTTATCAAGGGATAAGTCTGGAGCACACCATAAAATAATTCTAGAAATTTACACAGGGCTAGTAGTATATACAGCTGTATATACAGATACACACCCAGGTATCGGATCAGTACTCGGTATCGGCCGATACCCTGAGCCCAGGTATCGGAATCGGTATCGGGAAGAGAAAAATGGTATCGGAACATCTCTAGGTGTGACATATTCTTTTTGGCTCATTAAAAATTAATCTTGCTGCCGTGTTCTGAATTAATTGTAAAGAGGGCATTGCAATAGTCCAGCCTGGACAGAACAAGAGCTTGAACAAGGATTGTGCAGCATGTTCCGAAAGAAAGGGCTTGATCTTATTGATGTTGAATAAAGCAAATCTGCAGGATCGGACAGTTTTAGCAATGTGGTCTGAGTAAGTCAGCTGATCATCAATCATAACTCCAAGGCTTCTAGATGTTTTTGAAGGAGTTATGTTTGATGTGCCTAACTTGATGGTGAAATTGTGATGAAACGATGGGTTTGCTGGAATCACAAGCAGTTCTGTCTTGGCAAGGTTGAGTTGAAGGTGATGGTCCATCATCCAGGAAGAAATGTCTGTTAGACAAGCTGAGATGCGAATAGCTACCGTCGGATCATCAGGATGGAATGAGAGTTAGAGTTGAGTGTCATCAGCATAGCAGTGGTATGAACAGCCAGGTTTCTGAATGACAGAACCTAATGATGCCATGTAGACAGAGAAGAGAAGTGGTCCAAGAACTGAGCCCTGAGGCACCCCAGTAGTTAGATGTTGTGACTTGGACACCTCACCTCTCCAAGATACTTTGAAGGACCTATCAGATAGGTAAGACTCAAACCATTGAAGTGTGGTTCCTGAGATGCCTTTTGCCAGTAGGGTTGATAGGAGGATCTGGTGGTTAACCGTGTCAAAAGCAGTGGACAGATCAAGCAGGATAAGTACTGAAGATTTGGATTCTGCTCTTGCCAGTCTTAGAGCTTCAACAATTGAGAGCAAGGCAGTCTCAGTTGAATGTCCACTTGTGAAGCCAAATTGGTTGCTGTCAAGGAGCTTGTTGTGTGTGAGAAATGTAGAGATTTGGTTGAACACAGCTCGTTCAAGTGTTTTTGCAATGAAAGGAAGAAGGGAAACTGGTCTGTAGTTCTCTAAAAGAGATGGAATGAGGGTGGGTTTCTTAAGTAGTGGAGTTATACGTGCCTGTCTAAATGATGAGGGAAAAACACCAGTGTGGAGGGATGTGTTGATGATGTGAGTGAGTGCAGGTACAACTGCAGGAGAAATGGCTTGAAGGATATGAGATGGAATAGGATCAAGCGGGCAAGTAGTAGGGTGATTAGAAAGGATGAGTTTTGAGACTTCTGCCTCAGAGAGTGAAGAGAATGATGTAAATGAGTGTAAGTTTGCTGGTGATATGAGCTTGACTGATTGTGGTGTGGAAAATTGTGCACTAATGTGTTTAATTTTATTAATGTAAAAGCTTGCAAAGTCGTAAGATGTTAGAGATGAAGCAGGAGGGGGAGGAGGAGGACAAAGAAATTAGGAAAATGTTTTAAAAAGCATGCGAGAGTTAGACGAATTGTTAATTTTGTTATGGTAGTATGCCATTTTAGCAGTGGAAACATTAGCAGAGAAGGAAGATAGGAGTGACTGATACACTAAGGTCAGTAGTATTTTTGGACTTGCGCCACAGCCTTTCAGCAACTCTAAGCTTAGAACGGTGTTCGCGTAAACATACGTTTACATTACGTTTTTCGATTAAAAAAGATGTATGTACAGTAGATTAATTAGATAAACAAAGAGGTTGGCGAGGAAAACATTTTGCTGCCCTTTGAATAATAAGGTTAATTAGCTCAGCTTCAAGGAGAATGCACATGTAAGATGTTCATTAAACATGAGACAGCTCTCCAAATGAGTCTGCCGAGATGTTACTAATGATCTGTTATGCTGCTGATTTGATGGTGACAAGTTTTCCTCATACTTCCAAAATCTGGATGCAATGCAGCAATCCGCGTAGTCCACCAAGCACAGTTCTTCGTAATGGAAAAATGATGCATTTCACATCCTTCAAAGCATTTCTATAAATGGTTTTAGGACAACACGCACATACAAGAAAATCTTGAAACTGGTCTTCACCAGCTGCATCTTAAAACCACATCTCACATCCCCATCTATCTCTTAAGATTAAATGGTTTCTCTTTTGGTTTTGGTCTGCATTCGGGTGTGTATTTATGCCATTAGGAAACATCCTCACCCTGTAAAACTATTTATCACCACTGCATCCATTGCAGTTAAGTTGATGTGTCTTGCATGGCTTGATGCATGATTGCAACTTTCATGAAGAATGTTAGTGTAGGTTTACAGGTCAGCATATTGACAAACAAGTCAATGTACTTCACAGATGTTCTTGGTTACATCAGGAGGAGATCCGTCATAATAAGTATGGTACTGGGTTAGAGCCTGTCTTAGAACATTAAAAGAGGGAGCCAGTGAGATAGTGTTCAGTTTGGGCCCTGGGTCGAGGGATTTGAGCATCTGTCAAGTCTGTAAAACAGGGATTAGTTCAGGACAAAAAGAGCCTGTGCTCTCACGAGCAGATGGAATTGAGGAGGACCATTCCTGACTGAAGTGCTGCCTCTTCTTCCACAGTCTGATGCAATATCATGTTATAAAAGGAGTCTCCGATATGGGGCAAATCCTTCCCTTAGGATTTAGCTCCACTAAATAGTGCACAGGGGTGTCCATACAGTACAGGTTTTTGCAGCTCAGTTTTTAACGGTTTAATTTGCGGTCTAGTTGTTTTTGAATGCAAGAACGCATCCTATGTGAATGGTCTTGTATGAATTAATATACAGGTCCTTCTAAAAAAATTAGCATATTGTGATAAAGTTCATTATTTTCCATAATGTAATGATAAAAATTAAACTTTCATATATTTTATATTCATTGCACACCAACTGAAATATTTCAAGTCTTTTATTGTTTTAATACTGATGATTTTGGCATACAGCTCATGAAAACCCAAATTCCTATCTCAAAAAATTAGCATATCATGAAAAGGTTCTCTAAACAAGCTATTAACCTAATCATCTGAATCAACTAATTAACTCTAAACACCTGCAAAAGATTCCTGAGGCTTTTAAAAACTCCCAGCCTGGTTCATTACTCAAAACCGCAATCATGGGTAAGACTGCTGACCAGAAGGCCATCATTGACACCCTCAAGAAAAAGGGTAAGACACAGAAAGGAATTTCTGAACGAACAGGTTGTTCCCAAAGTGCTGTATCAAGGCACCTCAGTGGGAAGTCTGTGGGAAGGAAAAAGTGTGGCAAAAAACGCTGCACAACGAGAAGAGGTGACCAGACCCTGAGGAAGATTGTGGAGAAGGACCGATTCCAGACCTTGGGGGACCTGCGGAAGCAGTGGACTGAGTCTGGAGTAGAAACATCCAGAGCCACCGTGCACAGGCGTGTGCAGCAAATGGGCTACAGGTGCCGCATTCCCCAGGTCAAGCCACTTTTGAACCAGAAACAGCGGCAGAAGCGCCTGACCTGGGCTACAGAGAAGCAGCACTGGACTTTTGGACAAATTGTGCATGTCATTCGGAAATCAAGGTGCCAGAGTCTGGAGGAAGACTGGGGAGAAGGAAATGCCAAAATACCTGAAGTCCAGTGTCAAGTACCCACAGTCAGTGATGGTCTGGGGTGCCATGACAGCTGCTGGTCTTGGTCCACTGTGTTTTATCAAGGGCAGGGTCAATGCAGCTAGTTATCAGGAGATTTTGGAGCACTTCATGCTTCCATCTGCTGAAAAGCTTTATGGAGATGAAGATTTCGTTTTTCAGCACGACCTGGCACCTGCTCACAGTGCCAAAACCACTGGTAAATGGTTTACTGACCATGGTATTACTGTGCTCAATTGGCCTGCCAACTCTCCTGACCTGAACCCCATGGAGAATCTGTGGGATATTGTGAAGAGAAAGTTGAGAGACGCAAGACCCAACACTCTGGACGAGCTTAAGGCCACTATCGAAGCATCCTGGGCCTCCATAACACCTCAGCAGTGCCACAGGCTGATTGCCTCCATGCCACGCCGCATTGAAGCAGTCATTTCTGCAAAAGGATTCCCGACCAAGTATTGAGTGCATAACTGAACATAATTATTTGAAGGTTTACTTTTTTTGTATTAAAAAAACTCTTTTCTTTTATTGGTCGGATGAAATATGCTAATTTTTTAGAGACAGGCATTTTGGGTTTTCATGAGCTGTATGCCAAAATCATCAGTATTAAAACAATAAAAGACCTGAAATATTTCAGTTGGTGTGCAATGAATCTAAAATATATGAAAGTTTAATTTTTATCATTAAATTATGGAAAATAATGAACTTTATCACAATATGCTAATTTTTTGAGAAGGACCTGTATGTAAGTGCTGCACTGATAAACTGTTAAGCCCTTTCATGTTTTGGCGAATAAAAGATAAATGGCAGATATAAAATTCTGCACTAATAAACTTCTAAATCAGCATCTACAGTAAGTCAGACACCACAACACTGTAATGTGCAGAATAAAAAAGGAAATCCATTCATCTACTAAAATTACATTTAGCACTTATTGTTTGAAAACCAACTTAGTATCAATTTATTTTAGAAATATATAATATATAGAGCAAGAAAACATTTTTTATTATTTATTCAATTTCATTTTATTGCAAAACTGCATGACTTTTTTAATTCTGACGATCATAAAAGATTGGGAAAGTTCCCCACTTCACTCAAGTTCAAGTTGGTCATGCTATGTTTGAAAGTGACTTTTTTAATTCTCCATATGCTATTCACAACAGACAAGTGTTGTTGAAGTGTCACTAATATGACTGCACCTAATGGTTTTTGTTTGTTTGTTTGTTTTCCCCTAAGGCAATTTCTAGGAGCTTTTATACTCTTTGTACAACGCTTTTTTTTTGTTTTGTTTTTTATTTATTTATTTTATTAGTATTCGTTAATTTATTTTTAGCTGGAATCATGCTTTTTGTACTTTCCCTATCCATAAATAAATAAACTGTGTGTGTGTGTGTGTGTATGTGTGTGTGTGTGTGTGTATATATATATATATATATATATATATATATATATATATATCCCTGTAAGTGCTCAAAAAGTGTGTACTGCCACTATTAAAAGTGACCTGACTGCCAGACGACATAATATCACACACAAAAGAATACCTTGTTGTGGCTGTGAACTGATGCATTTTTTTTAACTGCTAACTGATTTAGCATGTGTTGTAATGCACACCGACTTTGTGTGACCCGAGTGTCTCTGCTCTCTCTCCGGATCCCCGTCAGTCCCCTGTGGCCCCAGACACCCCTGTCTGCTAATCGATCCGTTTGGCCCCCCCTCGTGTGAGAGTGAGTGTGTCTGGTGAACAGATGGTTGTCCCTGTCACATGCTGAGAATTGTGCTGGTGTTACGGGGAGATCTTTGTACCTGTAGCTCAGGGCCTTCAGTATGAAAGCCATTAGTCCTGTCCATCACACACTCCATCCTGGCTTCCTCTTTCTAATTCCAACATGCAAAGCAGCTTAACACATTCATACACACACAGACAGTAAATGTAGGCCTGAATGCATGTGTATGGACCGGCAGACTGGAATAGTGCAGTAATACAATATTGATCGATTTTGACCAATAACTGATTGACTTTGATCAGTCACAGACACGCCCAACCATTTCACACTTGACCTAGTGATTACTGACCGACCTCCACAAATAATTTTGTGGCTGCCACACAGGCTTAAACGTTACCATGTAAGTGCTGTGTTCAGTACATACACACACACGCAGAGATGTGTAAGGACAGTCGACTAGTGGGGTCAATTTTGATGATCGATGATGACAGTATGAAGGCTTTTTGTTTAGCAAAAACATTCAGTTTCATATGCGATTTGTCTGTTCAGACCAATGTGAAAAAAATAAAAATAAAAATAGCAGGCAGGCTAAATGAAAATTCTAATTTACTCTCTGAAAGCGAGTGGCGCTTATTAAAAAATTAAATAAGGACTAGATAAAACAACACCAAGCAACACAAAGTACAGTAACAACAGAAACGGTTCTGGATTCTTCCGCTATTCACTGTCAATGCAAAATAGTCTGACAATGTTTGTGAGCATCACCAAGTTGCTATAGCAGTGGCTTTGAGCATGTGACCAGAAGCGTAAATCTTATTGGTAGGCCAGCTTTTTCTGCAGTGAGAAGAAAAAAAGATCAGAAACACACACACACACACACACACATAAAAGAATCTGTCGCACTGATGGGAATCGAATATCTGTGCCCATCTTGACAGATGCCTTGACAGCTGTTCATTCAAAAGGAAAAGTTTATTGCACCAAACTGTCATTTTGTGAACAAAACAAAAACCACTATGCAAGTCAATGGGGAACAGCAACCGAAGGTGAACTATCCCTTTAACTGGTACAATTGCAATTGTTACATTTGCATCCTTTTAAAGAAGTTGCATCAGTAAATTAACCACTTTAAAGCTTTACTATGGCAATTATATTAAAAATTCAATAAATTCACTGGCTGTAATGTTGCACATTGCCACACAGCGTTACATCCAGCTATGTGAACTGCTGTCAACACACTTCTGATGTGTCTCTTTTGGACATTATCAGCATAATTATATGTTAAACAGTTTGGCAAATCCTCCTGAAGAATCCTGACTTACTTCTACTGATTTAACATGATTAATTTACTGAACTGCAATTTCTTTGTCAATGCATCAGTACAGTACTTCAATAAAGTCATTAGGCTGCTTATAAAAAGGCTATATATATATATATATATATATATATATAGTATAGAAGTTTATAATATATAATATAGAAGTTTCACTTTTTGAATGGAATTAGTGAAATAAATAAACTTTTTGATGATATTCTAATTATATGACCAGCACCTGTATACATACATATATGTGTGTGTGCTTGCGTGTGTGTGTGTATATATATAAAATTAAATTAAAGGACAATGGGAAAGAGAACTAATGCTTTGTTTGTTTTTTCTTCTTATAAGATGTTTTTGGTGGGTTGGGATTGACCATTATTTTGTTCTAGCATGAAAAACACTGGCCGCCTCTAATTCAAACAACCCTCCAACTAATCAGAGTTTAAAAAGCGTTGTTTTGCGAAGTCCTAATCCCACTGCTGTCATCAAATCAATCAACAGTGGCAGATACAGTACCTCTGATTTTTTTTTTTTCCCCAAACACATCTTGAATCTGAATTCATTCAAGTGGAAAAAGCTGCTCTTCTTCTGTTGTTTGGATCCAGCAGCAGGCCGTTCAGTAGAGATGTTTATATCACACACATACATAATTTTACTGGACTGGATGGGTTTCACTTGCCAGATGTGGACGGACAGTTTGTGTGTGTGTGTGTAAGCGTGCACTGTTAGACTACTGTGAGAACACAAGCTCCTGCAGCGAGAACATCCCAAAGAATTACCCATCACTACACACACATACGCGTGTGCCTCGGCTTCCTTTAGCATTACAAGATATATGTGCAGGACTTCCTACAGCTGTGCTGTTACATTTCATGCTATCCTTCCACATCTGAGCACCATAAACATGTCACTCCAGCCCTGAGATATTACCTCTTTGCATCCTCAAGGTTTAATAGCTGTTTATTGCACCAAATTTTTGCAGCAAATAATTTTTTGGTAACACTTTAGTTTAGGGACCAACCCTCACTATTAACTAGCTGCTTATTAGCATGCATATTTTACTTGCTGATTAGTTGAGTTCACACAGCGTTGTGATTTCAACCACCATTTATTCGGATACTTTTCAAAATATTATTTTTATTGTGTCATGGAATGCAGTTTTAAAAGTATTTCAAGATGTAGTTGTTTAAAACTCAAATCTGTGGTTTATTTCTGCTGTTTGCAGACTTAAAGGACTTGTGTCATCCTGTCCACGTGAGTCGAACTTGCAAAGTCTGAACTACCGAGGATGCAAGTCTGAGATTTGCGTACTTTGTATTGAGAAATGCGCACAGACCTACGTCACCAGTCTATTTGCCTAATCTTCACAGTACTTTAGACCGCAGTGGAAACGCAGAAAGCTACAGGTCTGGGGGTGGGGTTCCTGTGAAAAAAAGTTCCTGGTACAAATGTTCTGGGAAATTTCAGTGGAAACGTGGGTTTAGTAGTACTTACAAAGTGTCTCATTCTGCATGACCATATTTAAGATCCCTTAATCCTACACATAACTAAACATAACTACCTTACTAACTATTAATAAGCAGCAAATTAGGCATTTATTGAGGCAAAAGTCATAGTTATTAGTTAGTTAATAGTGAGAATTGGTTCCCAAACTAAAGTGTGACTGTTTTGTAAACAAGCCTTAACACATTGAAACCCTTTCAAAGAAGTTGCATCACTAAATTAATCACTTTATAGCTCCATGACTATGGCTATTAAACCATTTATCAATCAATTCACTGGCCATAACATTGCATTTCAGCACTTACCAGTGTCTCATGGGCACTGAGTGCTGAATGAGCACTGAAACAGACATGACTAGCCAGTTTTCAACAATGGATCCTATGGTAGTTAAGCAACACTTCACCATTAGTTTTAAGTGATATTTAGAGCTTAGCTTATTTACAAATCAGTCACTTATAGCCATTTCTGCATATGACTTTCCACACAACATTGAAAAAATGATCGGAAATTGTGTTTAAACTTTGTGGACTGAATTTCCATCTGTCTAGAAGTAGTAAGCACTGACTACTTTATGGACATTTGTCTTAAAATGTGGAATATGTTGTGTGACTAAATCAACAGTTACTAAGAAATACCTTTCATTTCACGCCATGAACCTCGCAATCTCTGACAAATCCAGGGATCAGTTTTTCCTGAGAAACGCACATTCTAAGAACAGTATCCTGTAAACACGACTTTGTTTTCCATTAGAATGATTCAAACCTGTGCACGGTGCATCATGACCAACGGAAATTATGTAAAGCCTGGCCATTAAACTGGAATCAGACTGGATTTAAAGAAATCTATTGTCATTATTGTGTGCAAAATCCATCAGTTGGTCTTTGAGCAGCGCTGAGTGGAGTGTGGAACCCCAAACTCCTGCTTTCTTAAATAGACTGTAATCCAACTATATTGGTGTAGTACCTCCCTGACTCTGCTCTCTGAAACAAAAGTGAAAGAAACAGACTTTTGGTAGAAAAGAAATATGGATAAGGAAAACATGATGCCTTTCATCAAGTCATTTATTTATTTAAGTCTACGGCATAGGTCTTCAATCCTGCTCTTGGGGACCCACTGGCCTGAAGAGTTTAGCTACAACCCTAATCAAACACACCTGAAGCAGTTAATTAAGGTCTTCAAGATTACAGTTCAGGTGTGCTGAAGCAAGTTAGATAAAATGGGCTCTATGCATGGGATGTATAGCCTACGTACATCCAGTGAAATCTCAGGCTGCTTAAAAGCTTCCGGTCTATATTTAACCACAGCGGGAGTACATTACCAGCAGCAATCTTTTTGTCAGTGAATGATGAGTATAAACCACTGATCTTTAATAGAGAACTGGATTTCTCATGACTTCATGAAACTGAAGCCGCCACGCCGCCATATTGGTAATCCCTAGTATTCCCATACATTCCATTGAATTAATAGGAAATCATACAAATTTAATGAGTAAACATAACCTAACAAGTCAGCGTTTTTAAATCTGAAGTAGCTGTGTACATTCGTACAATGCAAACACCCTAGGCATTAGTGATGCGCGGGTCATCTTATAACCTCATAACATAAGAAATTGGCACTTTATTGCGGGGCGGTTTGGGGCGGGTCACTAAAAACAAATATTTTTAAAAATCCATTTATGTTGCATGGAATTTAGTGGTGGAAATTTTGCTTCTTTCAAGAGATTCGTTGATTTTCAGTTCGTTCACCAAAATGATTCATGCACTGATTCGTTCAGTGACCATTTCTTCATATTACACAAATACGCCAGCAGTTGGCGAAAAAGAGTGTCTTATGTGTTATGTCATAAGTCAACGAACGTATTTACTTGTGACAAAAACTGATTTGGCTTTATTAAAGTATGTGCATGATCGCATTAATATAATAGTCTAAATAAATTGTTCAGATTAACAAAGCACAAGGTTTTATCAGGGATTGAACGTGGAGTTATGTTCTGTATTCCAAATATGAAAAAAACGTATGTGCACCAATAACTGCGCTTTGTATCTGCTGATTGCTGATCGAGATTTACATGCTTGGCCGACTGACCCTGTATACTCTCATTCATTTCATTCACGAACGAGATGTATCAGTTCATTCAACTCTTTCACCTATGAGAAGATCGTATTCGTTCACTATATTCAACAAGTCACATGCTCCGTCACATCTTGAGTGACTCTTTTTGACAGGATGAAACAGTTCACAGAGCTGTTCACGAGCTGCGCATGCGCTGCTAATAGCGCCTTGCTCGCGCGCTGCTGTGGGAGGAACTTCATTGAACAAGAAATTAGTCTTTTACTGTCTATGGTCAGTGGATTACGTAAACGAGAACGATTCGTTCACCTAAAAGATTTGTTCACGAATTAACCATCATAGTGCAATTACCTATAGCCTAAATTGATAAGATTACGATATGAAGGTCTAAGTAGCAACGTAACTTCCGTGATGTCCCCAATGCGCGGGGCGGGTCAAGAAATGTTACTTTATTTGCGGGGCGGGCTGGGGCGGTCCAAATAATTTCATAAAAGCGGGACCCGCGGGTTGGAAAAAACCCCGACCCGCGCATCACTACTAGGCATGTTAATGGTTATTTTTTTTATTAATAAAAATGACAAAGTGCTCATTCTGAAATCTTAAGAAAGATTAATGCCTTGTATACACATACACCTTTATTTGCCTTGTACAGTTATTCATTGTTTATATAATTTTGTTATAGTGTTTTTATTCTTACAGTAGGTGCTAAATGAAAATGTTTCAACAATGATTTCGTTAACAGCATTCATTTTGAAGCAGGTATTGATTTAATTGGTGGTTTAATTAATTATTAATTTAGCATACAACATTTGACATGGAAATGGTAATGCTAGTATGTATTTGAACAATCTTCGAGAGTCTGAAATAGATGTTGCTCAATCAGGACAGTAAAAATATACACAGCATAATTTATTCAGATAAATAACTGACTACATTAAGTACAGACAAGAAGCTTTATTTCAATATGGTAAGTTAAGCTTTTCATTTCAGTATAGAGCAATATAGTAACAGATGCTATTTTATTATTCATTGTATATTAAAATACATTTCTGATACTAATACGTTAATGTTTCATAATTCCTGAATAATTACATACATAAAGAAACTGACTATATTTTGTGTTGGATCACCTAAATGATTTAAATATATCGCTTATCCTGCCCAAAAAGACCATAAATATTGCAGATAAAATCTGAAATAAAATTGAATTTACATACACATAACATAAAAACTAATCCCGTTTGACTGGTTTGCTTCAAATCGGGTGATTTTAGGTCAGTGTTTTAGCTGTGACTCAATGGTGCTCTCTACCAGTAACGATTAGTAAGATGGTGGATCGAACACTTCTGGTGGCTTCACTGCCTGTTGCAGTTTAGAATGTGATGAGCGATCCAGTCATATATAGATCAGTGGTATAAACTAATATTAATACATTTTATTGTTAGAATATAACATTAAGTATACCACAGTAATTTAATACAAAACTTATTTAATGAAAAGTTCAATAGAGTTTAAACATCTATGAGGGAAGTTTGTCCCGTTTTGTGAGGCTTCCCAAAGGTTTTTCACACTTCTCCCTTGGATGAAGAAACTCGCAGTAATTGGTTCTACATGAGGTAAGATCTAACCCTTATGATCTCATGCACATTGTATGACTATTGTGAACAGGGTCACTGTGGTTGCCCGTTTATTTAAAAACCTCTTCTGTGGGTCTGGGCAATATGGGTTAATGAGTTAATAAATGATTCACCTAATAAAAAAAATAAACAAATAAGTACTTGCATTTCATTACATTTCAACCATGCATTTTTTAAGTAACCTTCAGGTTCAGTGTAGAAAAGCTAAGTTGCATTGTTATTAGATTCTGTGGTGTGTATTTATTTTATTTTTTTCGATAAACATCTCACATCCAGTCTAGATTTGTGATGTACAACCAATGGGCTTTCGGAGACATACTGAACCTGCATCCCACAACATGGGTCTTGTGACCAGAGCGAGGACAGATACAATGAGGAGTGAAGTTGGAATTACAAGCAATGCAATGGTAAATATTGATATTGTATTGTTTTGTTGATGTTATTTATTTCTTACAGCGGCTTGAATAATTAAAATTGTCATTCTAGATTAACATAAACATAAAAATATTAAATTGTTTTTGTGGTTCAAATAACAATTTCTTTCGATGACAATTAAAGATTAAAACGATATCTACAGATAACGCTAATACACACTACACATATGTTGATGTTGTTAGCATTAAAAGTTTGAGAACAAAGTATAACAAAAATTATCATTTGCAAGGTTTGACATGATCTGAACTAACTTTGCAATCGTTAGATATAATCAGCGCGGTTTATTAAAAAACTTTTTTTTTCTCAGTTGGTAAGAACAAATCTGGCATTTATGGGAAACTGCTTATTTTGTGTATAATTCTGAAGTACAGTGAATATCCACACCAGTGTGTTGACTGACAGCCACACATACACCTCAAAACAATAGATTCAATAGAGCCGGGCCGATGCACAACCCACAAGAAAAAGACCATCCCTTGATTTAAATATAAGGCTCAGAGATTCTTTATCCCTGAAAGTCCAGTCTGATGTTGAAACTTTGGTTTAACAATGATTCCTTAGATGGTTACCTTTTGTAATTATCCACTCTATCAGTGATGTTTCTCATTGGTTTACACTAATTATTTATGTACTTGCTCAATAATCGATTCTTCTCTATTGGGGTTATGATCGATAAAATAAATCAATAATAATAATAATAATAATGATAGTTAATTGAAATAAAACTGCAATAAAATATAATTATTAGATGAGAAATTTTGCTTTGGCTAAAAACTGAAATATGCCGAAACACTAAAGTCACTCAAAATTAAAATTGGAAATAAACAAAAAACTGAAATGAAATCTAACGAAATCTTAAATCTAAATAGTAAATATACACAGCAAAAAAAAAAAATAAATAAATAAATGCTAATTCAAAATATTAAAAATATTCTAATAGTTTATAATAATACTAAAATAACACTGTTCTGTATTGCATCTTCTGTACTGCAGCTTTCAATCGGTTTAATAACTTTACATCTGCCAGATTTAAATATTACTTCAGTAGTGAATCTGAATTAAACAACTCTTTCCAAAGAGAGTTTTAGGAAATCTACATCCAAGTCCATCCTTAAATGGCACGCTACATTCAGGGCTACATTCAGACCAAACAGGACGCAGTTCTGTGGAAACGTTTCTAGTTAATGTTAGAGAGGGTGTTCAGATCATGGCTAATGTTTTGTGTCACTTTCACCTACGACCCTCAATAGCATGTGCACTGACATCATGGCTGAACTACTTTCACTGATGCGGGCACTAGACTAATGTGGCTTGATCTGTCCTGGAGGCAAACACATAGGCTTTTCCACACACACACACACACACACACACACACACACCTTATGCATCGTGGCTGTACAATGGCTCTTTTCAGTTTCGTGTAAATGAGATGTAAAACCAAGGGAACTTTAGCCTCTTCCAGGCCTTGACACCTCACATGATGTCATTCAGCCCTTCACATTCCGTAAGTGTTTCCTTTAGGTCCTCCTGCATTGCTCCCACCAATGGCACCACACTAACCCAGCAGAGTGTGCAAACCAAGACTAATGAATACATGTAAACAGGACATCCATTCACGCCGGAGTCCTTGGATCTGTTTGGACAGTGTTTTTAGTTCGACCTTTAAAGAGAAAAACCCATTCCGTCTTAAAACAGCCCTGTCTCTATGCACTTTGACGTTCCGTACTGCATCTTAAGGCCGTGACACACCATGCCGAAGGTCGGTGTTTTCAAGCAAAGCTTTTGACCCTAACGCAAAAGACGTGAGTGAACACCACAGTTAGCTTTCGTTGCTGTCTGTTCTTTGATGAGGTTTTGTGTGTCTGGATCTTTAACCTGTCAGCTTTTTTATACATTGCATTATTTAGTAATCATCATAAAACACTCAGAATTCATCATGTGAAAACTGTTTTAAAATCAGACATTGTGTTTTGATAATGGAAATAATACTTTAAATCATTTTAGGGGGTCCTCTGCCTAGTGCACAGTGTCAAGTGTCATTACAAACTTACTACAATATTTTATAATAAAAAATATATATATTATTATCTTGACAAAACATATCGTTTGATAGGTCTGTGTCTCAAGGTTTCATATTTGATGGCAATTTTGTGATTAAGTAATATTGTGACGGACATGTAGAAATTGTTTAAAATTTATTATTTTGGTTGTCACCCAGGGGTTATTTGTGGTATAGCACCAAAACTAAATTTCACCTGAACCTCGATTTTTGGAAATTAACTTAGAAGACTTTAAATATAAGACACGTGTCATATGGATATTTTTTATGGAACTTATACATAAGCTAAAGAGAATACAATTATTCATAGTGCTGTTTAGTGGTACAGTTTTGGTATTATAAAATGGAAATGAGGTGAGGGTGTATGTTTGTAAAGGTGGCTTTTGTATGCCGCGCTGGCTAAAAAGCGAAATGCCATGTGGCGCCAGAGGATGACATCATCAGCACGTTGAGTTCAGCAAAGGTGAATTTGTATTATTCTCCAAAAGTCAGACATGGCGTGAGCTGTTCTGTGCCCTGTCAGTCCAAACCCGGCATTACCAAATAAACAGCTTTGATCACACGTATTTCACATTCAGCGCTGTCTGAAAAGGCGGCGCTTTCACCACAGAAATTATAAAGAGCTTAAAACACAGCTTTTTGGATGTTAATGGGCCGGTGGAATGAACATTTTGTGTTTAGTTGAGCTTAAGTGCGGATCTGAGAAACAGATGGTTGGGTTTATGATTAGGTTTAGATGTTTTAATTAGGTATGATTTCATTTATAGGAAGTACTGGGTTGAGTTTAACTTTGGCAAAAAAAACTCTGAATCAAGCTTCTAATCAAGCAGGTAAACCAAACAAACCATCTTGAGATTAACCCTTTGAACCAGAGGAGAGGCTGTCAGTGTGGGTTTTAACCCCACTGAGGAGAGGTGAGCTGGGGGAAGGTCAGAGGGTTTTCCTGCTAGATCTATAGCTTGGTCATTCAACACATATAATGGAATTAAGCCTTTTAAACTACACAAACTAAATCAATAAAAAAACTAAATAAAAATAAAAAATGGGCTGGGGACTCGATTCTATCCATCAGTTGTTGAATGGATGAATCAAGATTTATTTTGTTATTATTATTTAACCAAATTATCCAGTTAACACTTTTTTTGGGTGGGGGGGGGGGGGGGGGGGGGTGAATCAATACACTGGTCTCCAGCTGTATACTGAATAATAATAATAATTATTATTATTATTACTTCTGGTCAAAACCAGGTAGACAAAGATACCCCACAACACTGAAGTTTCTTAGCATGCATCTCTTTACAAAAAGAAAAGCAAAAAATACTAGTGCAGTTGAAAAACTGAAAGTCAGATTTACAGGCAGCAGAGGTCAGGGGTCACAATGCTGGATGCCTACAAAGAGTGTTTCTTTCTTTCTTTCTTTCTTTCTTTCTTTCTTTCTTTCAGGCGCAACACTCACTCTCATCGTGTCTACTGCATTCCAGCACACACATAGTGTTTTTACTCCACTAGGCATGTGTTGGCCTTGATGAACTATGTGTGTATGCACGTGTGGGCTAGGGGTTCGAAAACAAGTCCTTATATGTGTGTGTGTGTGTGTGTGTGTGTGGAAGTCTGCTGTTATGGCAGCACACTGGAATGTTAAGCTCTCCACTATAAAGGCTCTTTAATGAGCGAGCTCTCTGTCACCATGTCCATGCTGAGATGTTCAAAAAGAGAACGATGGAGACAGAGAAACATGCCAAATGCAATTTTTTTTTCTTGAATTCATTGTCTGTATTCATGCCATGAAATAAGCATCTAAAGTATCGCTAAAGTATCTCTGTGAGTTTTAGCCAGCCTCTGGGGATCGATAAGTTCAGGATAGATGATGAAAGGACAGAATACAGTGTACATTTGGATGAGGAGGTCCTGACCTGTGTGGCTGCGGATGTGCACTCTCAGTGTGCCGTTACTGGCAAACTTCTGGCCACAGTACGGACAGATCTTCTCCTTCTCTCCTGTATGGGTCTAAGAGAGAGAAACATAGTACAACAGAGTGTTAACATTTGAGAACGATATTAGACTGGGGCACTTCAACAGCTCCCTTGTTGGGGTGGGGGGGATCATTACTCTTACTTACATTTTGTTTTTCTCATGCAAAGATGCCTTATGACTTTAAAAGACTGAAATAAAGTGAGTACATGAGTCACTTTTTTGGTATTTTCCTCTTTTTTTCCCCCATTTAATTTAACAGCCATGGCCACTATAAATGGTACGTGTAGACCATGTGAAGACCTGTGAGCATGTGATTTATTATTTTTATTATAATTATTATTTTTAATGAAGTCAAAGTAGTTTAAAAAGACAATTAATACATTCTAAACTGGTACAACCCGTGTAAAAGATTATTTTCATATTTTGGTTCCATCACTCTTAAACCGCTGAGCATGTACATTCTCATGCTGACCTTTATTCATAGCATTGACATGAACGCTATTTTTAAAGTTTAAAGAAAACGTATGAATCATATCAGTTTTGGGCTGTATTCCCATAGAGCTGCTGTAAACAGGTCTTATCTTTGAGCGCTGGAGAGAATAGCTGCACCAGCTCCTCCACCTCCTGCTATTTTCTCCATCTCTTTATCTTTTTCCTCCCTTTTCCGTCTCACTTCCTTTCCCGCCTCTTATCTCTCCCCTCCCATCTCAACTTCCCTTCCTCCATCTCTTCCTCTTTTCAGCCCCCCACTCCACTCCACCCCACATCACTCACTCATAAAGTGCAGAGAGACAACAAGCATTACTCTTTCTGTCAAATCCTTTAAAATGCTCCTGTGATGTTGTATAAAAACCTGTACACACACACAGACGCTCACATATGTCCACCAGATGAGTCTGTGTAGCATTAGATTGGGATGTGTTTGTATCACAGAGCTGGACACGGCACTTAACATTACGTAAAACACTTCAAAAGTCCTATTTTTGACTGTAGTATGACTGAAATGTCTTTGATTATTACACAGCTTCCTGCAATACTTCATTCTGATTGGCCAATCGTAGCATTTTGCAGTAAAATAATTGTAATATACCTGACTAGTTTCATATCTTGCTTTTTTATCATGTAATAATAAAGCAAATTAAATAAATATTTGTATTTATCATTGATACTGATCAAATTAAATTGATCAAAAGTGACAAGTCATTGTAATAAAGATTCCTGTTTCAAACTAATGCTGTTCTATTCATCATAAATCCTGAAAAAAAAAAGACTAATATGAGGCAGAGCAACAACTTACTGCATGATGGAGCCTAGAGAATCCCTAAAATTCAAGATGTGGGACAAAACGCCCGTTTGAGATCGTGTCTCAATACTTACATCACATAGTTAAGAAACATCACACGAGCTGTAGACTGAGTGCAATATCACACGAGTGCAAATATGATACTCATCTCATACAACAGTTCATTGAAAAGTTAATATTGTGTTATTTTAGACACAATGTTGTCTGTTTTTCTCAATTTTGCCAACTAAAATATAAAGACAAATCAGAACTGTTTATCCCCAAGCAACCCACAACCCAATTTGGTGAACTGTTTGACGCGTTGAACCATTGGCCATAGTCGCGTTGAATTTGAAGCAGCGCTGCACAGAGCGATGACATCAAAGTATGACATCAAAGCGCCGCGAGAGCGATTCAGAAGCACAAGGAGTCGTCTGCTCTCTAAAGCTCTCATGGTGCTTTGATGTCACACACTGATCAGATCGGTCTGATGGTGATGAGCCGCTTCAAGTCGAACAAGCCTAATGATTCAATGAACCACTCATAAAGAACCAGTTACTTCACTCCTGAATGAATCAGCCATTTGAACGAATCAAACGAATGAATGAATGACTCAAGGACTTAATCATAAGACATTACCACGACCTACTGGGGGAAGTCGTGGCCTAATGGTTAGAGAGTCGGACTCCCAATCGAAAGGTTGTGAGTTCGAGTCCCGGGCCGGCAGGAATTGTGGGTGGGGGGAGTGCATGTACAGTTCTCTCTCCACCTTCAATACCACGACTTAGGTGCCCTTGAGCAAGGCATCGAACCCCCAACTGCTCCCCGGGTGCCGCAGCATAAATGGCTGCCCACTGCTCCGGGTGTGTGCTCACAGTGTGTGTGTGTGTGTGTTCACTGCTCTGTGTGTGTTCACAGTGTGGGTGTGTGTTCACTGCTCTGTGTGTGTGCATTTCGGATGGGTTAAATGCAGAGCACAAATTCTGAGTATGGGTCACCATACTTGGCTGAATGTCACTTCACTTTTTACTGGCAGTTTTAGTCTATTATTTAGAGTATCATTTCATTAACTAAATAATTTTATATTTTCATAGTAATAATAATCAAATTAAGAAAATAAATGATTAGAGTTATTTTAACTGTATTTTACATGTATATATTTATATTCTTACATAATCAAAAATGTTTCTTGAGCAGTAAATCAGTATATTACAATGATTTCTGGAGGATCATGTGACATTGAAGACTGGAGTAATGATGATGAAAATACAGCTTTACATCTAATAAATAAATTGATATTTTACAATTTATTCAAATATAATAAAGTTATTTTAAATTGTTATTTTAAATTTATTTATTTTTTAAATTACAGTATTTTATCAAATAAATGCAGCCTTAGTGAGAATAAGAGACATATATATGTGTATATATATATATATATATATATATATATATATATATATATCATTATGTGATAATCAGGCCAGCTGACTTGTGTATATTATACTTAGTAAACCTCTTATGCGGTGAGAACAGTCACACACATGAGCTATATAAAAGAGCTTTTGCTTAAAATGTCAAGTAAAGCCCAGTAAAAGCCCAGAATCCCTCTATCATGACTCTTTGTGTGTCAAACTGAGGAATAGTTCACCCAAAGCTTCACTCCCATTCATTCTCTGTGAGGAAAAGCAGATATTCTATAGCGTGGTGTTTCATAGGGGTTCTGAAATGACACGAGAATCAATAAATCATGGCAATTTCATTTTTGGTTCACTATTCTTTTATATTGCACTGTAATATAAGTGAAATATGTTTAGATATGCTTTTCGTGTTTAAACATTTTCCCCACCCGTGTGTTCTTGGTCATGCTCGAATGAAAGTCCTTCCCAATGGCAAGAATGTTGTTACGATTGTTTAAAAGATTATGAAAACTGATAATTTGAATAATGTGCACTGATGAATCGTACACACAGAGATCACATTCAAATAAAGCAGCTTGAACCCGCTGCAAAATCTGCATCTGGAAATCTTTTGCCCTTACACAACATTCTGTATTGTGTGGATTCATATTAAAATGGCTAGATTCCCCAAACAATGGTTAATGTGATCACACCTTTACAGCCTTAGTTGACTGGAGAAAGCATTATTCTGGATAGAGGACTCGTATTTTAGCTGGAAGCAATGATTTGAAGTTTAAAATGTCTTAACAATGGATTACAAACAGTTTTTTTACTTCACGATACATTAACTGATGGACTGGAGTGGTGTGGATTATTGTGATGTTTTATCAGCTGTTTGGACTCTTATTCTGACGGCACCCATTCACTGCAGAGCATCCATTGATGAGCAAGTGATAGCATGCTACATCTCTCCTCTATGTTTTAGATGGACTGAGGGTGAGTAAATTGTCAACTAATTTACATTTTAGTTTTCTTTAATAAACAAACGCAAAGGGAAAATCATGAACACATGAGGATCAAGTCCTTTGAAAACCGCGTTCTGTAGAGTTTAAAACTTTTTTTCCCTTGGAATAATGTGCACTGATGAATTGTGCACAATAAGGGACATTTATTCAAAACATTTTGATTTCATGATCACAATAGCTACTGTTTAAGAGTATCATATCAATGATGGGGTATCTGAAATACGGCTGGGCCTCTATTCTCTTCACTCTGTCAAAAAGTAATTGAATATGATAAAGCTTCTTTACTCTTGTGCCAGAAGCAGGTCACATTTCAGTCCTGTCTGAAATTAGATAACACAATGTCAAATTCAGTCCATGCTATCTCAACTGTAATCACATACGCGGCTTTAAACTTGTATAGGAGTTTGGTGTCACTGTGCGCTGTTCATATTAAGTGCTTTAACTGAAGTATGAATCTGAGATGAAATTGAATATGAAGTTGATGACATGTGAATACAATCATCCTCTGTGTGGATTGGGGCAATAAATCATAATCGAGCTGTGCTCCATTATGATTGGAGGGACTGCTGGTTATACAATGTGCAGAATATACAAGATATAAGATGATTGTGGAATTCAGTTTCACCGTGCGTGAGAAAACACATATTGGAAACATTACTGGGCTGGATTATATGGGAGCTTACTTTGGCTGAAAAATAAATATAGGTTTTTATATTAGAAAAAAGCAAAACAGTTTTTTATATTGAAATTGTTCCATAAAACATACATTACAAACTGTAATTTTTCACCCCAATATGTAAGTGGAGGCATCTTGATTGCTCTGCTCTGATTGTACATTATGCTTATTACATAGCTACTTGGAAAATAAACAAATGAACATAAAACTTTGAGTTATTGTATTATGTGAAAAATCTGCGCAGAGTGATTAAAAAGATATGGAAAACTAGCTCAGCTATGTTATAAACAGGTGGTCTTTAAAGACAGGATGTCACGATTAACCAATCAGGATTTTAAAATAAAATAAAATAAAATAAACTTACATTTCATTTCATTTCTGGACCACCCATACAAAAGTGTGAGCACGCAAACTCATGACCAGATCAAAATGAAATCTGCACTTATTTAAATGTTTTAAAATGCTGCACAGAGCTGACAGTATTTAGGTGCAGTTTTGTTTACATTTCCTAGGCCAAAAAGTATAATTGTTTATCGTCAATAATGTAATGATATATGAAGAACAACAGAAGTAGGACTGGGAAAATTGATCGAGCAACAGTAAATGTGACCACACATTAACACTCTTACTGGCAGAGGGCAGGGCATATAAAGAACTATGACTAGAGTTTCAAAATGTCAAAGCTTTCTGCAGAGTCAGCTTATGATACAGATATGAAAAGTGTTTTTGACACGGATGACATATTGGATTATACTGTACTTCAGTACCAAACGTCTCTGATTCTGAACTCACCTTCTTGTGGCTCTTGAGCACAGATGGCGTGACGAAGGCCTTCTCACACAGGTCACACTTGTACTTCTTGTGGCCATCGTGTACGACCTGAATGTGCACGTTGAGTGTGTCCTTGCGCTTGAAGGTGGCGTCACACTGGTCGCACTTAAACGTTCTCTCACCTGGACGGAGAAGAGCAGATGATTGCAGTCACAGCACCACAGTGATTCAAGCATCCCATTCTAACATCCCACCTGGACTCCCTGTGAGACGCCAAACTTTAGAAGAACGTTCACAGCCATTGTTCCACATTTAAGAGCGCAGCTTAACAGGGATTCGCTTTATGTCCAAACCCACTTTGCTGCCCTGAGAGTCAAAAGAATTGTCCCATTATCTTTAATTATCTTTAGAAGAAAGAGATGTCAGCCCTCTATTTCCTGTTGTTTTGGAAGATGGAGAGTTTAAAGAGCAATGATAAAAGATCAGGTCACATGTTTGTCTCTCAGAAGAGGTCATTATTCTTTTCAGAAGATGGGAGTCTGTTGATCTTCTAAAGTCTTCTTCAAATCCCACAAAATTGTACACCAAAAAACGTAAATATGTGCTGTGAAAACCTCTATGGCTGCTCAAACAATGCCTTCTGTAACAAACACGCAGAGGCTGGGCCAAAACTCTAGTTCTGGTCTATAAATGGTTGAATCGAGTCCAATCATCACCGCATCTAATCACCAGCAGAACAGACTGAACGCAGGGTTATAAAAACCTGGACTAAGAACAGAGTCTTTTAAATGAATGAGCACGCAGGAGGCTATACCAGCCTTGTCATCACATGAGATGTTAATCTTCCTTCTTTTCCACACCAGTGAATCTCTTTATTCTTGAGGTGGTTTTGCTGGTATTTGGACACATTTCAGAGCCCATTAGGTGTGCTGTCTTCTTTGTAAGAAACTGGGTATGCTGTTCTGTACAGATCTGGTGATTGAGCTATTTGCTCTCCTGGTACAGAGCAGCTACGACCACCAATAGCATTCTGCATCAAGACATTTCTGGCAGCTGGTCCAAGATCTCGCTCCACATCAGATATGTTCCCATCGACTGTGACTGTGTCTCTCTGAGCAGCATTTCTCTCCATATCATTTCATTAACTGGACTACTGTATGTACCATGTGTAGAGTTGAGTCAGATCTAAATGTGAGTTTGCAGTCCGTTGTGGTTTTGTATTCACCATCTTTACTTTGCCCTGCTGATGGAACCGAAAAAGTCTCCTGACTGATGAATATATCATAGACGTACAAAAGTTTGGAATAGTACAATTATTTTTGGTAACACTTTACAATAAGGTCCTATTAATAAACTTTGGTTATTGCATTAATTAACATTAATAATGAACAATATATTTGTTACAAATATTTTGAAAGACGTCTCTTCTTCACACCAAGGCTGCATTTATTTGATCAAAAATACAGTAAAATAGTTATACTGTGAAATATTATTACAGTTTAAAATAGCTCTTTTCTATGTAAATATGTTAAAATATAATTTTCTGTGATGCGCAGCTGTATTTTCAGCATCATTACTCCAGTCTTCAGTGTCACATGATCTCCAGAAATCATAATAATATGCTGATTTACTGCTCAAGAAACATTTCTGATTATTAAACTTTGTGCATTTTTACTTTCTCAAAAAACTCATTCTGTATGATTTATAAGCGTTTTGCAAAATGGGGACATGGGTTATGTCCTCATAAGTCACCCTCTCCTTGTAATACCTGTGTCATACCCATCTCATTATACAGAGTTGTGTCCTGATATGATACAAAAACAAGAGCACACACACACACACACACACAAGCACACACAATGGGTGTTTGTGAAATATTTGTAGAAGACTCACCCTACTGAGCCACTCGGGCCTTTTAAAAACGATAATGTGTGTTTAATAGATAAGTCACAAAAACAGCTTTATTTCATAACCAAATATTGACACAGATGGATCAGATTATGTCACAGTGGGCTGTAAGTGATCACACACACACACACACACACACACACACACACACACACACACACACACACACACACACTGTAAATAGAGAGAGAGAGTCTCTGGGGAGGACAGCAGGAAATTCCTCTAGCTCAATAATCTCTGTGTGATCAGTCTAGACTGTGCAGAGCAGCGTTGGGGTCCCTCCTGCCCGGACCAGTCGGCTCCGTGAGCCCCTGCACCCGCAGACACAGAGCCCAGGGTTCAGGGGGCGCTGGGGGCCGATGGAGAGGCGCGTGTCTGTCTGGACCCGGTCTGATTTGAGTGTCAGGATACTTTGAGCTGCTCACATTTACTCACGAGTAACGACACAAACACAGAGCACTCGTGCAGCATGTGTGTTTGGAGAGTTGTGTTGATACACACACACACACACTTACTGGTATGAATGAGGAGGTGGCGCTGTAAGGAGAACGGGGTGCGGAACAGGGCCTTACACTCCTCACACTGGAAGGGCCTCTCCTCCGAATGAGTCTGCAGACAGAAAAACAGCTCAGAGAAGTGTTTTATTATAAGATGAATAAACTTCCATAATGTGATATATATCAGAGGCTTGTTGAGGTTGGTTTTACTTCAGACTTCAGATTTTCTTTGGTGGACAATATTGACTCGGGTTGTATTAACCACAAATGAACCACGCAGAACACCCGAGAAACCACCGGGCAAAGACCTAGAACAGCGGTTTTCAAACCAGTGGCCAGTAAATGTGGCTATGGGGGGACGGTGAAATCTTAGGGTGAAAAAAACTAAACGTACAAAATGCATTTTCAGGGCTATTTAACTTATTGTGCACTTAAAGGATTATGTCACCATTTTTTTTTTTTTTTTTTTTTTTATTCTGTCATCATTCACTCACCCTCACATTGCTCCAAACCTGTAAGACTTTCATTCATCTTCAAAGCACAAATTATGATTTGTAAGATCAGAAACAGCAGATTTTGGCCCCTCCATTGTAGTTGTACAAGCAAAGTAGCATTCGTATTTAGTTCAAAACATAAAAATGTTGTGAATGTTATGTTTCCTTGGTCAAATGAGCAGAAAGCAAAAGAGTTTTCATATTTACTTTCTAAACGAAAGACTAAAGTCATTTGTTAAGAAAGTAAATATTATCCTTCTAGATCTGAACGTTGATTTCTGTGCTCTTTTCTTTATTTCACACACTCTCTGTTCAGAGCTGTGTGGGGTTTTGGGGTTAATGCTATCTGCAGGGTGTAAAGGTCAGGGGTCACACGGGGTCATTACAGGTCATGTTTAGGCTGAAGGTTTTGATTAGGCTCCACAGTGGCTGATTGGGCTCCAGATTGCCATTAAGATAAGATGACAGCAGTTTATTTGGTCAAAAATCTGTCAGTCTCTCTGTCCATCCAACCATCTGTCTTTCCTTTGAAACTGGAACAAACGAAGGCCTCTCAAGACATCAAGAACACACACACACACACTAATCAGTACCTTTTTGTGGTTCTTGTAGACGTTGCGGTGGGCGAACTCCTTCCAGCACAGCTTACACTTGTACGGTTTATCCTCACTGTGGATGATCTTGTGAGCCGTGGCCTGATCCAGACGCTTGAAGCTTCGGCTGCAGATGTCACAGGTGTACGGACGCTTTTCTACACACACGTCACAAATAACAAACCAACACCATCTTACACTACTCGTTTTTACGGTTGGGATTATTTGTATGTGAGTGCATGTTCTTTACCAGAGTGTGTAATCATGTGTCGCTTCAATTGATTCGTGGAGATGAACTTTTTATCGCAATCAGTACAGTCAAATATCTCATGAACCTGAAAATACACCAAACATCATAAGACGCAAGTACAAAAATGACAAAATACTGCAAAGCTGAAAAAGGAATTTCTTTCTTTTGTGAAACACAGACAAAGATATTTCAAAGAATGCTGGTAACCCACCAATTTTGGTTACCATTTAAGTCCATTGTATGGACAAACTAAAACATTGAGGCATTTCTTAAAAAAAAAAAAGTTTGAAATAACATGAGGACCCTTTAAGAAAAACTACTTTTTCAAACGGTGAACTTTCAGTGTCACCAATTGTGTTTAGTAACCACAAAGTACAACAAACAGACAGCCCAGACAAGAATCGAATGCTCAGTATATGAACGTAATGACCAGAACACATCTGAGGTCTTTTATTGGACCGTTGAGGGTGATTGTTGAACTCTTGGGTGGGATTTAGTTGCCTGTTCTTGGTGTGTGACCTTGAAAATAATCCTTAACCCAATTCACAAAGGACAACACACACACACAGACAGATGGAAATGTAATTAAACGTCTGATCGGTTTTGAGTAACAAGTCTGCTAATAAATGTTCACATTTCAGTTCATCTGTTCATTTCAGTCCGACTTCTCACAGGGAATCAGGACGTACAAATTACTGTGAACTCTCTCCAGTCAGTTTCTGTTGAAAACTGCAAACGCGCCATAATAAAACTGTCAAATTTTCTCTGCTACTTCATCCAGTATGATGAAAACAACGCGCCACATGTGTCACAGTGCTTGATGTAAAACCAATGTTGAAGTACTTTGAAACACTATATTCCTGAGCTACACGCTTCTAATAATTTAGTTTAACTACTTTAAATTATTAGAAGTTTGTAGCTTCTAACTCTTTTGAAACATAGTTGGCTACACTATGAACTACTAACATAGAGTTGCCATCTATACTGAAGCCATTTAAAGAGGCATGAACACTACAGAGTTATAGCTCGGTATCGTTTTAGAATGAAACTCTAAGAATGAGCCGATTCAGTAAACTTCAGTAACCTGAGTGTTACAGCATTCTAGGAGTGTGTGCAATTATTTTCTTGTTTCATACTAACTACTTCTAATATCGAACAGGTTGTTACTGGAAAAGCTGTGATACTTGAAATTGCTTTCTGAGAGTTACTGTAATTCTAGTGCAATTAGTAGCACTGTATAAAAAAAGTGTGGTTTTACACAGAGTAATCCTCCAATTAAACACTCACTGAAGTTTTATACAACTGTCAAAACTGTGCCCTAACTATAAATCTGATGGATTTTTCCTGTGCCCTTTTTGCAGCGATGGCTCCTTCTAATTCGGTTTCGTTAAAATGTTAAGATGTCAAGTAAATATTACGTTTAAACATCATCTGTGTGAGCACCTATAAAGACTTTCACAGGGCAGGGTGGGGTAAGATGTGTCAGTGGGTAAGTGGTAGCACAAGATGCACCTGGACTCTTCATAATATTTGTATTTTATTTTAATCAAACCCGAGATTTCTGTGCCTCCATTGAAAGTCCTCTACACCAAAATGTTAATGCTTTAAGAAGTTAATGAAGACATTGTAAAAAGTCTTGTTAAGATACATGATCACTTTATATGATGAACAAAATTGAATGTATGCTATTACTCAGATGTAAACATTAATCAACATACATAAATAGAGCACATCAAATATGATAAACACAAGCTCAACTGTACCTGTGTGTTTTTAATGAACTTTTTGAAGCATCAAAGTTGTGGTTTAATGGACTTTCAGTGGAGCAGCAGATATCGCTAAGTTTTCGTTAAAAATATCTTGAAAAATATTTGTTAATTTGTAAATTTTTTCAAATATGAACATACGTCTTATGGGTTTGGGACAACATGAGGGTGAATAAATAACAGAAGTTTCATTTTTGGGTGAACTGTTCTTTTACATAAAAACTGGCACATCTTACCCCACTCTTCTCTACTGTGAATATATCTGATTTTGTAAGGTCATTTAATAAAAAAATGGCACTCTATTAATGCTCTGAAAGTCATTTCTAAGATCTTCTCTTAATGTCTTGAAGTACTGAGAGCAAAGCCACAAGCTCCATTCACAGCTCTGATGGCTTAGTTTTCTGGGAAATGCTTGGTACTTGTAATCTTCTCATGCCAGTTTATAAACGTATAGAGAAACTTTCTGCATGTGGAAGAGAAGCTTTCAAGTCTCCACTTTCACAAAGCAAATTATATTTGCAGGCTTTTCAAACGGCAGGGCTGGTATGAACGGCCTGCAGTCAGATGGACACGGTCTGGTGCAAAAAAGGAAGGCTGGACATCTATTACAAAGACAAAGATGGAGAGGGATGGAAAATCAGGAAAAAGGTCCATGACCAAACTGTGTGTTTGCATAACGAGCAGCCCAGGAAATGAAGTAAGGCCACAGAGATTGAAACTTAATTCTGCTGAAACGAAACTTAAATTCATCATGCTGCGGGGGAGTTTTTGTTAGACCTGATGCTAAAACTATTTCATCGATGAGTTGAGAAAGTACACGTGCTATGTATGCATTCCTTACCAAAAATTATAATAGATCAGCTTCCCACTAAATTAACTTTCTTTTGACAGAATAAAGGTCATACTAAATGGATAGATGATATTGAACCAACTATAACTACAGGTGCTGGTCATTTAATATCATCAAAAAGTTGATTTCTTTCACTAATTCCATTCAAAAAGTGAAATATATTCATTCATTACACACAGACTGATATATTTCAAATTTTTATTTCTTTTAATTTTGATGATTATAACTGACAACTAAGGAAAATCCTAAATTCAGTATCTCAGAAAATCTGAATATTGTGAAAAGGTTCAATACTGAAGACACCTGGTGCCACACTCTAATCAGTCTATTTACTCAAAACACCTGCAAAGCCTTTAAATGGTGTCTCAGTCTAGTTCTGTATCATGCTGTTGTCCAAAAGACGACCATTGACACCTTGCACAAGGAGGGCAAGACACAAAAGGTCATTGCAAAAGAGGATGGCTGTCCACAGAGCTCTGTGTCCAAGCACATTAATAGAGAGGCGGAGGGAAGGAAAAGATGTGGTACAAAAAAGTGTACAAGCAATAGGGATAACCGCAACCTGGAGAAGATTGTGAAACAAAACCCATTCAAAAATGTGGGGGAGATTCACAAACAGTGGACTGCAGCTGGAGTCAGTTCTTCAAGAACCACTATGCAAAGACGTATGCAAGACATGGGTTTCAGCTGTCGCATTCATTGTGTCAAGTCACTCTTGAACAACAGACAGCGTCAGAAGCGTCTCGCTTCAAAAAGGACTGAACTACTGCTGAGTAGTCCAAAGTTATGTTCTCGGATGAAAGTAAATTTTGCATTTCCTTTGGATATCAGGGTCCCAGAGTCTGGAGGAAGAGAGAAGGAGCTCACAATCCACGTTGCTTGAGGTCCATTGTAAAGTTTCCACAGTCAGTGATGTTTTGGGGTGCCATGTCATCTGCTGGTGTTGGTCCACTGTGTTTGAGGTCCAAGGTCAACACAGCCGTATACCAGGAAGTTTTAGAGCACTTAATGCTTCCTGCTGCTGACCAACTTTATGGAGATGCAGACTTCATTTTTCAACAGGACTTGGCACCTGCACACAGTGCTAAAGCTTTCAGTACCTGGTTTAAGGGCCATGGTATCCCTGTTCTTAATTGGCAAGCAAACTCGCCTGACCTTAACCCCATAGAAAATATATGGAGTATTGTGAAGAGTAAGATGTGGTATGTCAGACCCAACAATGCAGAGGAGCTGAAGGCCACTATCAGAGCAACCTGGGCTCTCATAACACCTGAGCAGTGCCACAGACTGATCGACTCCATGCCATGCCGCATTGCTGCAGTAATTCAGGCAAAAGGAGCCCCAACTAAGTATTGAGTGCTGTACATGCTCACACTTTTCATGTTCATACTTTTCAGTTGGCCAACATTTCTAAAAATCCTTTCTTTGTATTGGTCTTAAGTAATATTCAAATTTTCTGAGATACTGAATTTGGGATTTTCCTTAGTTGTCAGTCATAATCATCAAAATTAAAATATATAAACATTTGAAATATATCAGTCTGTGTGTAATGAATGAACATAATATACAAGTTTCACTTTTTGAATGGAATTAGTGAAATGAATCAACCTTTTGATGATATTCTAATTATATGACCAGCACCTGTACATTACACAACTAGCAAATATTACAACCCAGGCTCATTGGAAATATGTGCTTTTGGCGACGTTTCTGCTAAACAATATTATGTATCTCACTGCACATTTCATGGCAGTTTCAAAGTGAAATGTCTAGTAAATGGTGCTAAACCGTGCATTCAATAAGTGACTGTGGCCACAGGTTTTTTTTTTTTTTTTTTGTAGGTTTGTTTTGTTTGTTTTCTTTACGTTGCAACAGGCACATATTTCTGTGTTTACATTGCTTCAGATATGCATTGTGGTGTGTAACACTAACCCCATTGTGTTAACAAATGCAAAAGTAGTAGTAGTATAATTTTATTTAATGCCATGTCAGCATCTGAGGCTATTTTTAAGGCAAAGACTCAATTACAGAAATACAAATATCACATAAATACAATAAAAACGTATTGATTATATAACAATTAATAATAGGTCTGATATCTGATGGAGGAATTTGACATTCATTTACTTTCTCAGCATCCTAAAATTATTTTGAAGACATTATGTAATATTGTGCAAGAAATTAGGCTTTCTTAAACTAACTTATGCCCTGTAAAAAATCATATTTTGTATGAAAAGGAATAAAAGTCTTTTACTGCCTCTAGTGCAGCCATGCATACGTATAAGTAATTTATATATATTTTTTTTTTCCTTTTGCAGAAGTAGAAGTAGAGGCGTGTATTTCCAATGAGCCTGGGTAGCAATATTATAAAAACATTCTTAAATAATATTAAATCATTTGAATGCATCTTTGATTCAGAGCAGGAAAGTGTCCAATAAAACAAAACAACATAGAAGCTCCTAACAGGTTAGCATTTAACATTACCCCTGGGATGAATTTGACAGAAACATCAGCATTTCCGAAAAATCAGAAATGTACACCACAGCAGCAAATGCAGATGATTCTCTTGCAGGTGAAGCCAAATCCGGACAGCTGTGACTGGAATGATTCAATGACACAAAACGGCTGCGCTGAAAACCGCTGAGGAGTGAACACTGACAGGAGGAAGTGCCTGTTTTATGTCAAGTTTAGGCAAAGAGGGTGACGATAGCATTCTCCAGGCCAAAACAGAGCCGGATGTTGGTTTTGTGGAGCAATGGGAACAGCTCGGGATGCATTCCAATCATAAGAACAATAAACCTGCTTTGTGGTTCTTCACCTACCTCCTTCAGTCAGAAAATCATATGACCTTCATTTGTCACTTTCAACTCGCTCTGCCAAGGATTAGCATTGCGGTTTCATTGAAAAGAATCTAAAAAGTGGAATATGTATTGAAAAGGACGCCAACACACTATAACCATGAATCTTCCCAGGAATACATGGACCAGGAACAGACTTTTGTGGTGATTTGGAGATGATGATGAAGCTATTTGTTTGATATTCCTCGGGTCTTTTAGTAGAGGAACCCTGACGCCAGCAGGAAGGTCAGGCCGTCTGGACTCCCCAACTCTTAAATTTCACAAGGGCCACGGGGATGAGTTGTGAAACAAAAGACCTCTTTTCTGTACACACTCACACCAGTGGAAAACCTTACAACATCAACACAAAGCCCATCTCCAGCTAAGAGACAGAGAGATGGACGGCATACAAGAGCGAAGCAGAGTCTAATATGGCTACATTTCTTTTTTTTTTCCAGCTTTTCAAAAACAATGAAACAGACTAGTTACATATATGTATCAGACAGCAGCCAAAGAGAAGAAAAGAGGAAGTTGAGAACTTAAGCGAGATACGAAAGATGAGGTCCTAAATGGTGAACTTGATGTGGATTTTTGCTCTTGTGATCTTCATCTGTGACACGGTTACATTCTGACTTTATAACAAGAAATATGTGCATTATAAAGTCAGAATTGTGAGACATGAA